>NW_022631029.1:9341534-9720858 GCF_010015895.1 Lontra canadensis
AGGAATCTCCACACTGTTCTCCAAAGTGGCTGCACCAACTTGCATTCCCACCAACAGTGTAAGACGGTTCCCCTTTCTCCACATCCCCTCCAACACACGTTTCCTGTCTTGCTAATTTTGGCCATTCTAACTGGTGTTAAGGTGGTATCTCAATGTGGTTTTAATTTGAATCTCCCTGATGGCTAGTGATGATGAACATCTTTTCATGTGTCTGATAGCCATTTGTATGTCTTCATTGGAGAAGTGTCTGTTCATGTCTTCTGCCCATTTTTTGATATGATTATCTGTTTTGTGTGTGTTGAGTTTGAGGAGTTCTTTATAGATCTTGGATATCAGCCTTTTATCTGTACTGTCATTTGCAAATATCTTCTCCCATTCCGTGGGTTGTCTCTTTGTTTTGTTGACTGTTTCCTTTGCTGTGCAGAAGCTTTTGATCTTGATGAAGTCCCAAAAGTTCATTTTCGCTTTTGTTTCCTTTGGTTTTGGAGACATATCTTGAAAGAAGTTGCTGTGGCTGATATCGAAGAGGTTACTGGTTCTCCTCTATGATTCTGATGGATTCCTGTGTCACATTGAGGTCTTTTATCCATTTCGAGTTTATCTTTGTGTACAGTGTAAGAGAGTAGTCGAGTTTCATTCTTCTACATATAGCTGTCCAATTTTCCCAGCACCATTTATTGAAGAGACTGTCTTTTTTCCACTGTATATTTTTTCCTGTTTTGTCGAAGATTATTTGACTATAGAGTTGAGGGTCCATATCTGGGCTCTCTACTCTGTTCCACTGGTCTATACTTTTAATGCCATTCTGATCAAAGTTCCACTGGCATTTTTCAAAGAGCTGGAGCAAATAATCCTAAAATTTGTATGGAATCAGAAGAGACCCCGAATTGCTAAGGAAATGTTGAAAAACAAAAATAAAACTAGTGGCATCACGTTACCTGATTTCAAGCTTTACTACAAAGCTGTGATCACCAAGACAGCATGGTACTGGCATAAAAACAGACACATAGACCAGTGGAACAGAGAGAAGGGAATTTAAAAAAAAAATTGTTTTGTGCATTGCTATAACCCCAGTATCTAAAATGGTGCCTGGCACATTGTAATGAGTTAATGAATATTTGATGATAATACCTTTGTTGTCAGATTTCTCAGAGAAGCATCTATTTTGAATCTGTTAATTAAAAGTCATGTAAAATTGCTGGTATTTGATCGATTTGGACTTAATAAAATGGCAGTTTCTTATTTAACTTAATAAAATAGCTGGTAATTTGACTACCCACATGAAATATCACTAAATAAGAATTTTTCTAAGGCAATTTATGCAGTTTATTTATTGTCAATAACAGAATTACATGATGGTATTATATAGATGCACTCTTGATATGAATATGATTTTTAGATTTTAAGAGCACTATTAATAGGATTCTTTTATTATTTATGCTTTTTTTGTCACTTAAAATTTTTTCTCATTTCTTCCAAACACAATATAAGGAATATATTGAAATTGTGACAGGTGCATTCTAGTGTTTCAACTGCCATTGCTTAGAGACACTGTTGCTAACTGAATCTCAGGAGTACTTCTGAGTAATAAATAGTAGACTGGATCTTAACTGCCTTGTCAGTACTTGTTGAAGAATGAATGTTCAAGAAATACACTTGACCCTTGAACAATGTAGGGGCTAGGGATCCTGACTCCCTGCACAGTGGAAAATGCATGTATAACTTTTATTCCCTAAAAACTTTACTACTATCAGCCCATTACTGTTGACTGGAAGCCTTACCGATAACATAAACAGTTGGTTAACTCATATTTTATATGTTATATGTACTATATACTGTGTTCTTATAATAAAGTAAGCTACAGAAAAGAAAATGTTACTAAGAAAATCATAAGGAAGAGAAAATACATTTACTGTACTGTATTTATCAGAAAAAAAAACTATGTATAAGTGGGCCTGTGCAGTTCAAGCCCATGTTTTTCAAGAGTCAGTTACAGTCACAGAGTACATTGAGTTTAACAGAAGGCAAAGCTGTCCTTTCCACTCAGTATTGAGGAAGGGGGCCTGCAGGGTGCTCTTTTTGAGAGGCTTCTGTGATGACAGGCCCAGAGCACTCAAAAAGATGGCTCCTTGCACTTCCACTGCCATCATCCAAAAGACAAACAGCTATCTCTGTGGAATCCAGTCCAGGACCTGCTGTCTTGTTACACATTTCAGTTTCTTACTTTCAGTATTTTCAAAAGGAAAAAAGAAGAAGAAGAAGAAGCCCATGGTCTGACAGAGGATTTTTCTGCTGCCTTTAGATGATGACAGTCTAGGAGAAGAAATACTAGAATTGCATGAATATTTTGTTACCCTATGGCAAAAAATAGTACTGATTGGGAATGCTCCAGAAAATCTAGCTTATTTGATAGCCTTATCTATGTCTCACATTCTTCAGTGTTCATCTACTCATTGTATGTGCATTTTGCTGACTAAAGTGTAAAAATATGAGAAGTTAAGAGTACCAAATATTCTATATCTGGGTACATAAAATACAATTATGTGAGGGTCTTGCTTCATTGGTTTCTCTTTTTCTGCCTACCCCTCTTAAATGTCATTAGCCATGTTTTCTTGTCCATCTGTATAATATCCTTGGGTGTTCTCATACATACCCACTATGGTATGTATTAAATTAAATTTCTATCGCTCCATCCTGGACTTCTGCCATGAATTTCTGACTCATATAGCCAACTCTTCACTGTACTTCTCTACTAAATCAACTCAACATGTTTGAAAAAGCTCCCCCAGTACACTCCCCTCAAATGCCTCATGAAGAAACCTGGGAGTCCTCATTCCCCCCTCCTTTTTCTTCACCCGCTTTGAAGGATCAAGTTTCATCAATTGTTTCCTATGTACTTACCAAATCTATCACTTCCTCTCTAGCTGTACCTCCACAACCTTCATCCTTTCTTACCTGGACTTCCTACCTAGTTTTATTGTTTGAAACTCATTCCCTCTTGCATTTTCCCTCTCCCTCATCACTTATATCCAACATTCTTCACACCACTTCCAGAGTCACCTCCTAAATCATAAGTATGATCATATTATTTCTGATTAAATGCTTTCAGTATCTTGCTGTCATGTACAGAATGCAGCCCAGGCTCTGTACCATGGTGTACAAGGCCTTTTGTGATTTAGCTCTCCTTCCCTCTCTAGCTTAATATTTTCTTATTTCCCTATGGTCACTCAGTGCTCTAAGCCATTCCAGAAGATTCCAGTTCTTAGAAGGTGCTAGTTCTTCCATACCTCTAGTATCTTTTTCTTCATCCAGTTAATCTCTACTCTAACATACCCACCGCTGAGAAACCTTCCCAGGGTTCAGTGCCCAGCTCCCAGAGCTGCTTGTCTGAAATAGCACTCATTTGAGTATATCCCAAGTTTTTTTCCATTTGTCTGGCCTTGTCACCAACCCTTCTGGACTTTAAGCTTCTATATTTTTTTAAGATTTTATTTATTTAGGGGTGCCTGGGTGGCTCAGTCATTGGGCTTCTGCCTTCGGTTCAGGTCATGATCCTAGGGTCCTGGGATCAAGCCCCGAATTGGGCTCTCTGCTCAGCGGGGAGCCTCCTTCCCCCTCTCCCACTCCTCCTGCTTGTGTTCCCTCTCTCTCTGTATCTGTCAAATAAATTTTTTAAAAAAGATTTTATTTATTTATTTGACAGAGAGAAATCACAAATAGGCAGAGAGGCAGGCAAAAAGAGAGGGGGAGGCAGGCTCCCTGCCAAGCAGAGAGCCCGATGTGGGGCTCTGTCCCAGGACCCTGAGATCATGACCTGAGCCAAAGGCAAAGGCTTTAACCTACTGAGCCACCCAGGTGCCCCTGGACTTTGAGCTTCTAAAGTCAAGGACTTTTTTTCATCTTTTTATCTACAGTATTTACCATGGGGTTTGGCACACAAATAGGCATTTGGTAAATGTGTGACTTAATGGATAGGCATAATGAAAAAGCAACTGATGAAGTCCATGAGCTCTCTCCTGAACAGTTTACTTACCACTACATGGAGATGTTAGTATTCTCTCACAGTGCTGCTGTAATGGTTCTGTGCATTAGGGAGCTCATTTGAGCTCTCGGTCTTACCCCTGCTGCATCTAAGCAGTGACCCTGGGTGAGTCATTTAGCTCTTCCAAACCTCTTATTCTTCATCTGTCAAGTGGAGAAGAGTACAGCAATATCTGCCTTCCAGGTTTGTGGTGAAGATGATAAGAGATGTGTTTTGCAAGAACTTAGCAATGTCCGAAATATAATTTCAGTAGCTTTGTATATTTTGCTTACTTCATGTTCTGTGTTATTTAACTACTACTTTCTCCATTTTGGCATTTGCTCTTGAGAATGCTGAAATCTTTCATTTTCAGTCCATGTAAGTACTTGAAAAAATTAGATTCTTTTCAGGAAAGGTATGTCTGCTTCATCTCTAGCTTTTACAGACCCTTTTGAAACTTTTTTTTTTCTGCAAGAAATATTTTACTTTATCTTCATAAAGCTCATGATTCTTTTATACCACTCTATACCATAGTTATTTCTCTGGGCATTTGTCTGGGTTTACAGTATTTGTGTGCTTTTAAAGCCTGGGCCCATTTCAAGGCTTACATTCTCCAAACTAAAAATGGAAGTGTTTGAAAATCGGATTGTGATGATGCTTGCCCAACTCTAAAAATTTACTTTTAAAAATCATTGAAATGTATGCTTAAAAAGTTTGCATTCACTCTTTACAGTCATAAAATTACCTTCACCTAAGCCACACAGAAATGTATTCTAGGAATAAACACAGTAGAAAGAATGGTTAGTTTTTTCAACTTGGTCTTCTGCACTGTGTTCTCTCTAAACTGGAAGTCTGTCCTCCTTTTGAACAGAGGGCATATGGCGTATATAATTCAGCAATTGATTCTTTTACGGGATTTGTTTCTTTAGCAGTCATACCAACCACTTTCTAATCCTTTCCACCAAACTCCTGCTGCTCAGGAGTGAATTCCAAGTGGCCTGCTTGGGAAGACTTAAAAGAGACTCTAACCTGCATCATCTGTTTATCAGTCTCTTCGTGTAAAAGGAGATCATTAAGTAACTTTAGTCCTTTGAGGGATTTGATAATTTATGAAACCCAGATAATTATTTAAGGTGGAGGTATGAATAGAAGAGAAACAGTAGTCCCTTCTCATGAATATCTTATATATCCCAAGAAATGACAGTACTTTAATTTTCCAAATACCCCTATTATCCAAGACAGTAAAAGAAATATAAATAGAATAGAGCCTTTCCAGAAAGACCGGATAATGATGATCTGGAATTAAATTGGGTGGACTATGAGTTCATAGGTTGATTCACACCCATCAGGATTATGTCATACATTTCCATAAAAGTATTAAAGGCTTTTGCAAAAAATGTGGCAATATAATGATTGCAAGATGGAATGGAACTGCTGGGTTATTACCTATAAAGTAGGCAGATGTCTAACTTTAATAGACACTGCCAAACAACTTTCTAAATAGAGCAATTACTTTCCTAGCAACAATGTATGACAATTTCAGTTGTTTCATGTCCTTTATTTCCATCAAAACTCTTAGCTTTGTCAGTCTTTTTAATTTTAGTGATTATGTTGAGCATATATCAGTATTTTGTGGTGAT
Source organism: Lontra canadensis (assembly GCF_010015895.1). NCBI lineage: Eukaryota > Metazoa > Chordata > Mammalia > Carnivora > Mustelidae > Lontra > Lontra canadensis. Next base: position 9,347,196 of record NW_022631029.1, read on the forward strand.
TTTATTTATTTATTATTTTTTGTTTGCTTATTTGTTTGTTTTCCTGCTGAAGTTGAATGTCTCTTCATCAGATAACTAACTGGCCATTTCAGTTTCATAAAGGTTTTTTTTTAATTTTCTGATAAATTAAATTTTTTTATTGGAGAAGGGAATTGGGAGAAATTGGAGGGGGAGACAAACCATGAGAGACTGTGAACTCTGAGGAATTAACTGAGGGATTTGGAGGGGAGAGGGGTGGGAGGTTGGGTGAGCCTGGTGGTGGGCATTGTGGAGGGCACGTATTGCCTGGAGCACTGGGTGTGGTGCATAAACAATGAATTCTGGAACACTGAAAAGAAATTTTAAAAATAAATAAAAATTTTTTTAAAAAAGAAAAAAATAAATGGAGATTAAAACGACAATAGAAAATATTTTAAAAATTTTTATTGGAGCACCTGAGTGGTTCAGTTGGTTAAGCATTGGGCTCTTGATTTCAGCTTAGGTCATGATTTTGGGGTTGTGGGATCGAGCCATCTGTTAGGCTCTACACCTGCTTGGGATTCTCTCTCTCTCCTGCCCCTTCCCCCTTCATGCTTCCTCTATCTCTCTCTTTCTTTCTTTCTTTCTTTCTCCCTCTCTAAAAAAAAAAAATAGAAACATTTTTATTGATTGGTAGACATTTTAATTTATCCTGCATAGGAATCCTTTATTGTATATATTGTTAGAAATATATTATCCTACACAACAGCCTGGATTTTTAATCTCTTAATGGTGTCTTTTAATGAACAGAAGTTCTTCACTTCAGCAAAGTTTAATTTATTAGTCTTTTCCTTTATACTTAGCACTTTTTGTGTCCTGTTTAAGAAATTGTTGTCTAACAGAAATTCATGACTGTGTTATAATCTAGAACTTTCCTGTTTACTTGTCACATTTAAATCTTTGTATCTGGAACTGAATTTTGGTCAGAGAAATATAAGGTCAGTTGATCAGTTGACCCAGCACTGCATATCAAAAAGAAAATACTTTCTCACTATATTGTAGTGTTACCTTTGTCACAAATCTAATGACCATACACGTTTGAGTCTGTTTATAAATTATGTTTTATTCTATTGCTTTATTTATTTATTCTTGTACCAATAGCATGTCTTAATTAATATGGACTTACAAGTCTTGATTTCTGCTAGTATAAATTCTCCAGAGTCTTTAAGATTTAAGGAATATTTATTTATTTATATACTTACTTATTCATTCATTCATTTTTTATTATATTCAGTTAGCCAACATATAGTACATCATTCATTTTTGATGAAGCGTTTAAGGAATATTTAAAAGATTTTCATGGCTATTGTTGGCCCTTAACATTTCTGCCTAAATTTTAAAATAAGCATTTCTTAAATTTAAAGAAATGTTAAATTTACTCTCTCCCCTCCTCATTAAATCCCTTCTGCAATTTTGATTGGAATTGTTTGAATTTGTAGATCATTTCTGGGAGAATTGACATTTTAACTATATTAGGTTTTCCAATCAATGAACACGGTCTATACCTCTTTCATTTATGCCTTTAATTTTTCTCAGCAATGTTTTGTAGTTTTCACTTTAGAGCTCTTATTTGTATTTCATTGATTTTATCCTTAGAAATATGTGCTTGTGGGACGCCTGGGTGGCTCAGTTGGTTAAGCGGCTGCCTTCGGCTCAGGTCATGATCCCAGAGTCCTGGGATCGAGTCCCACATCGGGCTCCTTGCTCAGCAGGGAGCCTGCTTCTCCCTCTGCCTCTGCCTGCCACTCTATCTGCCTGTGCTCACTCTCGCTCTCTCTCTCTCTCTCTCTGACAAATAAATAAAATCTTAAAAAAAAAAAAAAAAAGAAATATGTGCTTGTTGTTCCTAGTATAAGTTTAAAATTTGTTATTTATTTCTCAGTTGTTTGTTAAACTCCATGTGTTTTTGGTAGATTCACTTCATATTTAATGACCTCATTAAACTTATTAGTTGTAATGGTTTACATGTAGATTCTTTTGGAAGTTCTGTGCATATATAATAAATCATGTCATTCATGGATAATAACAATATGAAATATTTTCTCTTCATGTTTATTTCAGTACTTTTACTGTAATGTGCTTAGGTCCAGTTTTCTTTGTATTCATACAGATTGGTGTTCTTACCACTAGTTGAATCTATGGTTTGATGTCTTTAATTGGCTTTGAAAAATTCTAAGTTTTCAAATATTGCTTCTGTTCCATACTTTTTCTTGCCCATTATGGACTCCAGTTACATGTACTTTACTTTTTTTAAAGATTTTATTTATTTGAGAGTGAGTGAGAGAGAGAGCATGAGAAAGGGGAGGTTCAGAGGGAGAAGCAGACTCCCTGATCAGCAGGGAACCTGATGTGGTACTTGATCTTGGGACTCCAGGATCATGACCTGAGCCAAAGGCAGACACTTAACTGAGTGAGCCACCCAGGAGCCCCTCCAGTTACATTTACTTTAGGTACTTGCATCATCTAGTTAAATGTGTGCTACTAATGTGTATGGTAGCAATGTGTATTTTACGTGTATGAAAGATGCACTGTATCTATATAGTGTTTCCGATTTGCTTTTTTTTCCCCTCCTCTCCATGGTCAGCTTGGATATTTTTTACTGATCTGTCTTCTAAATTAACTAATAATTTCTTTTGCTTTACCTGTTGAGTTCTTAATTTCACCTATTTTTCAGTATTAGAATTTTATATGATTTTTCAGATTCCGGTTCCATAGTGAAATTATTTATCTCCTCAGATATTTTATTAAATATACTAATTGTAGTTAATGTAAGGGCATGTCTCATAATAATCCCAGTATTAGACATGTCTCCTGTGGTTCTGTTTCCTTTTTTTTTTTTTTAATTTAATTTCTTTTCAGTGTAACAGAATTCATTGTTTATACACCACACACAGTGCTTCATGCAATACATGCCCTCCATAATACCCACCACCTGGCTCCCCCAACCTCCCACCCCCAGCCCCTTCAAAACCCTCAGATTGTTTTTCGTAGTCTCTCATGGTTCATCTCCTTGTCCAATTTCCCTCAACTCCCTTCTCCTCTCCATCTCCCTATGTCCTCCATGCTATTTGTTATGCTCCACAAATCAGTGAAACCATATGGTAATTGACTCTCTCGGCTTGACTTATTTCACTCAGCATAATCTCTTCCAGTCCCGTCCATGTTGCTACAAAAGTTGGGTACTCATCCTTTCTGATGGAGGCATAATACTCCATCGTGTATATGGACCACATCTTCCTTATCCATTCATCCGTTGAAGGGCATCTTGGTTCTTTCCACAGTTTAGCGACCGTGGCCATTGGTGCTATGAACATTGGGGTACAGATGGCCCTTCTTTTCACTACATCTGTATCTTTGGGGTAAATACCCAGTAGTGCAATTGCAGGTCATAGGGAAGTTCTATTTTTAATTTTTTTTTAAATTTCTTTTCAGCGTAACAATATTCATTGTTTTTGCACCACACCCAGTGCTCCATGCAATACTTGCTCTCCTTATACCCACCACCTGGCTCCCCCAACCTCCCACCCCCCGCCCCTTCAAAACCCTCAGATTGTTTTTCAGAGTCCATAGTCTCTCATGGTTCACCACCCCTTCCAATTTCCCTCAACTCCCTTCTCCTCTCCATCTCCCCTTGTCCTCCATGCTATTTGTTATGCTCCACAAATCAGTGAAACCATATGATAATTGACTCTTTCTGCTTGACTTATTTCACTCAGCATAATCTCTTCCAGTCCCGTCCATGTTGCTACAAAAGTTGGGTATTCATCCTTTCTGATGGAGGCATAATACTCCATCGTGTATATGGACCACATCTTCCTTATCCATTCATCCGTTGAAGGGCATCTTGGTTCTTTCCACAGTTTGGTGACCATGGCCATTGCTGCTATAAACATTGGGGGTACAGATGGCCCTTCTTTTCACTACATCTGTATCTTTGGGGTAAATACCCAGTAGTGCAATGGCAGGGTCATAGGGAAGCTCTATGTAATTTCTTGAGGAATCTCCACACTGTTCTCCAAAGCGGCTGCACCAACTTGCATTCCCACAACAGTGTAATACTTATTCTTCTCAAGTGCACATGGAACCTTCTCCAGAATAGACCACATACTGGGTCACAAATCAGGACTCAACTGCTACCAAAAGACTGAGATGATTCCCTGCATATTCTCAGATCACAATGCTTTGAAACTGGAGCTCAATCACAAGGAAGTTTGGAAGGAACTCAAACACCTGGAAGCCAAAGACCACCTTGCTTAAGAATGCCTGGATCAACCAGGAGATCAAAGAAGAACTTAAACAATTCATGGAAACGAATGAGAATGAATACACTTCGGTCCAAAACCTATGGGATACAGCAAAGGCGGTCCTAAGGGGGAAATACATAGCCATCCAAGCCTTCCTCAAAAAAATTGAAAAATCCAGAATACACCAACTGGAGAATACACCTTATAGAACTGGAGAATTAACAACAAATCAAACCAGCTCCACACATAAGAAGGGAAATAATCAAGATTAGAGCAGAAATCAGTGAGGTAGAAACTTGAGATACAGTAGAACGTATCAAGGAAACTGGAAGCTGGTTTTTTGAAAGAATCAATAAGATCAATAAACCACTGGCCACACTAATCCAAAAGAAAAGAGAGAAAGCTCAAATTAATAAAATTATAAATGAAAAGGGAGAGATCACAACTAACACATTATTTTTAATTTCTTAAGGAATCTCCACACTGTTCTCCAAAGTGGCTGCACCAACTTGCATTCCCACCAACAGTGTAAGACGGTTCCCCTTTCTCCACATCCTCTCCAACACACGTTGTTTCCTGTCTTGCTAATTTTGGCCATTCTAACTGGTGTTAAGGTGGTATCTCAATGTGGTTTTAATTTGAATCTCCCTGATGGCTAGTGATGATGAACATTTTTTCATGTGTCTGATAGCCATTTGTATGTCTTCATTGGAGAAGTGTCTGTTCATATCTTCTGCCCATTTTTCGATATGATTATCTGTTTTGTGTGTGTTGAGTTTGAGGAGTTCTTTATAGATCCTGGATATCAATCTTTTGTCTGTACTGTCATTTGCAAATATCTTCTCCCATTCCGTGGGTTGTCTCTTTGTTTTGTTGACTGTTTCCTTTGCTGCGCAGAAGCTTTTGATCTTGATGAAGTCCCAAAAGTTCATTTTCGCTTTTGTTTCCTTTGGTTTTGGAGACATATCTTGAAAGAAGTTGCTGTGGCTGATATCGAAGAGGTTACTTGTTCTCCTCTATGATTCTGATGGATTCCTGTCTCAGGTTGAGGTCTTTTATCCATTTCGAGTTTATCTTTGTGTATAGTGTAAGAGAATGGTCGAGTTTCATTCTTCTACATATAGCTGTCCAATTTTCCCAGCACCATTTATTGAAGAGACTGTCTTTTTTTCCACTGTATATTTTTTCCTGTTTTGTTGAAGATTATTTGAACATAGAGTTGAGGTCCATATCTAGGCTCTCTACTCTGTTCCACTGGTCTATGTGTCTGTTTTTATGCCAGTACCATGCTGTCTTGGTGTTCACAGCTTTGTAGTAAAGCTTGAAATCAGGTAACATGATGCCCCCAGTTTTATTTTTGTTTTTCAACATTTCCTTAGCGATTCAGGGTCTCTTCTGGTTCCATACAAATTTCAGGGTTATTTGCTCCAGCTCTTTGAAAGATACCAGTGGAATTTTGATCGGAATGGCATTAAAAGTATAGATTGCTCTAGGTAGTATAGACATTTTAACAATGTTTATTCTTCCGATCCAAGAGCATGGAATGGTCTTCCATCTTTTTGTGTCTTCTTCCATTTCCTTCATGAGTGTTCTGTAGTTCCTCAAGTACAGATCCTTTACCTGTTTGATTAGGTTTATTCCCAGGTATCTTATGGTTCTTGGTGCTATAGTAAATGGAATTGATTCTCTAATTTCCCTTTCTGTATTTTCATTGTTAGTGTATAATAAAGCCACTGATTTCTGTATGTTGACTTTGTATCCTGCCACATTACTGAATTGCTGTATGAATTCTAGTAGTTTGGGGGTGGAGACTTTTGGGTTTTCCATATAAAGAATCATGTCATCTGCAAAAAGAGAGAGTTTGACTTCTTCATTGCCAATTTGGATACCTTTTATTTCTCTTTGTTGTCTGATCTCTTTCTTTTGATTGTCTTTCCCATGGTCATATTTCTTTGGAAGTCTGGTAATTTTTTATTGAATGCCAGATACTGTATATAAAAAATCTTAGAGGCTTTTCCCTCTTCTCCCAGAGAGGATTTATCTTATTCCCTAGAAGCAGTTCCAGTAGGGGCAGATTATCTGGAGAGGCTGTATTAAAGTCTTGGTAAGGTGTGGTCTACCTCTGATTCATGTGCATTCTTAGGATATTTCCTCTAATCGTTCCCGTGGAGAGACAAAGTTGCTTGCTTGCTATGGCCTCTCCTTCTTATCAAATCCTGAATCCAATTTTTGTCTCTAAAACTCTGCTAAATTTGTGCTTTACTTTTAGATTGCTTTCTATTAGTCTTTTTCACACTGAAGAATAAGCATTTTAAGAATAAGCAAATGTATAAATTGGAAAAGTAGCTTGAAGAGTAGTAGGCACACTTCAGTGAGCTCCTGTTTTCTTTTTAGAACTTAGCCCCTCAAGTCCTGACATCTTTGGCAGCACAAACTTCAATTTTTATCTCCCCAGTCCTGTGTGACTGAGGAAAGCTCTCGATTGGCTTCTTTGCCTCTTAGTAGCCATCCTCTGTCTGGCTTTTATTACATTTTCTTTTCAACTCAAAAATAATTAAATATCTGAGTGAGAAAGTGGCATGCAGAATATAGAGCGCACCTCATTGTTTTCCTTCTTTCCTGGATCTTGGCCTTGTAAGGCCTGGCTGTTTTGGAAACTCTCAGCTTCAAAAAGATGCACTTTGTACATTACCAGCATTTTTAGCCCACCAGCTACTCCATCATTACTAGAAGACAGAAGTTTTCATACTTTTCAGTGTGCTATGTCTTTAATTAGTTATCTTTTTTTTTCTGGTTTCATGCTTTATTTTCATCCTTTTTTTCTTGATCATGTATACTCTTGGTGATATATCTTGCTATGAATTAGAGCTGAAATATAGGCTTTATTGCCTGTTTGTCCTGGTCAGTTTTAAGGGACAAACCTTAGGAAGGAAAATAGAAGAACCACAAAACCATGTTGATCACTCCAGTTTGCATTACTTTTCCAGGCAACCTTTGGTCATTGTATCTTTAAATTCTTAAGGAGGAGCAACATTGGATCGAAGCTGTTTTATGTTTTAATTCACAAGCCTTCGGGCCTGTGAATGAAGGAACAAGAGAAAGTAGGTGTTTGTGCCAACACTCATTTTCAGCAGTACTTTTTTCCAGCAAAGTTTGTCCTTTACCTTGATTTTATCTTGCTGATAGGACAACCCTAATTGTTACTGCTGCATTTATAGTAAAAGAACAAACAATAATGTTCTCCATGTTTGGGAAAGATAGAAAAATTATTGAAAATGATGCCGTATGCTAAAGTTACCCACCCTCCACACACATCAGTTTAAGATCATCTTCAGTGTCTCTGATTGTTTCTCAAGTTGTCTCTCTATTCCCATCCTCCTAACCCTCCCTCTTCTCTTCCCCCTCCCCTTGTGTGTGTTAGTTCCTGGAATCTTCAATTCTCACTTTAATAGATTTCCAGAGTTTATTTTGGGAGAGGTAGCTGGCATCCCCAACTACTTTGTAATTTTAACAAAACAGGAAATTGCATTTAGCCATAATATGTTTTAGTCCCTCAGCCACAGTCTCATGTTAATATTCCAAACCCCTAAATGATGTTGTTTCCATAAGTGCTTATTAATGATACTGTATTACTTTAAATTTTTTTATTGAGGAATAATCTACATATAATATAGTGCATCCATTTAAGGGGTAAAATTTTATTAATTTTGACAATGATATTCTTGAAGTTTATTTTATCTTATGTTAATATAGTCACTCCAGCCTTTTTATTCTTATTGTTTGCATGAAATACTTTTCTTCCATTTATTTTTAATCTCTTTGTGTCTTTATATTTAAAATACATTTCTTGTAGGTGGCATTTAGTTGGGTCTTGCATTTTATCCACTATGATATTCTGTGCCTTTTGATTAGAGTGTTGATTCTCCAGTAGATTTAATGTAATAATTGATACTGATTTACATCTGCTATTTTTTGTTTTTCTCATCTTTTTTTTTTCCTTCTTTTTCCCTTTTCCATATTTTTGGGGGATTATTTGAATTAATAAATTAATTATAGGAAATCCATTATAATTTATGTATTGGCTTATTTCTCTACTTCTTTGCATGTTTTGGTTATTTCTCTAGGAATTATACACATAGTGTATATATACACTATATACACATATATAGATTTTTATAGTCTTGTAGAGTTAACATTGTTTTACTTAGGAAATGCAAATACCTTTATATTTATATTACATATACATATATGTATACATATATGTACATAATATGTATATATATACAATATGTATACATATTATATATTATAGATATACCTTATGTATAATATTATATATTATAGGTATACCTTACAAAGACCTTACAACTGTAACATATACGTATATTTACAAATACACACCCCACTGCCATTCTTTGTTATACTTGTCATCTGTATTATATCTTTTTTTTTTAATTTTTTTTTAAATTTTATTTTTTATAAACATATATTTTTTCCCCAGGGGTACAGGTCTGTGAATCGCCAGGTTTACACACTTCACAGCACTCACCATAGCACATACCCTACCCAATTTCCATAATAACCCCACCCCCCCTCTCACAACCCCCCTCCCCCCAGCAACCCTCAGTTTGTTTTGTGAGATTACGAGTCACTTATGGTTTATCTCCCTCCCAATCCCATGTTGCTTCATTTACTCTTCTCCTATCCCCTTAACCCCCATGTTGCATCTCCTCTCCCTCATATCAGGGAGATCATATGATAGTTGTCTTTCTCCGACTGACTTATTTCGCTAAGCATGATACCCTCTAGTTCCATCCACGTTGTCGCAAATGGCAAGATTTCATTTCTTTTGATGGCTGCATAGTATTCCATTGTATATATATACCACATCTTCTTTATCCACTCGTCTGTTGATGGACATCTAGGTTCTTTCCATAGTTTGGCTATTGTAGACATTGCTGCTATAAACATTCGGGTGCATGTGCCCCTTCGGATCACTACGTTTGTATCTTTAGGGTAAATACCCAGCAGTGCAATTGCTGGGTCATAGGGTAGTTCTATTTTCAACATTTTGAGGAACCTCCATGCTGTTTTCCAGAGTGGTTGCACCAGCTTGCATTCCCACCAACAGTGTAGGAGGGTTCCCCTTTCTCCGCATCCTCGCCAGCATCTGTCATTTCCGGACTTGTTAATTTTAGCCATTCTGACTGGTGTGAGGTGGTATCTCATTGTGGTTTTGATTTGTATTTCCCTGATGCCGAGTGATATGGAGCACTTTTTCATGTGTCTGTTGGCCATCTGGATGTCTTCTTTGCAGAAATGTCTGTTCATGTCTTCTGCCCATTTCTTGATTGGATGATTTGTTCTTTGGGTGTTGAGTTTGCTAAGTTCTTTATAGATTCTGGACACTAGCCCTTTATCTGATATGTCGTTTGCAAATATCTTCTCCCATTCTGTCAGTTGTCTTTTGGTTTTGTTAACTGTTTCCTTTGCTGTGCAAAAGCTTTTGATCTTGATAAAATCCCAATAGTTCATTTTTGCCCTTGCTTCCCTTGCCTTGGGCGCTGTTCCTAGGAAGATGTGGCTGCGGCTGAGGTCAAAGAGGTTGCTGCCTGTGTTCTCCTCAAGGATGTTGATGGATTCCTTTCTCACATTGAGGTCCTTCATCCATTTTGAGTCTATTTTTGTGTGTGGTGTAAGGAAATGATCCAATTTCATTTTTCTGCATGTGGCTGTCCAATTTTCCCAACACCATTTATTGAAGAGGCTGTCTTTTTTCCATTGGACATTCTTTCCTGCTTTGTCGAAGATTAGTTGACCATAGAGTTGAGGGTCTATTTCTGGGCTCTCTATTCTGTTCCATTGATCTATGTGTCTGTTTTTGTGCCAGTACCATGCTGTCTTGATGATGACAGCTTTGTAGTAGAGCTTGAAGTCTGGACTTGTGATGCCACCAACTTTGGCTTTCTTTTTCAATATTCCTTTGGCTATTCGCGGTCTTTTCTGGTTCCATATAAATTTTAGGATTATTTGTTCCATTTCTTTGAAAAAAATGGATGGTACTTTGATAGGAATTGCATTAAATGTGTAGATTGCTTTAGGTAGCATAGACATTTTCACAACATTTATTCTTCCAATCCAGGAGCATGGAACATTTTTCCATTTCTTTGTGTCTTCCTCAATTTCTTTCATGAGTACTTTATAGTTTTCTGTGTATAGATTCTTAGTCTCTTGGGTTAGGTTTATTCCTAGGTATCTTATAGTTTTGGGTGCAATTGTAAATGGGATGGACTCCTTAATTTCTCTTTCTTCTGTCTTGTTGTTGGTGTAGAGAAATGCAACTGATTTCTGTGCATTGATTTTATATCCTGACACTTTACTGAATTCCTGTACCAGTTCTAGCAGTTTTGGAGTGGAGTCTTTTAGGTTTTCCACATATAATATCATATCATCTGCGAAGAGTGATAGTTTGACTTCTTTGCCGATTTGGATGCCTTTAATTTCTTTTCGTTGTCTGATTGCTGAGGCTAGGACTTCTAGTACTATGTTGAACAGCAGTGGTGATAACGGACATCCCTGCCGTGTTCCTGACTTTAGCGGAAAAGCTTTCAGTTTTTCTCCATTGAGAATGATATTTGCGATGGGTTTTTCATAGATGGCTTTGATAATATTGAGGTATGTGCCCTCTCCCTACACTTTGAAGAGTTTTGATCAGGAAGGGATGCTGTACTTTGTCAAATGCTTTTTCAGCATCTATGGAGAGTATCATATGGTTCTTGTTCTTTCTTTTATTAATGTGTTTTACCACATTGATTGATTTGCGGATGTTGAACCAACCTTGCAGCCCTGGAATAAATCCCACTTGGTCGTGGTGAATCATCCTCTTAATGTACTGTTGAATCCTATTGGCTAGTATTTTGGTGAGAATTTTTGCATCTGTGTTCATCAAGGATATTGGTCTGTAGTTCTCTTTTTTGATGGGATCCTTTTCTGGTTTGGGGATCAAGGTGATGCTGGCCTCATAAAATGAGTTTGGAAGTTTTCCTTCCATTTCTATTTTTTGGAACAGTCTCAGGAGAATAGGAATTAGTTCTTCCTTAAATGTTTGGTAGAATTCCCCTGGGAAGCCGTCTGGCCCTGGGCTTTTGTTTGTTTGGAGATTTTTGATGACTGTTTCAATCTCCTTACTGGTTATGGGTCTGTTCAGGCTTTCCAGTTCTTCCTGGTTCAGTTGTGGTAGTTTATATGTCTCTGGGAATGCATCCATTTCTTCCAGATTGTCAAATTTGTTGGCATAGAGTTTCTCATAATATGTTCTTGTAATTGTCTGTATTTCTTTGGTGTTAGTTGATCTCTCCTCTTTCATTCATGATTTTATTTATTTGGATCCTTTCTCTTTTCCTTTTGCTAAGTCTGGCCAGGGGTTTATCAATCTTATTAATTCTTTCAAAGAACCAGTTCCTAGTTTCGTTGATTTGTTCTATTGTTTTTTTGGTTTCTATTTCATTGATTTCTGCTCTGATCTTTATGATTTCTCTTCTCCTGCTGGGTTTAGGGTTTCTTTCTTGTTCTTTCTCCAGCTCCTTTAGGTGTAGGGTTAGGTTGTGTACCTGAGACCTTTCTTGTTTCTTGAGAAAGGCTTGTACCGCTATATATTTTCCTCTCAGGACTGCCTTTGTTGTGTCCCACAGATTTTGAACTGTTGTATTTTCATTATCATTTGTTTCCATGAATTTTTTCAATTCTTCTTTAATTTCCTGGTTGACCCATTCATTCTTTAGAAGGATGCTGTTTAGTCGCCATGTATTTGGGTTCTTTCCAAATTTCCTCTTGCGATTGAGTTCTAGCTTCAGAGCATTGTGGTCTGAAAATATGCAGGGAATGATCCCAATCTTTTGATACCGGTTGAGACCTGATTTAGAACCAAGGATGTGATCTATTCTGGAGAATGTTCCATGGGCACTAGAGAAGAATGTGTATTCTGTTGCTTTGGGATGAAATGTTCTGAATATATCTGTGATGTCCATCTGGTCCAGTGTGTCATTTAAGGCCTTTATTTCCTTGTTGATCTTTTGCTTGGATGATCTGTCCATTTCAGTGAGGGGAGTGTTAAAGTCCCCTACTATTATTGTATTATTGTTGATTGTATTATATCTTTATATATTATGACTCACTTAAGACAGTATTAGACCATTCTCTTACACCACTCACAAAGATAAACTCGAAATGGTTGAAAGACCTCAACGTGAGGCAGGAATCTATCAAAATCCTAGAGGAGAACATAGGCAGTAACCTCTTTGACATCGGCCACAGCAATTTTTTCAAGACATATCTCCAAAGGCAAAGGAAACAAAAGCAAAAATAAACTTTGGGGACTTCATCAATATCAAAAGCTTCTGCACAGCAAAAGAAACAGTCAACAAAACAAAGAAGCAACCCATGGAATGGGAGAAGATATTGCAAATGACACTACAGACAAAGGGCTGATATCCAAGATCTATAAAGAACTCCTCAAACTCAACCCTCAGAAAACAGATAATCACACCAAAAATGAACAGAAGACATGAACAGACACTTCTCCAAAGAAGACATACAAACGGAAAAAAATGTTCATCATCATTAGCCATCAGGAAGATTCATATCAAAACCACATTGAGATACCACCTTACACCAGCTAGAATAGCTAAAATCAGTAAGACAGTAAACAACAAGTGTTGGAGAGGATATGGAGAAAGGGAAACCCTCTTACACTGTTGGTGGGAATGCAAGTTGGTGCAGCCACTTTGGAAAGCAGTGTGGAGATTCCTCAAGAAATTAAAAATAGAGCTACCCTATGACCTAGCAATTGTACTACTAGGTATTTACCCCAAAGATACAGATGTAGTGAAAAGAAGGGCCATCTGTACCCCAATGTTCATAGCAGCAATGGCCACAATTGCCAAACTATGGAAAGAGCCAGGATGCCCTTTAACAGATGAATGTATAAGGAAGATATGGTCTGTATATACAATGGAATATTATGCCTCCATCAGAAAGGATGAATACCGAACTTTTGTATCAACATGGACAGGACTGGAAGAGATTATGCTGAGTGAAATAATTCAAGGAGAGAGAGTCAGTTATCATATGGTTTCACTTACTTGTGGGGCATAAGGAATAACATAGAGGACATTAGGAGAAGGAAAGGAAAAGTGAATTGGGGAAAATCGGAGGGGGGATAAAGCATGAGAGACTATGGACTCTGAGAAACAAACTGAGGGTTTTGAAAGAGAGGGGGGGTGTGGGGATGGGTGAGGCTGGTGGTGGGTATTAAGGAAGGCACGTACTGAATGGAGCACTGGGTGTGGTGCATAAACAATGTATCTTGGAATACTGAAAAAATAAAAAATATTTATAAAGTGTAATTTTTTAATCAATCAGATTTTAAAGAAATTAAGAGCTATAATATCCTTTCATGATAAAAAGTCCTTTACAAGGATTCGGGTATAGAAGGAGCGTACTTCAACATAATAAAGGCCATATATGACAAACCAATAGCTTACATTATACTCAATGGATAGAAATTGAAAGGATTTTCTCTAAGGTTAGGAACAAAGCAAAGATACCCACTCTTACTATTCCTATTCAATATAGTACTGGATGTCCTAGCTGAAGCACTTAGGCAAAACAAAGAAATAAAAGCATCCAAATTGGAAAAAAAAAGTAAAATTTTCATTATTCACTGATAATATGATCCTGTATATAGAAAATCCCAAAGAATCCATTTAAAAACTATTGGAATTAATCAATGATTTCAGTGAAATGGCAGAATACAAAATAAGCATACAGAAATCAATTGCATTTCTCTACACTAATGATCAAGCAGCTGAAAAAGAAATAAAACAATGGCATCAAAACAATAAAATACTTAGGAATAAATCTAACCAAGGTTCTATACAATGAAAACCACAAAACTTTGCTGAAAGAAATAAATGACACAAACAAGTGGAAAGACATCTGTTTATGGATCAGAAGAGTTAATATTGTTAAAATGACTGTATTACCCAAAGTTACCTACAGATTCAATGTAACCCCTACCAGAAACAAAGGCATTTCTCACAGAAATAGAAGAAATGATCCTAAAATTTCTTGTGGAACCACAAAGATAGCCTAAGTAATCTTGAAAAAAATAGAGCAAAGCCAGAGATGTCATGCTTCTATATTTAAAATTATACTGCAAAGCCATAGTAATAAAAATACTATGATCCTGGCACAAAAATAGACATATTGATTAATGGAACAGAATAGAGAGCCCAGAATTAATTCCTGGCATATATGGTTAACTGATACTTGACAACAAAGCCAGGAATATTCAATGGGGAAGAATAGTCTCTTCAACAAATGGTGCTGGGAAAACTAGAAAAACACCTGCAAAATAATGAAATTGGATCCCTCTCTCACAAAAACCAACTTGGAAGGGATCAAAGATTTAAACATAAGACCTGATGCCTTTAAACTTCTAGAAGAAATATTAGGGAAGTAGTTCATCAGTTTTGGTCTTGGCAGTAATTTGGGGGGCATAACACCCAAAAGTACAAGCAACAAAGAGAAAATCAACAGAAGGGACTACATCAAACTCAAAAGCTTCTTTGCAGTGGAAGAAACAATTGACAAAAGAGAACCTATATCAAAAACTAATGATGTACTGTATGGTGACTAACATAACATAATAATAATAATAAAAGACAACGTACAGAATGAGAGAAAATGTTTGCAAACCATGTATCAGATAAGGGGTTACTATCCAAAATACATGAAGAACTTAATTCAATAAAACAATCTATTTTAAAAACGGGCAGAAGAACTTAATAGACATTTCTCCAAAGAATATATCAAAATGGCCAATGGATACATGAAAAGATGCTCAACATCGCTAATCACCAGTAAAATGAAAATCAAAACCAAATGAGATATCACTTCACACCTGTTAGAATGGCTGTTATCAAGAAGACAAAAAACAACAGGTGTTAATGAAGACGTGGTGAAAAGGGAGCCTTTATATCTTGTTGGTAGGAATGTAAACTGGTCCAACCATTAAGGAAAACAATGTGAAGTTTCCTCAAAAAATTAAAAATAAATTTATCATACCCAGTAATTGCACTTATGGGTATATACCCAAAG
The DNA here is from genome assembly GCF_010015895.1 of Lontra canadensis. Lineage (NCBI taxonomy): Eukaryota > Metazoa > Chordata > Mammalia > Carnivora > Mustelidae > Lontra > Lontra canadensis. Next base: position 9,362,618 of record NW_022631029.1, read on the forward strand.
AAAATAAAAACAGAATTTCAATGAGATCTATGCACTCCTGTATTTTATTGCAGCATTATTCACAAATAGCGAAGGTACAACCCCAAAACCCATCAACAGATAAGTAGATAAAAAACATGTGGGACAGGAAGATGTGGTGCATATACACTATGGAGTATTATGCCTCCATCAGAAAGGATGAATACCCAACTTTTGTAGCAACATGGACAGGACTGGAAGAGATTATGCTGAGTGAAATAAGTCAAGCAGAGAGAGTCAATTATCATATGGTTTCACTTATTTGTGGAGCATAACAAATAGCATGGAGGACATGGGGAGTTAGGAGAAGGCAGTTGGGGGAAATTGGAAGGGGAGGTGAACCATGAGAGACTATGGACTCTGAAAAACAATCTGAAGGGTTTGAAGAGGTGGGGGTGTGGGAGGTTGGGGGAACCAGGTGGTGGGTATTAGAGAGGGCACGGACTGCATGGAGCACTGGGTGTGGTACAAAAACAATGAATACGGGCTCCTGGGTGGCTCAGTGGGTTAAGCCGCTGCCTTCGGCTCAGGTCATGATCTCAGGGTCCTGGGATCGAGTCCCGCATCGGGCTCTCTGCTCAGCAGGGAGCCTGCTTCCCTCTCTCTCTCTCTGCCTGCCTCTCTGTCTACTTGTGATCTCTGTCTGTCAAATAAATAAATAAAATCTTTAAAAAAAACAATGAATACTGTTATGCTGAAAATAAATTTTAAAAAAAGATTAAAAAAAAACGTGTGGGACATATACACAATGCAATCCTATTCAGCCACAATAAAGGAGGATTCCTCTTATTCATGACAACGTGAATGGACTTTAAGAACATTATGCTAAGCAAGATAAGTCAGATAGATAATTGCTGTACAATATCAGTGATATGAGAATCTAAGAGTTAAACCTGTAAAAAACACAGTAAAATGGTGGTTACCAGGATGAAGGGCAGGGATAAGAGTGATGGCGTTTAAAGCTACAAACTTGTAATTAGTAATAAATGGCCATGGAGATTGAATGCATAGAATAATGAATATAGACAATAATATTGTACTATAATTATGTAATGTGATAAATATTGCTATATCAGCAATCATATTACAATATACAAATGTATTAACATAATATTCTGTGTACATTAAATGTACAGAATGCTACACATCAAATTCATCTAATGAAAAATATTAAGAGCAAAAATATTCTTTAATATTTACCCATATATTTACCATTTCCAATGTTATTCATTTATGAAGATCCAGGAGTTTCCCTTTGGTGTCCTTTCCCTTCAGCATAAAGAGCTCTCTTTAATATCTCTTGTCTTGTGAGTTTAGTGACAATGTTGTCACCAAATTTTAATTTTACTTTTTCTTCTTTTAATTTTTCTTCTTCTTTTTTAATTTTTTTGAAAGAGGGCTTCTTTATTATTTAAATTCAATTAGCCAAGGTATAGTACTTTATTAGTTTTTGATCTAATGTTCAAGTTATTTATTTATTTGAGAGAGAGAGCACAAGAAGGGGAGGGACAGAGGGAAAGGGGATCTGATGTGGGACTTGATTCCAGGACTCTGGGATCATGACCTGAGCTGAAGGCAGACACATAACCAACTGAGCCACCGAGATGCCCCATTTTCCTTTTTCTTAAAATGTCTTTATTTCATCTTCAATTCTTGAATGATATTTTTCTGTAGATAGAATTTTGAATTGCCTTTTTCTGGTACAGTAAATATACTGTTCCACTGTGATCTGGCTATAGTTTCTGAAGAAAAATCAGTATAAATGTGAATCATTATTATATTGTATATAATTTACTCTTTTTCTCTGACTGCATTTAAGATCTTTTCTTTATCTTTGGTGTTTCATAGTTTGTCTATTTAATACCTATACATGGATTCCATTAGTTTGCAAGTTTGCTAAGCTTATTGAACTTGTAAAATTATGTTCTTCACCAGTATTGGGAAGTTTTTTTGCCATTACTTCTACAAATATTTTTTTCTGCCTCATTCTCTCTCTTCTCTCTCTTTCTGGGATTCTGATTATGTTAGAAATTTTAAAATTGTTCCACTTTTAAACTTTGAGGTTCTACATTTTTGTTCAAATTTATTTTCTCTTTTCAGATTAGATTTACTCTGTTCTTTTGTCTTCAAGTTCATTGATGCTTTCATCTGTCATTTTTATTCTGCCATTAAGCTCATTCAGTGAATTTTAAAATTTTCTCATATTTTCTGTTCTAAAATTTCTGAAATTTTTTTATGTTTTCCATTTTTCTGCTGAGATTTCTTATTTTGTCATTAATAGTTTATTTTCCTTTATTGCACTGAGTGTAGTTATAATAGCTCCTTTCAGGGAGATAAACCATAAGTGACTCTTAATCTCACAAAACAAACTGAGGGTTGCTGGGGGTGGGGTTATGGACATTGGGGAGGGTATGTGCTATGGTGAGTGCTGTGAAGTGTGTAAACCTGGCGATTCACAGACCTGTACCCCTGGGGGAAAAAAATAAATGTTTATAAAAAATAAAATTAAAAAAATATATATCTTAAAAAAAATAATAATAATAATAGCTCCTTTCAAGTGTTTGATAATCCCAACATCTTGACCATCTCAAGCTTGGCATCTGTTGATTGTCTTTTCCCTTGAGACTAAGTAACATTTTCTAGCCTCGTGAGATTTAGATCAAATAACTCTGGATTTAAAAAAATAATAACAATTTTTGATTGTGTCCTGGACATGGTGAATGTTATGTCGTGGAGAATCCAGATTCTCTTACCTTGTTCCTACGAGTGTTGAGGTTTTGGTTTTAGCAGTCAATTTGGCTAGATGCAAACTGCATGCTGTTATGCCTGTGGCAGTAGTGGCTCAGGATTTAGTTGAGTTCTCTAAGCCTCAGTACAAGCTGCTTTCAGTTTGCCCCCATGCAGGTATGGTATTTAAACACATAACTCAGGGTTACCCTTATCAGGCTGTCTCCCTATTAGTGTTTTCTTTTCCCTTTCTAGTGCCCTGGTTACCCAGGATCTTTTGCTGTTTCCTTTTAGCCATAAAGATGACTGGCTTTTTATTAGACTTTTAGGAGCTCTGAAGACTGTAGCTTTCATTAAGGCAAAATCTTTTTTTTTTTTTAAGTATGGGGAGAATGTTGCTTATTACTTCATGTTAATTGCTTCACATTTGACTTCATCCCAAAATCTGCTTGCCTTCATTCAGTCTCCTAAACTGTCAGATATAGTTAGTCTTTTTGTTTGTTTGTTTTTCTGTTTGTTGTTGTTGTTGTTGTTGTTGTTGTTGTTGTTGTTGTTGTTGTTTTGTGGTTTTTTGCCCAGAGCTGAGAGCTGTGGTTTGTGGAAGGATTAAAGGTTTGTTTGATAATCACTCTTTTCTTTTGGAAGTGGAACTTCAATACTGTATTCCTTCTTGAGAGACTGGAATGAATTAGAGCTGTATCTGCCAAGCCCTGAAACTTGGCATCCTATGTTTATAATACAATGAACATTTCACAAAATTATCTTTCTTGTTTACCAATTCTAAGTCTAGAGACAAAAATATTCTTTGCATAGCAATCTGAGAGGTAATCAACATAAGTAGATGAACATTTTACCTTCAGGTAGTTTCTCTTATGCTAAAGTCTCATACCTGTTACTCTGCCATGGTCATGCACACCTTTTGGGTTACTTTTTATTTAAATACTTTCTAGAAGACATACAAATAGAGAACAGACAGTAAAAAGATTCTCAATATCATTAATCATCAGGGAAATGCAAATCTAAATCACAATGAGATATCACCTTATACCTGTCAGGATGGCTGAAATCAAAATGACAAGAAATAACAAGTGTTGAGGAGGATGTGAAGAAAAGGGAACCCTTGTGCACTGTTGGTGGGAATGTAAATTGGCACAGCCACCATGGAAAACAGTATGGACTTTCCTCAAAAAATTAAAAATAGAAATGCCATATGATCCAATAATTCCACTACTGTTTAGAAAACAAAACAAACAAAACACTAATTTTATTTAGAAAACAAAAACACTAATTCAAAAAGACATATACATTCTATGTTTATTATAACATTATTTACAATAGCCAAGATATGGAAGCAACACAAGTGTCCATGGATATACAGATGGATAAGGAAGATATGTACACATGCACAAATGAGCACATATGTGCTTACACATGCACACACACAGGAATATTACAGAGCCCCCATGACCCCCCTTCTGCTGAAATCACCATTATCTTGACTTTTGTGATAGTCATTTCCTTCTTTTTCTCTATGTGAGGATTTTGTGAGCTTTTCATTTACTTCTTCATTCTAAAATAACTATCATTTATCGCTTCTCGGCCTTTTGGCTAAGATCAAGTGTAAAATAACTATTATTTATTTATTTTTTATTTTTTTATTTTTTAATGAATTTTATTTATTTTTATTTGACAGACAGAGATCACAAGTAGGCAAAGAGGCAGGCAGAGAGAGAGAGGGGGAAGCAGGCTCCCTGCTGAGCAGAGAGCCCAATGCGGGGCTTGATCCCAGGACTCCGGGTTCATGACCTGAGCTGAAGGCAGAGGCTTTAACCCACTGAGCAACCCAGGTGCCCCTGAATCACTATTTTTGTATCCTTTGGGTAAATACGTAGTGGTACAATTGCTGGGTTTTAGGGTAGTTCTATTTTTAACTTTTTTTTTAATCATTTTATTTATTTTCAGCATAACAGTATTCATTGTTTTTGTACCACACCCAGTGCTCCATGCAATCCATGCCCTCTCTAATACCCACCACCTGGTTCCCCCAACCTCCCACCCCCCCACCTCTTCAAACCCCTCAGATTGTTTTTCAGAGTCCTTCGTCTCTCTTTGTTCACCTCCCCTTCCAATTACCCCTAACTCCCTTCTCCTAACTCCCCATGTCCTCCTATTTTTAACTTTTTGAAGAAACTCCATACTGTCTTCCAGAGTTTGCATTCCCACCAACAGTGTAAGAGAGTTACCGCTTCTCCACTTCCTCACCAACATCTGTTGTTTTCTGAGTTAATAATTTTAGCCATTCTGACCAGTGTGATGTGGTATCTTTGTGGCATAGTGTTCTTTTTAACATGAGAAAGAAGAGTAGTTTAGCATAAATCTCTTGAACTTTTGTTTCTCTTAACAAATATCTGAGGGATGCTAAGAAGTTGGGCACATGTTGATTCATTGTTAATTATACAGTATGGTAATAACAGGTTTGAGTATTAGTCATGTTCTCCTAGTGTTTGACAATAGCTCTTAATGCAGGAAGAAAATGATTTTTTTAAAAGAAAATTAAGAGCATTTCCAGTATTGTTTCTTTGCATATGTCATTTCCTTGGATTTGAGCCTTGAAAATAGTTTTACCTGGGTATAATTCCAAAATAAACTTTTGTTTATTTGCCTTAGTATTTGAAAGTGATACTGCTGATCAATTAAACTTACTTTTTATAGATAGTAATAACATGACATGTTTTCTTTTTCCTAAGATGCAAGTTGATTGATTCTGTCATTAAAATAAGGACAAATACTGGGCGCCTGGGTGGCTCAGTTGGTTGAGCAACTGCCTTCGGCTCAGGTCATGATCCCGGACTTCCAGGATCGAGTCCTGCATCAGGCTCCCAGCTCCTTGGGTAGTCTGCTTCTCCCTCTGACCTTCTCCTCTCTCATGCTCTCTCTCACTCATTCTCCCTCAAGTAAATAAATAAAATCTTTTAAAAAAATAATAAGGACCAATGCTGACAGTAATTCAAAGCTTATTATTATCTGTTGTATTGTTCCTTACCTAATAGCAATGTTGTTAAGTTGACAACTTCATGTCCTTTAATATCATTTCTTCAGGTCCCAAACTATTTTAAACTTTCAACTAAAGGAGAACTCTGATTTTCTGCTCATGATCCTTGAACTGTGACATAAAGCTGCCATAAGTTTAACAAATGTTAATCACAGTCAAAGGTCTCATAAAAAATGTATACTAAGGATTAAGAGAAAAATCTTGAATGGGGGAGGATTGCATCGAGTAAGTCAGGACTCTAGGGAATGTCAGTAAGAGGCAATTTAAAGGCTAGGTCTTACTTTAATGCTGGATCTGGCCTGAAAGGCAGTAAAAGAAGGTAAAAATGAGGATGAGGTTATCATTCCCAAGAACTTTTGAAATAAGAAAATAAGTTTTCCCTCTGAGAGTAAATGACAAAAGCAATATATAATTCTTCGTAGCATACTTGGAATAACCTTAGAAAATTAATGTAGCCTACCAGACTTTTTAGGAACTAGTATGAATTTATCTAAAGAAAAATTGTTAGCCAGTAAAGTGATTTTTAAATGATAGAAACTTGGGCGGGGGGAGGAGTATCACAGAGTCAAATATTAGTACTCCTCATCCAGATAATTTAATAAGGAAAAGGGAATTCTGTTAGGGTGCCCTACCCCTTCCCTTCTTGAGGCACATTTCATCTGGTAAGCTGGGGTGTATATGCTAGGGATTGGCAAGGTTCCAGAATCCAGGCAAGAGAGAACTGATTTTTCAGGAGTCAGCTATAAAATAAAGTAGAATTTTAGATTTGAGCCAGAGAGAAGTAAAAACCCAGGTACTGCAGGAGAAACTAATTGTTCAGAAAAATCAGTACCTGTGGAAATTTCATAAGGCTTAGTCTACAGAAGCAGATAGGCATTTATACAGCAGAGAGATCGTGTTTCGTTATATTGTGGAGATGCATGAATGAGACCACCAGACTATCCTTCCAATATCCAAATAACACATTTCCCATTGTTAGAGTCCATTCCGGGTATGTAACCTTCGGATGTTTTGACTGTTTATGTACAGTGTTGCCAAGGCCAGTGCTAACTAACATCAAGCTCTCTTAATGTTTCTCATTGTTAAGTGATAACTCGACATATTGTTTTGTTTATTATATTTTCTTTTGAACCTCAAGTAAGGTTTGAGATATTCAGACTTCCTGGTTTATGGCACTGTCATCTGTCCACTTAAGTCTCCTCCCTTGTTTATTTCTATATGTTTTCCCATTATTCTCTATCTTTACTCCTATTCTCCCACCACCACCACTATAAGCAGTTATTCTAATATATTTAATGTATGTTCTCAGATATGTTATTCTCCCCAAATTTTATGTGTTTTTAATTTTGTGTAAGTTATTGAAATTTGTATTTCCCCAAACAATATAATGTTGCTCTGTGGATATTTATATTATTATTTCTTTTTTTCACTGATTTTTTTTATTTTGAAAAATACAGTTATTTTTTTATAAAAAACACATGATATATGTTAAAATGTTTTTGCATTTATTGATTTTAAGTTAATAATTAGGGGTTTTAAATTTCTCCTTTTTTGTTTTTTGAAGATTTAATTATTTTAGAGACAAAAAAAGAGCGCATGGGCAGGGAGAGGAGGAGGGAGAGAGAATCTTCAGTGTACCTCATGTAAAGCTTGACATGAGGCTCCTGACAGGAGGCTGGATCTCATGACCTGGAGATCATGGCCTCAGCCAAAATCAAGAGTGAGCCACTTAACTGACTGAGCCACCCAAGCGCTTCTTAAATTTCTCCATTTAATTCTAACAGGGTAACTATTGCTTGTTAAAAAATTATTATTATTATTACTTGTATTTCTGTCTGGTTTATTTCACTTAGCATAATGTGTTGCAGGTTCATCCATGTTATCACAATGGCAAGATTTCCTTCTCTTAGTTTATTATTTCTTGCTATTGCTCCTAGTTTGCCTCCAACTTCCTGATGCTACAGATAGTTCTGTAATAAATATCCTATAAAAATTTCCTCAAGGACCTGTATCAGAGTTTCTTTGGGATATCACTGGGTGTAAAATTGCTGCATTGTAGTATATATGCCTATCTTTTCCAGATTTTGGGGGGGTATAATTGGCAAATAAAATTGTATATATTTAAAGTATACAAGATGATTTGATATAAATATATATTGTGAAATGTTTTGCCACAATCAAGTTAATTAACACATCCATTCCATCACATAGTTATTTTTTTTCTGTGTGTATGGTGAGAATCCCTAATCTGGTTTAGCAAATTTTTTCATTAACATATAATGTATTATTTATTTCAGGGATACAGGTCTGTAAGTCATTAGTCTTACACAATTCACAGTGCTCACCATAGCACATACTCTCCCCAATGTCCATCACCCAGTCACCCCATCCCTTCCACCCCTCTCCACTCCAGCAACCCTCAGTTTGTTTCCTGAGATTAAGAGTCTCTTATGGTTTGTCTCCCTTTCTGGTTTCATCTTGTTTTTCATTTTTCCCTCCCTTCCTCTATGATCCCCCATCTTGTTTCTCAAATTCCTCGTATCAGTGAGATCATATGATAATTGTCTTCCTCTGACTTATTTCACTTAGCATAATAGCCTCTAGTCACATCCATGTCATTGCAAATGGCAAGATTTTTGGGTGTTTTTTCATGGCTACATAGTATTCCTGTGTGTATACTACATCTCCTTTACCCATTCATCTGTTGATGGACATCAAGGTTCTTTCCATAGTTTTGCTATTGTGGACATTGCTGCTATAAACATTCAAGTCATATACCCCTTTGGATCACTACATTTGTATCTCTGGGGTAAATACTCAGTAGTGCAATTGCTGGGTCTTAGGGTAGCTCTATTTTCAACTTTTTGAGGAACCGCCATGCTGTTTTCCAGAGTGGCTTCACCACCTTGCATTCCCACCAACAATATAGGAGGGTTCCCCTTTCTCTACATCCTTGCCAACACCTGTCATTTCCTGACTTGTTAATTTTAGCCATTTTGTCTGGTGTGAGGTAGTATCTCACTGAGGTTTTGATTTGTATTTCCCTGATACCGAGTGATGTGGGGCACTTTTTCATGTGTCTGTTGGCCATCTGGATGTCTTCTTTGCAGAAATGTCTGTTCATGTCTTCTGCCCAATTCTTGATAGGATGATTTGTTCTTTGGGTATTGAGCTTGATAAGTTCTTTATAGATTTTGGATACTAGCCCTTTATCTAATATGTCACTTGCAAATATCTTCTCCTGTTCTGTCAGCTGTCTTTTGGTTTTATTGACTGCTTCCTTTGCTGTGCAAAAGCTTTTGATCTTGATGAAGTCCCAATAGTTCATTTTTGCCCTTGCTTCCCTTGTCTTAGGCAATGTTTCTAGGAAGAAATTGCTATGATTGAAGGGGGAGAGGTTGCTGCCTGTGTTCTCCTCAAGGCTTTTGATAGATTCCTTTCTCACATTGAGGTCCTTCATTCATTTTGAGTCTATTTTTGTGTATGGTGTAAGGAAATGGTCCAGTTTCAGTCTTCTTCATGTAGCTGTCCAATATTCCCAACACCATTTGTTGAAGAGACTTTTTTCCATTGGACTTCTTTCCTGCTTTTTCAAAGATTAGTTGACCATAGGGTTGAAGGTCCATTTCTGGGCTCTCTACTCTGTTCCACTGATCTATGTATTTGTGCCAGTTCCGTATTGTCTTGGTGACTACAGCTTTATAATAGAGCTTGAAGTCCAGAATTGTGATGCAACCAACTTTGGTTTTCTTTTTCAACATTCCTCTGGCTATTCAGGGTCTTTTCTGGTTCCATATAAATTTTAGGTTTATTTGTTCCATTTCTTTGAAAAAAAAGTTGATGGTATTTTGATAGGGATTGCATTAAATGTGTAGATTTCTCTAGATAGCATGAACATTTTCACAATATTTGTTCTTCCAATCCATGCGCATGGAACGTTTTTCCATTTCTTTGTGTCTTCCTCAATTACTTTCATAAGTATTCTATAGTTTTCTGAGTACAGATTCTTTGCCTCTTTGGTTACATTTATTCTTAGATATCTTATGGTTTTGGGTGGAGTTGTAAATGGGATCGACTCCTTAATTTCTCTTTCTTCTGTCTTGTTGTTGGTGTATAGAAATGCAACAGATTTCTGTGCATTAATTTTATGTCTTAACATTTTACTGAATTCCTGTTTGAGTTCTCACAGTTTTGGGGTGGAGTTTTTTGGGTTTTCCACGTAAAGTATCATATCATCTGCAAAGAGTAAGAGTTTGACTTCTTCTTTGCTGATTCACATGCTTTTTATTTCTTTTTGTTGTCTGATTGATGAGACTAGGACATCTAGTACTATGTAGAATAGCAGTGGTGATAGTGGACATCCCTGCCATGTTCCTGACCTTAGGGGAAAGGCTGGCTTAGCAAATTTTAAATATACAATACAGTATTACCAACTATAGACATCATGCTGTATATTAGATCTCCAGAACTTACTCATCTTATAAGTAAATTTGGGCCCTATGATCAACATCTCCCCATGTTCCCCACCCACTCCACCAAGCAATGATCAGCTCTTTTTCTGAGATTGACTTTTTAAAATATAATATATAAGAACTTTTTTTTTAATTTAAATTCAAGTTAGTTAACATGTAGTATATTATTGATTTCAGGAGTAGAATTTAATGATTGATCACTTACCTGTAACACCCAGTGCTCATCCCAAAAAGTAACTTCTGTAATACCCATCACCTGTTTAGCCCATCTTTCTACCCACCTCCCCTCTAGCAACCCTCAGTTTGTTTTCTTAACTATAGAGTCTCTATGGTTTGCCTCCCTCTCTATTTTTATCTTATTTTTCCTTCCTTTCCCCTGTGTTCATCTGTTTTGTTTCTTAAATCCCAGATCTGAAAGAAATTACATAATATTTGTCTTTCTCTGACTGTTTTCTTTGCTTAGCATAACACACTCGAGTTCCATTTACATTATTGCAAATGGCCAGAATACATTCTTTTTGATGGCTGAGAAATATTCCTATATATATATGCATGTGTATATATAACATCTTCTTTATCCATTTATCAGTCAATGGACATTTGAGCTCTTTCCATAATTTGGCTATTGTTAATAATACTGCCATAAACATTGGGGTGCATGTGGCCCTTCACATCAGCACTTTTTTATCCTTTGGATAAATACCTAGTAGTACAATTCTTGGGTCATAGGATACTTCTATTTTTAACTTTTTGAGGAACTTCTGTATTGTTTTCCAGAATGGCTGTACCAGTTTGCATTCCCACCAACAATGTGAAAGGGTTCCCCTTTCTCTACATCTTTGTCAACACCTGTTGTTTTCTGAGTTATTAATTTTAGTTATTCTGACTGGTGTGAGGCAGTATCTCATTGTGGCTTTAATTTGTGTTTTGCTGATGTCAAATGATGTCAAGTATTTTTTCATGTATCTGTTAGCCATTTATATGTCTTCTTTGGAGAAATGTCCATTCATGTCTTCTTCCCATTTCTTAGCTAGATTATTTATTTTGGGGTGTGTTGATTTTGATGAATATGGATACAAAAGTTCTCAATAAGATACTAGCTAATTGAATCCAACAGTGCATTAAAAGGATTATTCACCATGATCAAGTGGGTTTATTTCTGGGCTTCAGGAGTGGTTCAGTATCCACCAAACAATTAACAGGATGCATCACATTAATAAAAGAAAGAATAAGAACCATATGATCCTCTCAATAGATGTAGAAAAAAACCTTTGACAAAATACAGCATCATTTCTTGATAAAAAAAAAAACACTCTTAAGATTGTAGGGATAGAAAGAACATACCTCAACATTATAAGGCCACATACAAAAGACCCACAGCTAGTATCATCCTCAATGGGGAAAAGCAGCTTTTCCCCTAAGGTCAGGAACACATCAGGGATGTACACTCTCACCACTCTTGTTCAACAGAGTACTGGAAGTCCTAGCTTCAGCAATCAGAGAACTAAAAGAAATAAAAGGCAGCCTAATTGTCAAGGAAGAAATCAAACTTTCCCTCTTCACAGACAACATGATACTCTATGTAGAAAACCTGAAAGACTTCATCAAAAAAATTGCTAGATTATGGAGGGCATGTACTACATGGAGCACTGGATGTGGTGCATAAACAATGAATTCTGGAACACTGAAAAGAAATTTTTAAAAATCAAACATCAAAAAAATTGCTAGAACTGATACATGAATTCAGTAAAATCACAGGTTATAAAATCAGTGAAATATGTTGCATTTCTATACACCAATTATGAAGCAGCAGAAAGAGAAATCAAGAAATTGATTTCATTTACAATTGCACCAAAATTATAAGATACCTAAGAATAAACCTAACCAAAGAGGTGAAAGATCTATATGCTGAAAACTATAGAACACTTATGAAGGAAATTGAGGAAGACACGAAGAAATGGAAAAATAGTCCATGCTTATGGATTGGGAGAACAAATATTGTTAAAATATCTATACTACCCAAAGCAATCTACACATTCAATGCAATCCCTATCAAAATAACACCAGCATTTTTCACAGAGATAGAACAAATAATCCTAAAATTTATATGGAACCAGAAATGATCCTGAATAGCCAAAGAAATGTTAAAAAGGCAAAGCAAGAGGTATCACAATACCAGACTTCAAGTGGCATTACAAAGTTATAATCATTAGGACATTATGGTACTGGCATAAAAACAGGCACATAGATCAATGAAACAGAACAGAGAACCCAGAAACAGACCCATAACTATATGGTCAACTAATCTTTGACAAAGCAGGAAAGAATATCCAATGGAAAGAAGACAGTCTCTTCAACAAATGGTGCTGGGAAAACTGGAGGCCACATGCAGACTGCATGGATCATTGGCTATTATATGCAAACAATGAATCATGGAACACTGCATCAAAAACTAAAGATGTACTGTGTGGAGACTAACATAACATAATAAAAAATAAATAGTAAAAAAAAAAGTGGGCCGTTTTCTTACACCAAGCACAAAAATAAATTTAAAATGGATGAAAGACCTAAATGTGAGACAGGAATCCATCAGAATTCTAGAGGAAAACACAGGCAGCAATCTCTTTGACCTCAACTGCAGCAACTTCTAACTTAGATACATCTACGGAGGCAAGGGAAACAAAGCAAAGATGAATTATTGGGACCTCATCAAAATAAAAAGCTTCTTCACAGTGAAGGAAACAATCAATAATACTAAAAGTCCATCTATGGAATAGGCGAAGGTATTTGCAAAGGACACCTGATAAAGGACTAGTATCCAGAATCTATACTATGTAAGAACTTTGATTTAAGAACCTTACACTAGAATATGCTGCATGTATTGATATACAATTTATGCACACTGTATCAGAACCCTATATAAGACACTTACATCAAAATACATTTAATATTCCCTTCTAATTTTTCTATTATTGTTGTATATTTTACTTTTTTTCATTTTATTTTATTTTATTTTATTTCTTTTCAATGTTCCAGAATTCATTGTTTATGCACCACACCCAGTGTTTTTTGTTCTGTTTTGTTTTACAGCTTCATTGAGGTATGATTGACTGATTGACAAAGCTGTAAGGTATTTAAAGTGTACAAAGTGAAAATTGATAATTGACACACAATGTTACATTAGTTTCAGGTGTACAACATAGTAATTCAACTTTTTAATTCAACTTTATGGCACTGGAAGAGATTATGCTGAGTGAAATAAGTCAAGCAGAGAGAGTCAATTATCATATGGTTTCACTTATTTGTGGAGCATAACAAATAACATGGAGGACATGGGAAGATGGAGAGGAGAAGAGAGTTGAGGGAAATTGGAAGGGGAGATGAACCATGAGAGACTATGGACTCTGAAAAACAACCTGAGGGTTTTGAAGGGGCAGGGGGTGGGAGGTTGGGGGAGCCAGGTGAGGGGTATTATGGAGGGCACATATTGCATGGAGCATTGGGCGTGGTGCAAAAACAATGAATTTTGTTATGCTGAAAAGAAATTAAAAAAATATACTCAATATCACTGATTATCAGGGAAATGCAAATCAAAATCACAATGAGATATCACCTCACACCTGTTAGAGTGGCTAAAATGAAAAAGACAAGATGTAACAAGTGTTGGCAAGGATACAGAGGGATGGGAAACCTCCTGTACTGTTGGTGAGAATGTAAATTGATACACTTATTATAGAAAAGAGTATGGAGGTTTCTCAAAAAATTAAAAATAAAAATACCATATGAACCAATAATTCCACTACTGGGTATTTACCCAAAGAATATGACAACACTCATTCAAAAAAGATATGTGCAACCCTATGTTTATAGCAACATTATTTTTTTTAATTTTTCTTTCGGTGTTCCAAAATTCGTTCCTTATGCACCAATCAGTGCTCCATGCAATATGTGCCCTCCATAATACCCACCACTGGGCTCACCCAACCCTCCACCCTTCTACCCGCCAAAACCCTCAGTTTGTTTCTCAGAGTCTGCAGTCTTTCATGGTTTGTCTCCCCCTCCGATTTCCCCCAACTCACTTCTCTTCTCCATTTCCCAATGTCCTCCATGTTATTTGTTATGCTCCACAAGTAAGTGAAACCATATGATAATTGACTCTCTCTGCTTGACTTATTTCACTCAGCATAATCTCCTCCAGTGCCGTCCATGTTGATACAAAAGTTGGGTATTCATCCTTTCTGATGGAGGTATAATACTCTATTGTATATATGGACCATATCTTCTTTATCCATTTGTCCGTTCAAGGGCATCTTGGTTCTTTCCACAGTTTGGCGACCGTGGCCATTGCTGCTATGAACATTGGGGTACATATGGCCCTTCTTTTCACTACATCTGTATCTTTGGGGTAAATACCCAGTAGTGCAATTGCTGGGTCATAGGGAAGCTCTATTTTTAATTTCTTGAGGACTCTCCACACTGTTCTCCAAAGTGGCTGCACCAACTTGCATTCCCACTAACAGTGTAAGAGGGTTCCCCTTTCTCCATATCCTCTCCAACACTTGTTGTTTACTGTCTTGCTAGTTTTGGCCATTCTAACTGGTGTAAGGTGGCATCTCAATGTGGTTTTAATTTGAATCTCCTTGATGGCTAATGATGATGAACACTTTTTCATGTGTCTGTTAGCCATTTGTATGTCTTCTTTGGAGAAGTGTCTGTTCATGTCTTCTGCCCATTTTTTGAAGTGATTATCTGTTTTCTGAGGGTTAAGTTGGAGGAGTTCTTTATAGATCTTGGATATCAGCCACAGAACACTCATGAAAGAAATTAAAGAAGACACAAAAAGATGGAAGAACATTCCATGCTCATGGATCAGAAGAATAAACATTGTTAAAATGTCTATACTGCCTGGAGCCATCTATACTTTCAATGCCATCCCAATCAAAATTCTACCAGTATTTTTCAAAAAACTGGAACAAACAATACTAAAATGTGTATGGAACCAGTAGAGATCCTGAATTGCTAAAGAAATGTTCAAAAAGAATAAAAAAACTGGGGGCTACACATTGCCTGATCTCAAGCATTCCTACAAAGCTGTGATTACCAAGACAGCATGGTACTAGCACAAAAACAGACACATAGACCAGTGGAACAGAGTAGAGAGCCCAGATATGGACCCTGAACTCTATGGTCAAATAATCTTTGACAAAGCAGGAAAGAATATACAGTGGAAAAAAAGACAGTCTCTTTAATAAATGGTGCTGAGAAAATTGGAGAGCTATGTGTAGAAGAATGAAACTCAACCATTCTCTTACACCATACACAAAGATAAACTTGAAATGGATAAAAGACCTCAATGTGAGGCAGGAATCTATCAAAATCCTAGAGGAGAACATAGGCAGTAACCTCTTCGACATCAGTCACAGCAACTTCTTTCAAGACATGTCTCCAAAGGCAAAGGAAACAAAAGTGAAAATGAACTTTTGGGACTTCATCAAGATCAAAAGCTTCTGCGCAGCAAAGGAAACAGTCAACAAAACAAAGAGGCAACCCACAGAATGGGAGAAAATATTTGCAAATGACATTGATATAGCAGCATTATTTACAATAGCTAAGAGAGGGAAGCAACCGAAGTGTTCATTGACTGATGAATGGATAAAGAAGATGTGGGGTGTGTGTGTGTGTGTGTGTGTGTGTGTGTGTGTGTGTTTATATGAGTATATATTTAAATTTAAATATATATATACATATATATTTAAATTTAAATATATATATATACACACACACACACATATATATATATATATACATACATACACACACACAATGGAATATTACTCAGCCATAACAAAGAATGAAATCTTGCCATTTTCAACAACATGGATGGATCTAGAAAGTATTATACTAAGTGAAATAAGTCAGTCAGAGAAAGATAACATATGATTTCACTCATATGTAGAATTTAAGAAACTAAGCAAACAAAGAAAAAAAGATAAAAAGACTCTTAAATATAGAGCACAAACTGGTGGTTACTAAAGGGAAGGTGAGTAGAGAGAGGATTGAAATACATGTAGAGGATTAAGGGTATTTTTATCGTGATGAGCACTGATAAATGTATATAGATTGTTGAATCATTATATTGTACACCTGAAAGTAATACAACACTGTATGCTAATTACAGTGTAATTAAAAATTTAAAAATAAATTTATCAGCAAACTTTTCATAGTATATTGTTTTTAGCAGTTTGCTTGTAGTTTTGCTTTTATAAATAAGTCCCTAAAGAAATTTTATTAGGGTTGGTCATTATTCTTAGTCTATTCAACTCCAGTACATGGTCAAAAATCGTATCAGTGCTATGAGCCAGACCATGGATAGTTGTGAGTTTACCACATAATTATCTTCTTGGAGGGATCTTTCTAGTGAACCAGATAACCTTGCCTAGATAACACACCTTTGCATTACTATTTGTGAGTCTTAGTCTTTTAAAAATTATTATTATGTTATGTTAGTCACCATACAATACGTCATTTGTTTTTGATGTAGTGTTCCAAGATTCATTGTTTGCATATAACACTCAGGGCTCCATGCAATATGTGCCCTCCTTAATGCCCATCACTGGGCTAACCCATTCCCCACCCCCCGTCCCCTCTAAAACCCTCAGTTTGTTTCCTAGAGTCCATAGTCTCTTATGGTTTATCTCCTACTCTGAGTCTTAGTCTTTTGATCCTTATTAAAGAAATGGAGCTGTGCTGATAGAAAGAAATGGAGTTACCTCTTCTCTCTACCAGTCTGGAAATTACAAAAAATTAGGAGGTGCACAGGGTGGCTGCTTTGAATAATGTAGAGGGCTGGGTATACCTGTTTGTGTGATTTAGAGTAATGGATTCCAAACTTTTTTTTATTGTGTACCATAACCATGAAAATGTTTTCTTTTAACATGCACGTGTGTGCACACACACATATACTTACCTATAAACTATATACATTTATATTAATGTTATGTTAAACATGTAAAATCAGTACAACTAAATTTTAAACATCAGAAAGATTAAATAATAATTTTATGTAGTTTAAAACCAACTTTCTGTTCAGTAAATACCATCAGTAGTATGTCATTGATATATCAGAGTCAGAGAATTATGGTATTAAAGGTTATATATAACCATATACATTTTAATGAGAATAACTTAATTGAAAATGCTTTATTTTTTATTAAATTTTTGGTTTTATACTTCGTGATGCAATAGTCAGATGGTGGCCCAGTGGGGTCAAACCTAGTACTTATCTTAGTAATGCTTAAATTGTTTCTCATATTTTTGAAGAAAAAAAAATGTAAATAGCTTCTGTTTACCTTATTCAGAGTAGCATATTCTTCAAAAGTAAAGATTCATCTCATCAAAGATGTAAAACTTCTTCATATAAAAATTTTTAAAAGCAGGCAAAAGTAAACAATAATTTTTGAAGCCTATATACATAAGTAACCAAAATAAGACAAAACAAAAGGATACAAACAGGACTATGGGTAGCTGTAGGAGGTTGAAAAGGATTATTATTAGGGATATGCACATGGTAAGATTCCAGGGAAAAGGTCAGACATAGTCTCCCAGCAGGGATGTCATGGTCATGTTTTGGAAGCATATCTGGAAGCTTTGGTGATGTTTGGGAGCCAAGACCAGGGCAGAGTATCTTTTGGAAGGGGGACAATAATCGCTTGTATACTTAAGAGCACTTACTAAGTTCCAGGCACAGTTAATACCTGTAATAACCCCAGAGAAATGCTCTCTTTTTGTTGTTTTTGTTAAAATGATAAAGTAACCAAAGTCAAGGAGTTTAGTAAATTTGCCTAAGACACCACAGTTGACAAGGTTGAAACAGAAGGCCACACATTCTGACTCCAGAACCAATACCCTTACCCACTATGGTATATTGTCTCTACGTTAAAGAATCATGAAACTCAAGAGCAAGATTCAGTAGTAGGAAGGCAGAAGATTGTATGGATAAATTTCAAAGTGTTTTTAATGGTCATAAACCTGAGGGGTAAATAGTAAAGGGTGGGGTAGGGAATAAATAGTTTGTGTTTTTTGTTTAAAGTTTCCAACTGTTTTGTTTATTTGGTAGGTAAGACAGAGTCATCTAAAAGGGCTAGAGCAAACAGGGGTAGGATTTAGCACAACACAATCCCGTTATGACTTTGGGATTATGGCCTGATGTGAAAGTACTGTTTGTGATGCGTCTCTAGATAACTGGATGCAAATGTGCACTTTTTGCCTTTTCTCTTCCCTTGCTGCAACAGGGTGAGTCATATCCTGAAGGCTTGGTTGGCAGGGTAGCTGCTATCATTCCTGCCCTATATGTACTGTCACTAGAGTGTGAAGGCTGTGAATGAACAAATACTATGCTGTAGTCAAGAGACAAAGCTTTCTCTGGGGCATTCTGCTGTGGAATGTGTTTCCTTTCTCATCTACTCTGGGAATGAGATATATAAATGATCTTGCTTTTTTGTTGATTCTGACAGGGGATCACTGCATTATTTCATGTTTGACTGGTTTTATTTGTTAATATTTAAAATAATAAAATAATAAACATTGGTGAAGGCTGGATTGAGACTCAGCTTAATTTTGTGACCCAGAGCAATCCACTCGGGGTAGAAGGTATAGGAGGACCTTTTATGGTATGGGTTATTAAATTTCATCTTTTAAAAAATATCAAAGAAAAAATAAAATTATAAAAAAATAAATAAAAAATAAAAAATAAAAAATACCAAAGATATATGTATATATGGTTTTTAAAATCATGTATTAAAGACAACTGGGCTTTTAATGGAAAAGAGTAGTTCTAGGCCCTGTCTGTCCCCATTCGTGATTCCCACTGCATACATGTTTTATCCAGTTCTTTCAGCTATTTCTTCTGACAGTTCATATTTCTAAATAATATTCTTTTAATATATAACTTTTTTTCTATTTTAGGTATCATTTCATGATCTCCTAGTATATAAGATGAGAAATTAGGTTCTCAATGTTCTTTTCCATATGTATATACTCTTCCCTCATCCAAAATTTACTAAATAGTTACCTTACCATTTTGTTGTGGGTGCTGAATCAAAATGTAATTGCCACTATGTCTGTATAACTACTTTCACATCTGAGTCACACAGTAAACTAAGGTGATGTTTCCTTTCATGTATAACTTTGTTTGTTTTTTTTTTTTGTAGTTAATAATTGTCTCTCTTTTCATTTGTTTTGTTTCCTCTGTTTTCATAGTCTTAACCTTCTGGCAGAAATGAAAATCTCCTTTGAGTATGTTCAAACACTTTAGGTAATTTACCAGTTTAATTTTTTTCTCAGTGATACCTTGTCTGGAACCTTCCAATCTCCTGTGTTACATTGGCCTTACAATTTTCTTTGCCTCTTTCCTAGGTCCCTCTGTCTCCCAGATTAAATCAATGTCATCTTAATTCTTTATTAACTCCCTAATATGATGAATCATTATCTGTGTAGCTTCCAGAGAAAAGTATATGGAGAATTTTTTTTAAATTTTGCACATTTGAAATGCCCTTACCCTTAGTTTAGTTGATAGTTTGGCTTGATATAAAATTCTTGGTTACAAAGAAACTACAGAAGTTGTTTTTTTTTTTAATTTTTTATTTCTTTTCAGTGTAACAGTATTCATGTTTTTGCACCACACCCAGTACTCCATTCAATCCATGCCCTCTCCAATACCCACCACCTGGTTCCCCCAACCTCCTACCCTCTGCCCCTTCAAAACCCTCAGATTGTTTTTCAGAGTCCATAGTCTCTCATGGTTCACCTCCCCTTCCAATTTCCCTCAACTCCCTTCTCCTCTCTAACTCCCCTTTTCCTCCATGCTATTTGTTATGCTCCACAAATCAGTGAAACCATATGATAATTGACTCTCTCTGCTTGACTTATTTCACTTAGCATAATCTCTTCCAGTCCCGTCCATGTTGCTACAAAAGTTGGGTATTCATCCTTTCTGATGGAGGCATAATACTCCTTCGTGTATATGGACCACATCTTCCTTATTCATTCGTCTGTTGAAGGGCATCTTGGTTCTTTCCATAGTTTGGCGACCGTGGCCATTGCTGCTATAAACATTGGGGTACAGATGGCCCTTTTTTTTTTGTTTTAATTTTTTTAATTTTTAAAATTTATTTTCAGCGTAACAGTATTCATTGTTTTTGCACCACACCCAGTGCTCCATGCAATCCGTGCCCTCTCCAATACCCACCACCTGGTTCCCCCAACCTCCCACCCCCCACCCCTTCAAAACCCTCAGATTGTTTTTCAGAGTCCATAGTCTCTCATGCTTCACCTCCCCTTCCAATTTCCCTTAACTCCCTTCTCCTCTCTAACTCCCCTTGTCCTCCATGCTATTTGTTAATGCTCCACAAATCAGTGAAACCATATGATAATTGACTCTCTCGGCTTGACTTATTTCACTCAGCATAATCTCTTCCAGTCCCGTCCATGTTGTTACAAAAGTTGGGTATTCATCCTTTCTGATGGAGGCATAATACTCCATCGTGTATATGGACCACATCTTCCTAATCCATTCGTCCGTTGAAGGGCATCTTGGTTCTTTCCACAGTTTGGCAACCATGGCCATTGCTGCTATAAACATTGGGGTACAGATGGCCCTTCTTTTCACTACATCTGTATCTTTGGGGTAAATATCTGGTAGTGCAATGGCAGGGTCATAGGGAAGCTCTATGTTAATTTCTTGAGGAATCTCCACACCGTTCTCCAAAGTGGCTGCACCAACTTGCATTCCCACTAACAGTGTAAGAGGGTTCCCCTTTCTCCACATCCTCTCCAACACACGTTGTTTCCTGTCTTGCTAATTTTGGCCATTCTAACTGGTGTAAGGTGGTATCTCAATGTAGTTTTAATTTGAATCTCCCTGATGGTTAGTGATGATGAACATTTTTTCATGAGTCTGATAGCCATTTGTATGTCTTCATTGGAGAAGTGCCTGTTCGTGTCTTCTGCCCATTTTGTAATATGATTGTCTGTTGTGTGTGTTGAGTTTGAGGAGTTCTTTATAGATCCTGAATATCAATCTTTTGTCTGTACTGTCATTTGCAAATATCTTCTCCCATTCTGTGGGTTGTCTCTGTTGTTGTTGTTGTTGTTGTTTCATGTCTTTGTATTGTAGCTTTACTCAATCATGTAAAAAAGCAATATCATTAATTACACAAGAGAAAGGAGGCATTGAAAAAATCCTGCATCCTTTTATTAACTTAACAAAAATACAATTAATAATAGTGATTTCCTGGAGAAAGTCCAGAGCTGAATTAAAAGTATCACTTCACTGGTCCCTTATTTCTTTTCTTTTTTGGGGGGGGGGTTTTATATATATATATATTTTTAATTTATTTTCAGCATAACAGTATTCATTGTTTTTGCACCACACCCAGTACTCCATGCAATCCGTGCCCTCTCCAATACCCACCACCTGGTTCCCCCAACCTCCCACCCCCGGCCCCTTCAAGACCCTCAGGTTGTTTTTCAGAGTCCATAGTCTCTCATGGTTCACCACCCCTTCCAATTTCCCTCAACTCCCTTCTCCTCTCCATCTCCCCTTGTCCTCCATGCTATTTGTTTTGCTCCACAAATCAGTGAAACCATATGATAATTGACTCTCTCGGCTTGACTTATTTCACTCAGCATAATCTCTTCCAGTTCTGTCCATGTTGCTACAAAAGTTGGGTATTCATCCTCTCTGATGGAGGCATAATACTCCATCATGTATATGGACCACATCTTCCTAATCCATTCGTCCGTTGAAGGGCATCTTGGTTCTTTCCACAGTTTGGCAACCATGGCCATTGCTGCTATAAACATTGGGGTACAGATGGCCCTTCTTTTCACTACATCTGTATCTTTGGGGTAAATACCCGGTAGTGCAATTGCAGGGTCATAGGGAAGCTCTATGTTAATTTCTTGAGGAATCTCCACACTGTTCTCCAAAGTGGCTGCACCAACTTGCATTCCCACCAACAGTGTAAGAGGGTTCCCCTTTCTCCACATCCCCTCCAACACATGTTGTTTCCTGTCTTGCTAATTTTGGCCATTCTAACTGGTGTAAGGTGGTATCTCAATGTGGTTTTAATTTGAATCTCCCTGATGGCTAGTGATGATGAACATTTTTTCATGTGTCTGATAGCCATTTGTATGTCTTCATTGGAGAAGTGTCTGTTCATATCTTCTGCCCATTTTGATATGATTATCTGTTTTGTGTGTGTTGAGTTTGAGGAGTTCTTTATAGATCCTGGATATCAATCTTTTGTCTGTACTGTCATTTGCAAATATCTTCTCCCATTCCGTGGGTTGCCTCTTTGTTTTGTTGACTGTTTCCTTTGCTGTGCAGAAGCTTTTGATTTTGATGAAGTCCCAAAAGTTCATCTTCGCTTTTGTTTCCTTTGCCTTTGGAGACATATCTTGAAAGAAGTTGCTGTGGCTGATATCGAAGAGATTACTGCCTATGTTCTCCTCTAGGGTTCTGATGGATTCCTGTCTCACGTTGAGATCTTTTATCCATTTTGAGTTTATCTTTGTGTACGGTGTAAGGGAATGGTCGAGTTTCATTCTTCTACATATAGCTGCCCAGTTTTCCCAGCACCATTTATTGAAGAGACTGTCTTTTTTCCACCGTATATTTTTTCCTGTTTTGTCGAAGATTATTTGACCATAGAGTTCAGGGTCTGTATCTGGGCTCTCTACTCTGTTCCACTGGTCTATGTGTCTGTTTTTATGCCAGTACCATGCTGTCTTGGTGATCACAGCTTTGTAGTAAAGCTTGAAATCAGGTAACGTGATGCCCCCAGTTTTATTTTTGTTTTTCAACATTTCCTAGCGATTTGGGGTCTCTTCTAATTCCATACAAATTTTAGGATTATTTGCTCCAGCTCTTTGAAAGATACCAGTGGTATTTTGATCGGAATGGCATTAAAAGTATAGATTGCTCTAGGCAGTATAGACATTTTAACAATATTTATTCTTCTGATCCAAGAGCATGGAATGGTCTTCCATCTTTTTGTATCTTCTTCAATTTCTTTCAAAAGACTCCACCCCCAAACTACTAGAACTCATACAGCAGTTCAGCAACATGGCAGGATTCAAAGTCAATGTACAGAAATCAGTGGCTTTCTTATACACTAACAATGAAAATAGAGAAAGGGAAATTAGAGAATCAATTCCATTTACTATAGCACCAAGAACCATAAGATACCTAGGAATAAACCTAACCAAAGAGGTAAAGGAATTGTACTCGAGGAACTACAGAACTACAGAAGTTTTAAAAACATTCCTTCATTATTTTTTAGCTGCCAGTATTGTTTTTTGACAAGTCCAATGTCATTCTAGTTCCAGACTCTTTTATTGACCAAGTTGTTTTTCAGAAAAGATTCTAGGATCATGTCTTTGTTCCCATTGTTCAGCGGTTTTACAATAGTTTGTCTTAGATCTTTTCCCCTTGATTATGCTGACTACTCAGTGAGTTCTATCATCATAGAAACTCATTTCCTTCAGTCCTGGAACATGTATTGTATTAGTTCCTTGATAGTTTATTCCCATCTGTTTCTGTAGTTTTGCTTCCTATAATTCTTTTATTAGAATTGGACATCCTGAAATGGTTCATTAATTTTCTCCCCAATTTATCCATTGTATTGCTTTTTTTGTTCTATTTTCTGGCAGAATTCCTCAACTTTCTAATCTATCACTTTTACTGAGTTTTGCTTTAAGTTGCATCAATATTATCTTTAACTTCCAAAAGTTCTTTTGGGCTCTGGATCTTTTTCTCCTTTTCCATTAAATCCTCTTCTCATTTCAGGGATGTACTGTAATCTCTATGCTCTCAAAATACTAATTATTGCTTTTTTGAAATTTTCTTTTACTTCTCACATTGTTTCTGTTTCTCCAGTTTCCATTTTCTGATTGTTTTGGTCTCTTCATGTTGTAAGTTTAGTTCATTATATGCTATTCTTTTCTATTTATATTTAAGAATGAGGCATTAAAGAGTTACCAAAAAGCTCTGTGAATGGTGCTAGTATTGACTAACCAGTGGACATTACTATAGGTGATCAAAGAGGAGCTGAATTTTTGTGGGAGAAGGAGAGCAACTATCAGTATTTCTGAGTCTTTTCCTCTGGGCCAAATTTTTTCCTACTGAGAAATATTGCATATTCCTTCCTAGGAAGGTATAAGCCTGGCTGTCAGCATTTTGGGACTTCATTTGGGAAGGGCACCAGGGGTCCCATTGTTTACTACATAATCTTTAATTTCTCTACATTGAACATCATCAGTTCTATTTGGTGCCTCCAATGTATAGACATTGCTTCAACCTCTGTAGAGAGTAAACTATCACATGGAAAAATGTATTCAACAAATCAAAACCACAATGAGATACCTCCTCACACCAGTCAGAATGGCTAAAATTAACAAGTCAGGAAATGACAGATGCTGGTGAGGATGCGGAGAAAGGGGAACCGTCCTACACTGTTGGTGGGAATGCAAGCTGGTGCAACCACTCTGGAAAACGTCATGGAGTTTCCTCAAAAATTTGAAAATAGAGCTACCTTACGACCCAGCAATTGCACTACTGGGTATTTACCCTAAAGGTACAAACATAGTTATCTGAAGGGGCACGTGCACCCGAATGTTTATAGCAACAATGTCCACAATAGTCAAAGTATGGAAAGAACCTAGATGTCCATCAACAGATGAATGGATAAAGAAGATGTGGTATATATATACAATGGAATACTATGCAGCCATCAAAAGAAATGAAATCTTGCCATTTGCGATGATGTGGATGGAACTAGAGGGTATTATGCTTAGCAAAATAAGTCAATCGGAGAAAGGCAACTATCATACGATCTCCCTGATATGAGGAAGTGGAGATGCAACATGGGGGATTTGGTGGGGTAGGAAAAGAATAAATGAAACAAGATGGGATTGGGAGGGAGACAAACCATAAGAGACTCTTACTGTCACAAAACAAACTGAGGGTGACTGGGGGGAGGGGGGTAGGGAGAGGGTGGTGGGGTTATAGACATTGGGGAGGGTATGTGATATGTTGAGTGCTATGAAGTGTGTAAATCTGGTGATTCACAGACCTGTACCCCTGGGGATAATAATACATTATATGTTTATTAAAAATTTTAAAAATTAAAAAAAAAAGAAAAAGAAAATGAAAAAGGTATTCAGAGGAGTAAGCCTGGCAGAATAGAGTTGGGGATAAGGAAGTGAAGGTCTTACAGACTTTTTTTTTAATAGAAAAAAGTAGACTCTTTAATTTTTTTTACTTTAGAAAACTCTATTTCATCTTTTTATTTGTTTTTAATTTTTTATTGAAATTCAAATAGTTAACATACATTGTAATATTAGTTTTATTTGTACAATTTAGTGATTCAGCACTTCCATAACAGCACCGGGTGCTTATCACAGCAAGTACACTTCTTAATCCCCATCACCTATTTCACCCATCCCCCACCCACTTCCCCTTTGATAACCATCAGTTTGTTCTCTATAGTTAAGAGTCTTAAAGACTTGCAAAAGACTTATAACCAGTTCTCTTTCCATTCCCCAGGTACACACTTCAGACCCACCACACACACACACACACACACGTACACAAACACACACTTTCAGGGGTTCCTGGTACCTCCAATCCCCGAGTCTTTCTGTATAGATAATAGACTTGGTTCTTACTGATTTCCCTCCAACCCTCTCACCCTCCCCAACTGTATTCCCCCCTCCTTGTCCCCGGGCCTCAGTTTTCAGTCTTTTATTTTCTGCCAAGTTGCCTACTTTGCAGCTTTTATCCTCAGCATTTGAAGGAAGGAATAATTGTACATGGGGAGGACTGGGGCTGGTTTATTATTGGTCTCTATATGTAAGAAGAGGTGTCTCGAGGGGACAGATTAAATGCTGTCTTTAAGCAGAGGTTTGTTCTGTCTTGTGTAGAATGGCTACCTGTGAGCCTGAGAATGCCTGAGCTGTCCCCAGCCCACTGTCAGGTAAATTCACCCTGTTCAGCATTGTGAATGGGTGCCCTTGACATCAGCAACTGCCATCTCTGTTTTTGGTATCACTAATAATTTCTTTACCTTTCACTTGACTTTGTTCCCTTCTTATCAAGAGTCTTACCTGCTCTAGGGAAAGAATATGATCAGCTTATTTAAGCTAAAGTAGAAAGAATTTTCTAAAGTCTTAGCTCTCCTGCAAATACTTGTGTCATGAAAGAAGATTGACACCACAAAGGGTGTTATTTTGGTTATCTTTAAGTCTGTGAGGGAGGATATGTTTGGGTTGAGAACAGATTGGGTTGAGAAAGATATCCTGGCCCCTCAGAGGTGAAGGAATAAACACGTATGCCAGGCAAATAGATTGTTTAGGTACACCCCCATATTTGTGAACAGTTTAAAAAGAAATTCCACATTGCTGCTTTTTATTTTTATTTCTTTCAAATATGTACTTCAAGATCATTGTGAAATAGCTAGGACTTAGATACTGTTTTGTTTTACATAAATTTCTTTTGAACTCAATTTCAAGCTTTGCCCAGCTATGTTGTGGAACAACCTAAAATGACAGTCTAAATTCCTGGGCTTAAAGATATTTTTGGCAGAGGAGTCATTGGGGTTGCAAGTACTGCATTTTAGATATTTTTATATTATACTGGGATGAGTTCTAGAGCTCCAGTGTATAATGTAAACAGTTTGAGTAGGATTAGAGGTTACTTCATGATAAGAGACTTTATTTAGCAGGGATAAAAAAAAGTACTGGAGGTTTTTTTTTTCAAGATTGTAAATGTATTTATTTGAGAGAGAGAGTGAGAGAGCAGGATTGGGTAGAGAGGCAGAGGGAGAGGGAGAAGCAGACTCCCCGCTGAGCAAGGAGCCTCATGCAGAGCCCCAATCCCAGGACCCTAGGCTCATGCCCTAAGGCGAAGGCAGACACTTAACCAACTGAGCCACCCAGGTGTCCCTAAACTCAAGTTCTTAAAATTAGTTTGTTTTCAAACAATAAAGTGAGAAAACAAGCCATCTCCCTGTATATAAATAAAAGAATGTGTAAGAAGTAAAACAAAATGGAAAGAGATGGGGAATCTGCTCTTAACAACTTGAGCTTTAGATGCAGTGTTTAACTTCCATTAAATTGGTCTGGACTCTAGGAATCAAACTGAGGGTTACAGAAGGGAGAGGGTGATGGGATAGGGTAACTGGGTGATGAGTATTAAGGAGAGCATGTGTTGTGATAAGCGCTGGGTGTCGCACACAACTAATGAATCACTGAACACTACATCAAAAACTAATGATTGGAAGGGGAGATGAACCATGAAAGACTGTGGACTCTGAAAAACAGCCTGAGGATTTTGAAGGGTCGGGGGCTGGGAGGCTGAGGGAACCGGGTGGTGGGTATTAGGGAGGGCATGTATTGCATGGAGCAGTGGATGTGGTGCAAAAGCAATGAATACTGTTACGCTGAGAAGAAATAATTTAAAGAAAACTAACAATGGTTAACTGAACATAATAAAAAATTTTTAAAAACTTAAAATTGGTTTTCAAAATTTTCCTAAATTTTTTAGTACTCATGGCAGGACACTTGTTCTTTTTGTTGTTGTTGTTAAGACGTTTTATTCTAGTTGCTATAATTACAGTGCAAGGACACTTGTTCTTTTTGAGGCTAGTAGTACTTTTGATGTAATTTTTAAATTACATTTGATGTAAAATTTAAATTTTTAAGTTTGATTTTTATAATCTTTCATTAGCATGTATTAACCAGTCTTTGTACAGGTGTAATTTTAACATAAAGCTAGCATACTTGGTGATGGGCACTCAACAGCTTTGCTCCTTTGCTAACTGAGAAGCATCATTGCAGCACAGCCTTTCTTTCCACATTGAGCTACAAGCAGTTTAGTAAAAATAATTCTAAAATCAGGACTGTTACGGAGCACCTGGGTTGCTAAGTTGGTTAAGCATCTTTTCTTCGGTTCAGATCATGATCTCAGCGTCCTGGGATTGAGCCCCTTATTGTGTCAAGCTCCCTGCTCATTGGGAAGTCTGTTTCTCCTTCTCCCCTCCCCTCATGTTCTCTCCCTTTCTCTCAAATGAATAAATAAAATCTTTAAAAATAATAAAATAAAATCTTAAAAAAATAAGATCAGGAGAATTAAAACTTAAATTTTTTTCCTGAAGAGTTCCAGAGATTCTTTCACAGTGGTGAGGCAAATTCTGCTTGGCATGTGGTTGCAGAGTAGTTTAATTATTCTAAATTTATAGTTTCTGCTGACTGTTCAATATACTTCCCAAACATTCTGTGACTGTTCTTGATAAATATTAGACTATAGAGCTTTTGGAGAGGCTGAGCATGTTGCTAAGATGGACTATAGATTTCTTTTTTCTTTTTGTTTTTCTTTTTACGTTTTCCTGCTTTTATTTTAGCTTGACAGGAACTACGAATGATTGTGCAGGAAAGCTAAACCTTACCACCAACCTAATTGTACTGTTATTTTAATCTACTGAGGAGCAGGATCCCCAATAGAATAGGATTGTTCAGCCTGAGGGGGGCATTCAGCTATCCTGTGGTGTTGGGTGATCCTAGGTAAATTGTGTGCTCTGCGGCTGGTTGCTCCAGATTGCTCCCCTTGATTGGTGTGTGTCTGCTGGTAGCAGATACAAGAGTGTAGTGTGGTGTCATAGTGGCGCTGGTGGAGCAACCTTGAGTGCTAAGGCCTCTGGTCAAAGAGGTTGTTAGGTTGGACTGGAGAAAGAAATTAACACCACATTGGTTGTAGTAATTGTTCTACTTTCTAATTATGTGACCCATTTCATTCTTAGTGCAGGGTTAGCATTCCCAGCTTCATATAATTAGAAATAATAACTGATTTTTCTACTTGGAAAAAATACTATACAGTTTTTCTGATTATCTACCTGACAAACTATCCCAAACCTTAGTAGCTTACAGCACTTATCTATTATATTTCATTCTTCTTTGGATAGAATGAGCACAGTTGGGTAGATTTCACATAGGATTTCTCATTCTGTTGCA
This sequence comes from Lontra canadensis, assembly GCF_010015895.1. Classification (NCBI taxonomy): domain Eukaryota; kingdom Metazoa; phylum Chordata; class Mammalia; order Carnivora; family Mustelidae; genus Lontra; species Lontra canadensis. The sequence goes on from NW_022631029.1 coordinate 9,391,955, forward strand.
GTCAGATTTGGGTAGGAGCTGCAGTCCCCTGAAGGTTCTACTGGGCTAGGCACAGCAGCTAAGATGCCTCACTCATACAGCTGGGACGGCTTACACTCCAGTGAGTGTCTCCTTGTGGCCTCTCCATGCAGCATTTGCTTTTCACAGCAGGATAGCTGGATTCTGAGAGCAAACCTCCCAGAAAGAGTGTGTATTCCAAGGGTTAGGAGGCTGAAGCTGCCAGACAAGTGAAGGGCTGCTTATAGAACCACCTTTAGCTCCCTGGGCTTGTGTTCGATAGGTTAGAGCATTCCCAGGGACTGCCCAGATTCAAAAGTGTGAAGAAACAGATTCCATCTCATACTGGAGGAGTGTGAGGGTCACATTTTTGCAGAATAGTACATGGGAGGAATTGTAGTCATCTTTAGATAGTATAATCTGTTAAAAATTCTTGGTTAATAAATGACTATTTAATTCTTTAAAAGACTATATTAGTATATTCTGGCATCATTATTGTATATGTGTGCATGTATATGTTACATAAATATTTTGTGTATGTGCATGTGTGTATTTGTGCATAGATATACATGCATACACATACATATACCTACATACATACTTATATTTTGGTATTAATATACATCATTACATTTGGCTTTAAAAAATACATATAACCACACTTTTAATTAGTGTTCACAAATCTCAAAACCATCTGTCAGTTGAACTACCTATCTCCTGCTGAGATTGTGTTACTACTCCCTCTGAAATTGTTTTACATCTTCTCTAGTCTCAAATCTCCAACAACCCCTCCCACCCTATTCACTCTCAGCTGATGAACTTACTTCTTATTTCCTTGAGAATAAGGCACCCAGAGGAAAAATTTAGTTCCCCTGTCACCCAATATCCCAAATGCCTGTGTCGTTATCTGAATTCTTTGTGTTTCCTCTATGACAATATATAGACTATTCAGCCTAAACAGAGCCTCCCTTTTGACCTGGGACCCATCTCTTCTTGGCTACTAAAGGACTTAACACCTGCATCATCAAATTTTTCCCTTTATTAAATCATTCCCTTCAGCATAAAAATAGCCAGAAATTTTGTCTCATTAAAAAAAAACAACAACCCTCCTGTGATTGCACAACACTGTTCTACTACCTCATTTCTGTGCTTCCAGTTAGCGAAAATTCTACAAAAGAGCTGTCTGTACTCTATTCCCATTCCCTTCTCTCCCATTACTCTTGAATTAAAAACTGCCCTTATAGAAGTCAAGGATGGCCACCACAATGCCAGATACAGTGGCTAACTCTCAGTAATAAATATAAATTAAATTAAATTAAATTAAATTAAATTGAGATTTTATTTAACCTCTCAGTGCATTTGACAGTCTTCCTTAAAACCCTATTATATTCAATACACTACTGCTTTTCCTGTCATCTCACTGCTTTTTCCTTCTTAGTTTCCTGTGCTAGATACTCCTCACTTTCCTGGTCTGTAAATGTTGGAACTCAATGTCAAACCTAGCATGTCCAAATTGAACCTTGTTTCCCTCCTCCAGACATGTTCCCCAGGCCAGGAAAAAAGAGTAATCCTTGTCTCCATTCATATCCCACATCTAATCCATCAGCAGGTCCCAACAGCTCTACATACAAAACATGTCTAATCTCCAAGTCCTCAAAGTTTTACATTACCATTCTTACCTTTCTCTAATCAACTGTCATCCTGTTGATTGTTGTAATAAATAGCTTTCTGACTGGAACCCCTGCTTTCCTCTTTGCTTTTTCATGGTCTATTTTCACTCAGAGTGATGCTTTCAAGCTTTAAGTCCTATCACATCAGACTTCTGCTCCCTATCTCCAGTGGCTTCCTATCTTGCTTGGAATGAAAGCCTAACTCTTTCACATGGCTTACATTAAGGTCCTGCCTAATCTGGTCCCTGTTGTCTCTCTGACTGAATCACCACCACTCTCCCCCCCTTGTTCACTTTGCTGCAGGTGCACTGACCTCTCTGTTTTCCATGAACATGCCAAGTTCACTTCCACAGCAGGGCATTTGTTCTTGCTGTTTCTTATGCCTCTAAAATTTCCCTTTTTTTTTTTTAAGTTTTCATTTGAATTCCAATTAGTTAACAGTGTAATAAACTCGCCAGTTTTCCCAAATGCTCTCCCCTTATTTCATTCAGGTTCCTACTTAAAGTTCTACTTCTAAAGAAGCCTTTCCCTGACCACCCTACCTGAAGCAGTACCTTCCCCATGCCCCAGCGAATCCACCACTGACCACCTTCTGACCCCACTCTGCTTTAATTTTCTTTTTGGAACTTAACACCACCATTACGTATTTGTCTCTGGTACATCTCTGCTCTCTAGAATGAAACCACGGAAGTAGGGTCTTTGGATCACAACAAAGTGATAGTGCCCATCAGGTGCTCCATAAGCATTTGTAAATCAAGTGAATGAATAAATGCTTATGTGTGTATGCAATAGATTACTGTGTATGATTTGATGGGAAAATAACTTTCTATTTTAAACTTAGATAGGTGGCCCTGTTTTATCAAAAATGCATGTCCTGACAGCAAAGACCACATTGCCTTTATTGCTTACCTTAAGATCTCAATTTTCCAGATGATATAATTTGCTTAGTCCTTGTTACTTAACTGGCAAGAATTTGTGAGTTCTGCCCTTCTGCCAGCATTGTGTGCCATCAAGGTACTTAACTTTTCTCCGTGTGATCATCAAGTGGAGAAGGGACCGCATGCTATTTGAAATGATGTCATTAGAGTGCATGATTCCTAAGGTTTTCTACTTAAAAATAATTTCTCTATGAGATGGGCCTTTAAAGGTCTCATGCTCCATTAGATGATTTCTAAGTAGCATGATGTCCTGAATGTTTTAATTATAAGATCACTGCCACCTAAGAATATTAGCTAATTCTGCTAGTTTGTAGTTTACTTTATTATTAATTTTTTTATAGTTACTTTACTTAAGCTTATTTTGGCAAGGGTCTTTTTAGGGGTATTTCCAGATAGAGGCTTTCCTAACCCTATGGTACACGTTGATCTGACCTCAAAGAGCATTCTTTATAATTAAATTACATCCCAAGACTTTTAATTATCATATAAAATCATGCTTCTCTATAACAGAAACAGAAACCTAACATTTCTAAATCAAGATTGCACTTGTGAAAATAAGACTTTAGTTTTAAAATCTATATTCTTAAGTAAATCTTTTTCCTCAAGCATCTACTGTCATGGCATTTACATTTTTTACCTATAAAGTTTGAAACCCCTATGATAGCCATAATTAAGTTCATTAAGATGTTTCTACTTAACTCTTATAAGGTGACACTTTTTATTAAACTTAAAAGACTAGAAATCTGTGACACTAGGTACACATATTGTTTACAAAAGCTAATTAAAACTAGATGAGGCCTGGAAACCTGGAGAGAATATTACTCCAGAGACTGTGGCTTTTTATTGAAACCTTTGTTCCTTCAAAGTAGGGCAAGGGATTCTCTCTCTGCCCTCCCCAACTTGAGTATCCCTTAGAGAAATCAGAGATGTTATACATAGGAACTTCTGATAGAGGAAACAGCTCTAGGCCCCTGTTTAACTTTCTGTTTGTTTACATTTAGTAACTCTGATTTACTGGAAAAATGAATTGTCCAGAATGGAGTAGAGATAAATGGTACTTTGCATGATCCAGATCAATTATATTACTCATTATATGTCATTATATAGAGATTTTTACACAGTAGAAACTAAGGACTTTGTTTTAAGATTCTTAAATATGCTCCTCTTTACATTGCCTTTTTTAGAGGTTTAGAGAAATGAACACTTTTCATAGTTTAACTCTTTCTCTTTCTTTTTTCATTCTCTTTCCATATCCCTTTTTCATTTCATCCAACACCAAAAATGCCCTTTCAGAAACACAAAGTAGATCTTTTCTACAAGCTACGCCATGTGATGAATGAACTTATTGACCTTCGAAGGCAGCTACTGTCTGGTCACCTTACTCAGGATCAGGTGCGGGAGGTTAAGCGGCATATCACCGTGCGCCTGGACTGGGGTAATGAGTAAGTATGAATATCATTTGGGCATTTCAGTTACATTTATGTTAACTCAATTCTTACAGAGTTTATACCTGATCAAATCTTCTCTTTAGTGATGAAAAGGTATTGTTATATTCTCCATCAAGCTTTGATCGTTTTTACTGAGTAGTTGTTTCTTTTAGTTTAGCAAAGGACATTCACTGGCTCTATACATTGAAACTCTCTCAGTCTTTATTTTCACTTCTGGAAAATTAAATAATTGGACTGCATTATCATCTGAGGTCTCTTCCAGCTCAAAATCCTTGATTCCAGATCTCAGTAATCAGAGTATACTTCTGTTTCATCTTTTGGTATCTTTATTTTTTCATGTGAACTCTGTGTCTTTTACATTTTATAGCCATACAATTAATCTGAATAAACTACAAATGAGACCTATCTACATCAGTACTTCAAAATATTCTTAACTAATTTGTCATTCAAAAATAGTCCTGCATTTCTGTAGTAAGTATGATTCTTTGCTGTTTTCATAGTATTCTAAGACTTTGGCATAGGAAGCTAGAGCAGATAGTATTCAAATTTTATTTCTTCCTAGATATAAAACTGATATAATTCTCAAGTGATTTTGTTTCATTATCTTAAAATCAAGTTCACTGAACTTTGAAGTGACTAGGTCGCTTCCTATTTAAGATATACATACATCTTAAATATATTTTGGTACAAGTCTTTATTTCCTCCCCCTCTCAAGACATCACTGAAATGATAAAAATAAAAAGAATGGTAGGGGGCCCAGTAATAAATAGGATATATGAAATCATTGCTAGAAGCTGGAAAGTATTTAGAGTATTTAGTCATGGAGGAAGCCCAGTATATGTGAAAGAAAGTTTAGCTAATGAAAGAGCTGTTCTGTCCTGCAGTTTGCAGAACCATGGAGGATAGGAATGTGCCTCGGTACTTAAAAAGGGAGAATTGCTTAAAATTATATAAAAGGACTAACCCGCTGCCATGAGTAGAAAGACTGGCATCCAGGTATTTGTTTCCCCTTCAGATAAACAAATACAAAGAAAGACTGTCTGGGGAGAATTGGGCAACAAGAATGTGCACTGGAACCTTATTACAAAGCTCTCCATATTGTGCCATTTAAGGGTTCCAAAGTATAATGATCAGATCCCTTCTACTTACTGCAAAGAGAAGCTTGCTATTCACCCACTGTATGCGAGAACTCCCCATGTTTCTAGTGTCTTTTAAATTGGGATAGACAATTCAGTATCACCAGGTGTTTAAAAAAAAATCTTTCAACAGGGAAGAGAGACCAGGATAAACAAAAATACTTTGCCCCCAGGAAATAACCTGGCTCCAAAGACACCTAGAGATTAGTAAAAAAATTTATTAAAAAAAAAATCCTCTGTGCATCCTCAAAGAGAATTAAGACCCATTATGTAGAATAATATACGTCGAAAAGGTAATGGAGAATGGGATTTCCAAACTAAAACATTCAAGATGAGACCAGTAAGACAATATTATGTTATCTCTGGGAAAATAAAGGAAAAGATGGGAAAGGTTGAAGAAAGAACGATACAGAGGTTTAATCGGGGGGGGGTGTTGTCTCACATCAGATATTATAATTTCTGGGAAAAGAACAAAGACAATAAAGAGGAAATTCTAAAGAAATGATAGAAGAGAATTTTCCAGAGCCGAAGAGCCAGGAGTCTTAGTTTGAAGAGCCCACCAAATACCTAGTATAATGAATAGGGGGAAAAACCCAAAACCCAAATCAAGGCCTTTTAAGATATTTCAGTATTCAGGGATGAAGAAAAGATCCTAAAGGGTTTTCAGGCAGTTAAACAATTCTTTTTTTTTTTTTTTAAAGTTTTTATGTATTTACTTGACAGAGAGAGAGAGAGATCACAAGTAGGCAAAGAGGCAGGCAGAGAAAGAGGAGAAGCGGGCTCCTTGCTGAGCAGAGAGCTTGACACAGGGCTTGATCCCAGGACCTAAAATCATGACCTGAGCTGAAGGCAGAGGCTTAACTCACCGAGCCACCCAGGGACCCTGAAAACAAGTCTTCTTACAAAAGAATAAGAATTACACCAACCTTAAAATTTTCTTCGGTCACAGTGGATGCTAGAATATAGTGAAGTAAAATATTCAAGATTCTGTTGGGAAATGGTTTGCCAGCCAGGATTTTATGAAGAGCCATGTCTAATCAAGTGGAAGGACAAGCCAAAGCCATTTTAAAGTATTCATGGATGTGGAAGTTACTTTTGATGGCCTGTTTCTAAAGGGACTTGAGAATGTGTTCTTGCAAAAGTGGAAGAGGAAATTGGAAAAGAGGAAACACAGAATCTTATCAAGTCAATCCAACCCAGAGTGGGTGCTGTTCATCTTTAGAAAAGAAAAAAAAAATACAACCCTAAATTAGCTATTTGTGGCCTTTTTGAAGTGACAGCACCCTATCCTTGTTTGTTTCATTAAATTACACCCTTTCTTGACTGCCAGTAGGATTGCTTGGCACACACCACAGACTCCTTGTATAATATAAGGTGACTTCAGGTGTACCATAGATCAGATAGTATTCTCTAAATCTAACTCTGGGCAATAAAAATCGGGCAAAATACTGGATGTTAGCTCACAGCATAGCTACTGATTCTGTCTCCTCAGCCACAAAGAGTACCATGTTATAAAATGGTATTATCCCATTTGTTTAATAAATTAATGATAGTAATAATTGCAAGAATAACATTACTATGTGCCAAGCAAATTTTAAACTTGAAATGATGATATTAAGTTGTATGTAAGTCATTATGTTGCAGTTTCACTGCAGTTGTGCCTACCTGTAAATGAAGAAGAGAAATATTCAAGAAATATCAATATCTCTTTGTAATAAAACTTGGAGAACAGACCAATCAGATTTTGCAATCAAATCTGAAAACTTAAAGTTGATGGCTTAGAAATGGTTCAAATTATATTTGAAAAAGGCAAAGACCATAATAAATATCTATCAAGTAAATTGCAGAGTTATCCCACCTTCATCAATAACTTTTTCTCAGGAAAATGTATATGTATGGTGAGGGGGAGTATTTATATGTCCATTGTAATAAGTATAAAAATCAGGGATGTAGTTCCATTCCCTTCCCTTCTTTCCCTTCTCCATCTCCTCTCCCCTGTTCCTCCTCTCGCAGCTTCTCTGAATCATTTTCCCTCTTTTCTCTCCTCTACTCCACTTCTCTCCTCTCCTACTCTTCCTCTTCTTTCCATTTTTCCCTCTATTACCAGTGGAAAATATAAAAACTTGAATAAGAACTTTGTACATCTATCATTATTAAAGAAAAAAGACCTATTGCCCCCAGAATTGATAGGACTATTCTCTGGTTCTCACTTGAACTAACCCTTTAAAAAATTTTCCTTCTTACTTTAAAAGAAGAGATGGTATACTGTAGAAATAAAGCCACTTTGTACATTAGGTTATGTAAAGGAGACTTGTTCCATACGGTAGCCCAGCACTGATAACTGTATCCATTGTTCTGTTTTATGCCCTGAGAGTTCCACTCTTCTTATCTCACCGCACTTCTGTAAGTGCCATAAAACACTAAAGCTTAGCATATGTTGGCATGTGGGAGATGAACAATCAGTGTTTGTGGAATTATTTTCATGTTTTAATTGATGTAAATAAATATTAATCATACATTATTTTAAACTTTTATGCCTTTTCAATAACCCCTTACACAGACATGATAGCTCTGCCTTGTCAGAACCTATTTCAGAAGCTATTAATAACAGTTATTAATTACTGAGTACATCTACTTGTGTAACTGTGGCAAGTGCATGACCTAACATATGCATTTTTTTCAAAGATTTATTTAGTAAAGAGAGGGATGGAGCACATGTGCACGTTGAGGGAGGGGCCAGAGGAGAGAAGCTTCAAGCAGATTCCTCACAGAACACTATGTGGGGGTACCACAATCCATATGATCATGACCTGAGCCGAAGCAAAAAGTCAGATGCTTAATGCATTGAGCCACCCAGGTACCTCTAACATATGCATTGTTATAATGAAATGCTATTATGCTTCTCCAAGACAAGAGTTCTCTTTTACCTGATGAGGACACTGAGCCTCCAAAGTACTTTTTCCATTGTTGCTTGGTGAGTGGCAGAACTGGTTTTTATACCCAGACTGATTCCAAAGTCTATATACTTTCGGCAGGACCTTACCATCTCTCTGATTATTTTTAAGTGTGAGTCTTAAAACCAAGCAAATTATTGCCAGTATTTCTAGTCTATGGGTTATTTGATCTTTGTTCTATTCTCCTAGTGTGAACACTGTATGTCCCATAGTATATATCTGATTTAACACTGAACTAGAACTTTAATTTTCTAAGGATAGAAAGTAAACTGGTATTATACTCTTTTATTTAAAGTTTAAATTAAATGCAGTGCTCTCCACGTCTATATACAACAATTTTTTTGTTTTCTGAGATTAAGAATTCATAATTAATTAATAATAAAAAACCTGAAGGCCGAGAGTCAAACAGAATCATGTGCACCAATGTTCATAGCATTATTCACAATAGCCAAAAAGGTGGACACAATCCTGGTGTTGATTGAACAGATGAATGAATAAATAAAATATGGTATATACCTACAATGGAATATTATTGAGCCAGACACAAAAGATGTGTTCCACTTATATGAGGGACCTACCCTAGGCAAAATCACAGAGACAGAAAGTAGAATAGAGGTTACGAGGCGGGGGGCAGAAATAGGAGTAATTGTTCAATAGGTACAGAGTTTCTGTTTGAAATAATGAAAATGTTCTGGAAATAGTGATGAAGGTTGCACAATATTCTGGATACAATTAACACCAATGAACTGTACACTTTAAAAGTGGTTAAAATGGCAATTAAAAAATAATAAATTTTTTTTTTAAAAAAGAAGCAACGTGCCCCAGAGCTTGACTCTGAGCACACAGACAGGCTTCCAAAAATAAATAAATAAATACATACATACATACATACATACATACCTGCCAAAAAAAAAAAAGGTAACTTTGTATTATACATATTTTACCACAGTTTTCTAAAAGCTAAAAACAAAGAATTGGTGCATAATTTTAATTATAATTCAAAATCTGTTCAGTACAAACTAGGTTTGCTTCATTTTTAAGTTAATGTCCTCAATTAGACCTTTAATGAAATGTGTACTATTAAATGTTTACCATTAGCTGTTTAAAAAAAGAATTCTTATTTATTTGACCAAAAAAACTGAAGAGCCCAGAATTAAATTTATATGGTTTATACTTGTTGGCCTGTTTACATATGTGCACATTCATTCCATAAGTAAAAATTTAAAAATTATATCATGTAAAAATCAGCACTTAAAATGTTGTGTTCTTATATTTTTAGAAGCTGAAATATGGGAAGGGCATAAAACAAAGTTGTACTCAAATGAACTAGCCATTATCTCTATATAAGTCTCCCATTCAAAGAATAAGTCAGTTAATTACATCCTCACCAATGGAGTTTTTTTTTAATTTTATTTTTTCAGTGTTCCAAGATTCATTGTTTATGCACCACACCCACTGCTCCATGAAATATGTGCCCTCCTTAATACCTACCACCAGACTCACCTAAAATCCCTCCAAAACCCTCAGTTTGTTTCTCAGAGTCCATAGTCTCTCATGGTTCATCTCCCACTCTGATTTCTCCCAACTCACTTTTCCTTTCGTTCTCCTAATGTCCTCCATGTTATTCCTTAGGCTCCACAAGTAAGTGAAACCATATCATAATTGACTCTCTGCTTGACTTATTTCACTCAGCATAATCTCTTCCAGTCCTGTCCATGTTGATACAAAAGTTGGGTATTCATCCTTTCTGATGGAGGTATAATATTCCATTGTATATATGGACCATATCTTCTTTTTAAAAATATTTTATTTATTTATTTGACAGAGATCACAAGTAGGCAGAGAGGCAGGCAGAGAGAGAGAGGAGGAAGCAGGCTTCTGCTAAGCAGAGAGCCTGATGTGGGGCTCAATCCCAGTCCCCTGGGTTCATTACCGGAGCCAAAGGCAGAGGCTATAGCCCACTGAGCCACCCAGGTGCCCCAAGACCATATCTTCTTTATCCATTTGTCTGTTGAAGGGCATCTTGGCTCCTTCCACAGTTTGGCAATTGTGGCCATTGCTGCTATGAACATTGACATACAGATGGCCCTTCTTTTCACTACATCTGTATCTTTGGGGTAAATACCCAGTAGTGCAATTGCAGGGTCATAGGGTGGCTCTATTTTTAATTTCTTAAGTTTTCTCCACACTGTTCTCCAAAGTGGCTGCACCAACTTGCATTCCCACCGACAATGTAAAAGGGTTCCTCTTTCTCCACATCCTCTCCAGCACACGTTGTTTACTGTCTTGTTGATTTTTGCCATTCTAACTGGTGTAAGGTGGTATCTCAATGTGGTTTTGATTTGAATCTCTCTGATGGCTAGTGATGATGAACATTTTTTCCTGTGTCTGTTAGCCATTTGTATGTCTTCTTTGGAGAAGTGTCTGTTCATGTCTTCTGCCCATTTTTGGCATATTATCTATTTTCTGAGGGTTGAGTTGGAGGAGTTCTTTATAGATCTTGGATATCAGCCCTTTGTCTGTAGTGTCATTTGCAAATATCTTCTCCATTCCATGGGTTGCCTCTTTGTCTTGTTGACTGTTTCCTTTGTTGTGCAGAAGCTTTTGATCTTGGAGAAGTCCAAAAAGTTCATTTTCGCTTTAATTTCCTTTGTTTTTAAAGACACGTCTTGAAAGAAATTGCTGTGGCCGATGTCAAAGAGGTTACTGCCAATGTTCTCCTCTAGGATTTTGATAGATTCCTGCCTCACATTGAGATCTTTTATCCTTTTTGAGTTTATCTTTGTGTATGGTGTAAGAGATTGGTCAAGTTTCATTCTTCTATACATAGCTGTCCAATTTTCCCAGCACCATTTATTGGAGAGACTTTTTTCCACTGGATATTTTTTCCTACTTTGTCAAGGATTTAAAACAATTTGTCTAGCAATATAATTTCAATGTGTTAATATTTTCAACACCTTGCATAAAAATGTTTCTAAAAGTTTCTTCTCATTCTAATCTCATCACTACTTTAGCATACCTACTAAATTAAACTTGTGTTAACCTAGGACCAACACAGCTTAATTGATCTTAGAAACTAAGAGATTGCCTTAGAAAAATAACTAAGTAAGAAAGGCTTTATTCATAGAATAATTTATAAGATTTTTGTATTTCATCGTTAGTAAGAAAGTACAGATTTGAATATGGTATAAACATTTTACAAGCTTTTATTGAATTAGAATGATGTTTCTATAGATTAAGGGTCAAATGAAATAATTCATATCTTTTTATTCTGAAGTTTCAACATTAAAGACAAATCATCAATATATAATTTATAGTTCTTATATTGTCTTTCTCTCCCTCTATCATAGTCTCTCTACTCCCCCTCTCTTTTGTACCCTCTCCCTCAGATTTTCATATATCCTAACCCACCCATGTCCCTTTATTCCCCCATAGTCTCTATCCTTCCCCAAGGTAATTGCTTTTAGAGGAAGCAGCACAAGCAGAAGTTTGGGTTATAATATGCAGAAAATACTGCCACCCCCTCCTTCACGCCAACAAGTTTCCTCTGAGTAGATTTTTAGCTAGGACTCAGAAGGCCTTATGGCTCAGTACTTTCCCTTTAAGGACGTGGTGATATTTTTCAGCTTTGGGACACCTGAAATTACCAGAAGTTTCCAACAAATTCTTCTTAGAGTTATTCTGATACAGGGTTTTGTGGCCATCAATTAGTACATTGCTATATCCAAGAAGTCTGAGATAATGATGTTTAAAGTGTGCATGTGTCAAAATCCTTCCATGAAGTTATGTTGAGATGAGTAAATTTCTCTCTCTCTCTCTCTCTCTCACTCTCACTCACTCTTTGTGCATCTGTTTTGCTCATCATCATACCCTGCACTTAGCACAATGTCTGCACTTGGCAGGCACTACGTGAATGTGAATCTAGGTAATAAAATAGGTTTGTTCTTATGACTAGGGGCTACTCATTCACCAATCCATATGTTTCCTTCTGTATTAATATATTTGCGCAAAATCATTCCTCAAACTATTATTATTTAATTGATTATAGTCACTTATTAGTATTTAACTTTCATGGTTATTAGTAGAAAGATAGCAGGTACGTTGGAAATACCATAGGCTCAGAGTAAGACAGACATAGTTTGAGACAAGCCCACCTCTGCTCCCTTTTAATTCCTTAAGAAATTAAAAATAGAGTCCACTTCATTAACCTCTCTGGACCTCAGTTTTCTCAATTATAAAATGGATCTAATACTACCTACTTCCCATGTTGCTTAAAGATGATATTCTGCACAGCAAAGGAAACAGTCAGCAAAACAAAGAGGCAACCCATGGAATGGGAGAAAATATTTGCAAATGACAGTACAGACAAAGGCTGATATCCAGGATCTATAAAGATTTCCTCAAATTCAACACACACAAAACAGATAATCATGTCAACAAATGGGCAGAAAACATGAACAGACACTTCTCTAATGAAGACATACAAATGGTTATCAGACACATGAAAAAATGTTCATCATCACTAGCCATCAGGGAGATTCAAATTAAAACCACATTGAGATGCCACCTTACACCAGTTAGAATAGCAAAAATTAGCAAGACAGGAAACAACGTGTGTTGGAGAGGATGTGGAGAAAGGGGAACCCTCTTACGCTGTTGATGGGAATGCAAGTTGGTGCAGCCTCTTTGGAGAACAGTGTGGAGAAACCTTAAGAAATTAACATAGAGCTTCCCTATGACCCTGCCATTGCACTACTGGGTATTTACCCCAAAGATACAGATGTAGTGAAAAGAAGGGCCATCTGTACCCCAATGTTCATAGCAGCAGTGGCCACAATTGCCAAACCGTGGAAAGAGCCAAGAGGCCCTTCAACGGATGAATGGATAATGAAGATGTGGTCCATAAACATTATGGAGTATTATGCCTCCATCAGAAAGGATGAACACTCAACTTTTGTATCAACATGGACGGGACTGGAAGAGATTATGCTGAGTGAAATAAGTCAAGCAGAGAGATTCAATTATCATATGGTTTCACTTGTTTGTGGAGCATAAGAAATAACACAGAGGGCATGGGGAGATGGAGAGGAGAAGGGAGTTGAGGGAAATTGGAGGGGAAGATGAACCATGAGAGACTATGGACTCTGAAAAACAATCTGAGGGGATGGGAGGTTGGGGGAGCCTGATGGTGGGTATTATGGAGGGTATGTATTGCATGGCACACTGGGTGTGATGCATAAACAATGAATTCTGTTACACTGAAAAGAACTTAAATTAATTTAAAAAAGGGAAAAAAGATGATATATATAAAATGCCTATCCCAAGTAAATGTTCAGTAAAGTGTAGCTATTATTATTTATGTCTTATTACATTACTGTATAAATATAAATAAGGCATGCTTTCATTAGTATAGTTATTATCTATATGCTCTTTTTACTCTATTAGGAAAAGCCAGTACATATAGGAAAACTTTTTGTTGTTGTTTTTTAAATTCAGTTAGCCAACAGATAGTACATCATTAGTTTTTGGTGTAGTGTTCAATGATTCATTAGGTGCATAAAGGAAATAATATCTCTAGCCATTGAACCAATTTTGGGGGAGAACCAAATCCTGCTAACTTAAAATATCCATTGTTTATAATTAATTAACTTCATATTATTTTCTATGTTCTGTGGTTCAGATGAGGAACCACAGAAGAAAAAGATACAAAGGAAAATAGAATAGAATATAGAACATTCTAAAGAAATATAAAAGTCAAAGAATTTGATATAGAGATCCAGGGCCTTTAAAGAGGTGCACCTGAAAGAATGTAGGACCAGGAGTATCTCTTATTCAATGTGTCACTAAGTTCAGCATGAACCTAGCACAGAGTAGGTGTTAATAAATATTTACTGAGTTATTGGAATGAGTAAGTGAGTGATCAATGGCTGGTGGTGAGACAACACTAAATGTTTTTGTGAAGACTGTTCACCTAAACAATTAGTAAGATCACTTTTGAAGACTCGGCTCTATACTTCTCTGTATATAGATATGCGTAGATGTATACCTCCTGCTTGTGTCCATCTGTTCAAGAGTCTCTTTTCCAGGCATTGTGTCTCTTTGATCACAGTCCTTGTACCTTAGGTCATATTTTGGCTAATTATGTAACACATAATTATGATAATTATAACAGCAGTAACAGTTTACAATGCCAGACAGTGTGCTAAATGCTTTCCATGGATTGATCTTTGCAACAGCCTGTTAGAATAGATAGGACAGTGTAGCATGGTGGAAGAGCCAGAATGCAAACCAGGCAGTTTGACATCAGGGTCCATGCCCCTCAGTACTCTGCTGCCCTGCCTCCCTGTGCTGGGAAAACAGAGAAAAGACCAAATTAACCATTCTCTGCACTTGCTGTTCACTATTCTTAAACCACAGGGATAAATAACCAGAAGTTTCTTTTCCAGAATGAAATTTGTAACGAATGTGTGTGGCTTCTCACCATATAGCATCTCTGCCTTTGTCCAGTGAGGTCAGTCCTCCAATTTAGGTTTTGAAAACTACTCTCCCTCCTTTGAAGACTATCTCAGTAGAAGGAACTCAGTCTTCATTTTATCAGATCACCCACTAATAATTTTCTTATTTCCTAAAATGATGAAATCCAGAAACTAAAAGGTACTGTGCTCTAATGACTTCTAGGAGATAGAAAACACTGCTTCCATACTCCATGAGTATGAATATTTGCTTGCTCAAAACTGCTGTGGTCCCTGTGTCCAGGACCACTGATGGGAAATGATAGGTCCTCAGAGAGTACCTGTGGGGTGAGTGGATGGGTAAATGCATGGATTGATGAATTGACAAGCAAGCTAAGGGTGTCATAATGCAAAGACAGAGTTTACAAAAGTGCCAGGCTAGACAGCTCATAGCTCTGTGTGGCACACAACCACAAAGCATGTATACTCAATCCCAGCCCTATTGACTTAGGTCCACTGGGATTTTTTTCTAATGCTTTTGTCTTGAAAATATGTGTTCTGTATATATGCCTCCATCAGAAAGGATGAATACCCAAAATTTGTATCAACATGGAGGGCACTGGAGGAGATTATGCTGAGTGAAACAAGTCAAGCAGAGTCAATTATCATATGGTCTCACTTGTGGAGCATTAAGGAATAACACAGAGGACATTGGGTGATGGAGAGGAGAAGGGAGTTGGGAGAAATCGGAGGGGGAGACAAAGCATGAGAGACTGTGGACTCTGAGAAACAAACTGAGGGTTTTGGAGGGGAGGGGGTTGGCGGTTATGTGAGCCTGGGCACATATTGCATGGAGCACTGGGTGGGATGCATAAATAATGAATCTTGGAACACTAAAAAACAAAGTTTAAATTTAAAAAAAAAAAAAGAAAAAATATCTGTTTTGATTGGAATATTCACTCAGTCCTTTTTGTTACTTAATTGTAATATTTAAACTATTGTATATTTTATGAGCACTAATGGTTAAAGAATATGTATAGAATTTTGGTTCTTCATCATTGTATTTTAGAAAGTTTCAATAGCTGCCTATAGAAAATTGGAAAATATTTTTTAGTGATCAAATGTATGATTCCATTTCCCTAATACTAATGTCATTTTTTATCTGTCTACTGTTTTATACATGCATATAAAAGTATCTTAAGTACTTTGAAGTCATATCTGAAAAATTATCTTTATGATGTAAATTGATTTTTATGACAAGAGAGGTAGAAAGGATGTGCTTCATCTTTCTCTTGCTTTCCATGACACTGTTGCCTTTACCTGCAGTCAGTGTTGGAAGCCAGAGACCTGAAATTATATCAGAGAAATTAATAATAGCTAATATGAAGTGACTAAATGCAGTATGTTTTTATATAAGAAGACAGGATCCCAGTGGTAGAAAAATTATATTTCTTATCAATTTAAGTACATTAACTTCAATAATGAGATTCAATGGCATGGTTTTGCCGTTAAACTGTAAACTATCTTTAACCCACTGAGCCACCCAGGCGCCCCCACATGGTTTTATTTTAAATGAGTATAGTTTTAGGCACAGAAAGAGCCTGCAGAATTAGTTTTGTTAATAGTGATTCACAGCCTAGTTGAGGAGGAAAAAACACATACTTCTCCTTTCATTGCCTATGAAATACTTTTCCCAGGTACAATAATTTATAACCCTTGTGTGGGAGTATAGGGTGGTCACAGAGCAGCTCTGAAAACCTGATGGGAGTTATAGACCCTCTCCTCAGAAAAAAATCATATGTGAACACACACACACATACTGTTGTAAGCAATTTCGAGGTCCACAACCCCCTCACTCCATTTGACTCCAGGTTTAGAAAGTGAGAAAAGAGCTAACATTTACTGAACATAAATTATGTGCCATATTTGAATGCAAGAGTTCTGGCTGTCTGGAGTTATTTACACTGCTTCATACTGCCTGCCATAGTTAATCAATCATTAACCACTATCTCTTATTCTTCCCTCTGCAAGTTATACCAGATCTTCCAGATACTGGAGTATTTTTTAGGAGTAATACTCTTTGATTAAATTTTCATATGAAGTTTCTTAAAATAGTAGTTAATCTTCAGAGATTCAAAAATTGACAGTTGTAGATCTTTTGGTGTTTTACACAAATGACGTTTCCAGTTAGAAAATAATGTTATTAGCTTCCTTTTGTCTGTGAACTTAAGGAGGGACAGAGCATCTAAGATTTCTTCTTAGAAGTAAAACCCTCCATCATCACCTATGAGAGAAGAAAACCAGGAACTTAAAATGTATCAGGAATAATAACCAGTTCCACGAGTATGCTGGCTATACAAAGAAACACACATTGGTAAACTGAAAAAAAAAAAAAAAAGATACGGCTCATGTGTGATAAGGTCTTCACTATAACCAGTGTCAGTATTAATTAAATTTAAAATGAGATTAAAACATACATTTCTTAGGGTGCCTGGGTGGCTCAGTGGGTTAAAGCCTCTGCCTTCGGCTCCAGTCATGATCCCAGGGTCCTGGGATCGAGCCCCACATCGGGCTCTCTGCTCAGCAGGGAGCCTGGTTCCTCCTCTCTCTCTCTGCCTGCCTCTTTGCCTACTTGTGATCTCTATCTTTCAAATAAATAAATAAAATCTTTAAAACATACATTTCTTTGAGTTCAATATATTTTGGAGGGTGATTTTTTTTAATGTGTTTGAATTACAAATCTACTTGACCCAAGTAGATTTGTAATTCAAACACATTTAAAAAATTGAATTGAATATATATATATATATATATATTGAATTTAAAAAAATTGAATTGAATATATATATATTGAATTTAAAAAACGCATTACATGAAAGTAATGCATGACTGAGCCTTGAACACACTTGTAGGATTGGGAAGAAGAGAAAAATAAAACATGCCTTGTTAATAATCTATAGAAAGTGCATCCTTAAGGAACTCAAGGAGACTCTTTTTTTTTTTTTTAAGAAGCAAATCCCTTGGACCACCTCCCCATCCTTTAATATTAGCATTATTTTTTTAAATTTAAATCAATTAGCCAACATAGTATACATCATTAGTTTCAGATGTAGTGTTCAGTACTAACATTAGCACTATTAACTGACTTATTAATAAACAGTTGTGTTCACACAACAGTTTCTCTTGCAACTAGAAAAAAAATCAGTATTCTTAACAATGAGATGCTGATAATCAAGTGGGAAAAGGCATATTATATCAATGTTCATTGAAAACTGCAGGGTCAAGATGGGATCCTAATACTTTTAGTAGAGTAGTGTGTGGAACAAAAGGTGGAAATAAATTTGCCCAAATGTGAAAAGTGGAGTTACCCAAGGACAGTAGAACTGAGTACTTCTTTTGTTATGATTTATATTTTTCTTGAAGGCATGATGCTGAATGAATTCTTTTTACCATCACAAGGGAGAACTGCTTAGTGATTAAAATTGTCAGTTTTAAAATTCCCAGCCTCATTTATTTACCTTAAGGTGAGAACAGTTAGGTGTTACTGGACAAAAGCCTGTCCCTGCCGGGGTAATGTCTCAGTCTCTGGCCACAAAGTCATGGCCATGACAAGCTTCTAGGCACATAAGGAGAGATGAGTAATCTGAGGATGTGGCATGCTGAGTGTGTTCTTTCTCTTTACTAGACATTTGGGCCTGGACTTGGTGCCTCGAAAGGACTTTGAAGTAGTGGATTCAGACCAGATTAGTGTCTCAGATCTCTATAAAATGGTAAGAAATCTAACACAGGGTAAGCTTGTTCCTGCATGCCTCATTTTTTTCTCCTTTATTATCCCTAGTAACATTATGAAACAATATTGATGAAGTTGTTCCTTTGTCTTTGCCCCAATGTGTGTAAGGGGTATTCCTTATTCTGACACTACATACCACCTTTGCTTTCTAAATGGACTACTGTGTAAGGCTGTACCATAATATCCAGGGATCACTTATCTGTTGGTTTTACTGGTGAATGAAGCTCCTTCAGCCTGCAGCAGTTACCAAAATTCTGTCTCTCCCGCCTCTTAAAAAAAGAAGCTAGTTGAATCTGTAAAGAGCCAAGTTATTGGTTAATGTAATGATTAAGCCTGGAAATAATGTGTCAGTATTTCTAAGAGCGACCTGATATATCCTTAGTTGTCTATTGGCTGTTATTAAAATGTACTGAATTAATTGACGACCAAGATTACATTTTACAGGCTGAATGAGAAGTAACTAGAAGAAAGGTAAAAAAATTTTTGAGGTAAAGCAAACATCAGAAACCTCAGGTGACTATTAAGCTTAGACTAAGGGACTGGGTAAAACCTCATTTTGAGGAGTTATATATTTGAGAAGTATTTATTGGTGATAATTACAGGTTTTAGAAAGAAATACAAGTTTCTCTTTAAGAAAAAATGTAATTTTTATAGGGAAGTTCAAAGATAGGATGTTGCCTGGTTGAGGATCTTTGAAATTTGCCTAAATAATATACTAGTAACATATCAATTGCTTATGTGTATTTGCTAGTGTATAAAAACATTCGTGTATATTTACCCTAACTCTGTGATAAGCATGGGATATAGAGATTAAAGATGAGCAAGACTTATTCCTACCCTCAAGAATATCACCATCTGGGGTATTGGTTCTTAACCCTTTCTGGGTCATGAAGATCAGATAGCAATTCTTCCCAGGACAGTGCAAGTGTGGTTTTGCGTACAAAGTTTTACACTGAATTTTAGGGAATTGACAGTTCCTTCTGGTGATTGCCCATGAAGTCTATACATGGCCCTCATGTTTAGAAACTATTCTAGTCGGATCAAATAGACCACAAGCAAACCATTGCCATATATGTGCTGCATATTCACTGATGTTAGAGAAAGTGATGGATTAGTTGGGGCTGGAAAAAATCAGTGAAAGCTTCCAGTGGCAGTAATACTCAAGGTGAGCCTTGAGGGGTGGACAGGGGTTCACCCAGAGGACAAGCAAGAAGGAGAGATGTTCCAAAATGGCACAATTGCATAGGGAAGTGGTAGTTTCAGGAAACTATAAGGTATTTGGTAACTTTGGCATGTAAGTATGTGTTAATGTTTGGGATAGTAAGGTGCAAAAGGAGGCAAGTGTCAGATCATGAAGAGTTTTGTAAGGCCCAAAATGCCCCTCCAGCAGTCTGACGTAAGTATAGGAGTAACATGATTGGATAAGGATATGGGTGTTTTGTTTGGTTGGTTTTTTTCTAAGAGAGAGAATCTCAAGCAGACTCCCTGTCCAACACGGAGCCCAATACAGGGCTCAGTCTCACAATCCTGAGATCATGACCTGAGCTGAAATCAGAGTCAGACACATAACTGAGAGAGCCACCCAGGCACCCCTAGATATGGGTTTTTTTTTAAATTATTTATTTATTTATTTGAAACAGAGAGAGAGAGAGATCACAAGTATGCAGAGAGGCAGGCATAGAGAGAGAGAGGAAAAAGCAGGCTCCCCGCTGAGCGGAGAGCCCTATGCGGGCCTCGATCCCAGGACCCTGAGATCATGACCTGAGCCGAAGGCAGAGGCTTTAACCCACTGAGCCACCCAGGTGCCCTAGATATGGGTTTTAAATGTTGTCTCTGTCTATAGGAAATGTAAAATACAGAAGACCAGAATTAGGGAGGAAGGGGACAACAGAAGTGATTTGGACAATAAATAGTGACTAGACAACAACAATAGGAATGATGAAGAAATGCAGTGGAGTATATAGATGTTAGTAAATAAAAATCAATTTGATGATCAATTAGATGTGGAAAGTGAAGGGTGATTGAG
Source organism: Lontra canadensis (assembly GCF_010015895.1). NCBI lineage: Eukaryota > Metazoa > Chordata > Mammalia > Carnivora > Mustelidae > Lontra > Lontra canadensis. The sequence goes on from NW_022631029.1 coordinate 9,412,366, forward strand.
AGATTGAGGCTAAGAACTTTCCTCACAGTGGTGGCTTAGAGGATGCTATTTTTGGTGAGGATTTTGCATTTTATTCTAAAGCCTGTGAAGGTGTTTAAGCAGGGGAATCACATTATCTGTCTTACATTTTAAAAGGATCCCTCCAGTTGCAGAAGGACTGGAGCGAGACAATAATGGAATCAGGGAGCAGTCATTCAAGCAAAACGATGTTAATTTCAGTATTTGGGCTAGAGTTGGAGCAAAGAAAGTAGTAAGAAATTGTTGGATTATGAATGTGTGTTTGGAGATAAATTCACTTGGAGTTTTGATAGATTGATTTGGTATGTGTGTACAAAAAAGGGAAAGACCAGAGAAGAATGACTTCTATGTTTTGATCTTCCCAACTTTAACCTTATAAAAGTAGAATAGGAAACACTGTGGGAGAAGCAGTTTTGGGAGTACAGCAGTGGGGATCAATATATTGGTCTGGCTTTTCCTTTCAAGTTTGAGATGCCTTTTAAAATGCCAAACTGAGATGTTGAAAGTCTGGACCTCAGAAGTGAAGTTCAGATATAACAACTTTAGAGTTATCAAAGTATATGTTGTGTTTAAAGCTGTTGGATGAGATGACCACTCCTTTCCCCAGACCTCCATACAGTGGAACTCAGTGTTCAGCAGATTCTACCCAGAACTTCCAGACAGCCAAACATCAGTATGGAGGAAATCTCCCATGAAAGTTAGAGACCAGAACAAATACATGTGAAAGAACTTGGAAGAAACAGACAAATCAATAGAAGAAAATGGTGGTTGCTGCCTGCAAAGAGAAATGAGGAAACAACAGGGAGACAGAGTAGAGCAATCTAAGAAGCAATCAAAGGAGCTCTAGAAAATTACAAACAAGATAACAGGGATAAACTTGACATAAAGATTAGAAAATAAGACAACAGCAACAAAAAGTTATCAACAGGAGAGAAATGTTAGAAGTTTGACCCAAGGAGTCCAATATCCAGATAATGGAGTTTCAGAAGAGAGAACAGAAAATAAGAAAGAAAATTACTGAACAAATCGTATTAAAAACTTTTCCAGGTTGATGTTATCACCAAGATGATGGAATCAGAGTTTTCCATCCTCTGTCCCCCATGAAGATCAACAATTAGATAGGCATGAATGAAAAACAGCTCTGGGAGAGCTCAGAAGAAACTATCACTTAAGAAGCTTCAGTAACACAGTAGAGCAAAACCTCAGAATAACCATACGTAAAGGGTAGGAAAAACAGTTTCATTTTGCTGCATCATTCCATACCCCAGGCTGACCCTGCTCAGCGCCAAGAAAGAACTCCCTGGCCTGAAAAGCATTCCCCTCTCCAAAAAGACGAGAGGGGAATGAGAAACCAGCTTACCCAGCCCTTCAGGCCACTATACAAAGGACCCACTTTAGTTTTACCACACCCAGAGACTGCAAAGCTGAGACATCTAGAAATAGTTAGGAACAAGGAAAAGGGCAGGGACTACCCATGTCAGCCATGCCGTGAGAGTGACCATGGTTCCCACTGGCCTGCTCTGCATAGGATCCCGGGAGCCTTCACTGCTGAGGACTTCAACTACCCTTACAGATGTCACAAACTCCCTCAGCTTTCGTCACAGAGGACCTTTCATCATAGACCCCAGCAGACTGTTTACAGAGGACCCCAGCATCTTCCACCTTTGAAGAAACGAGTAGAAGTAGAAGCTGCCACAGAATGCCTGCAGATTTCTTTCACCAAGTTTTTCACCCCACGGGTATTTGCATTCACAAATGCCAGCCCCTTGAGCACTCTTGCTTTCTCCCCACCCCTTGCTGGGACATGAAATGTGCAGCAGCCAGCCCCTGTCTCTGTGGCTAGGCACATGTAACATGCCAGCCTAGACTCCCATGGCTGACCTCCATGGTTGTGCATGTGTTCATGCCTAGCCCCTGCAGCTGTGTACCTGCACAATGCTGACCTGACTTCCGCCACTGGCCTCCACTGCCGAGCGTGCTGCCATGCTGAACTCCTGTAGACTCAGGAGTATATGCTAGCAACCAAGGCCCTGACAGCTTATGGGTCCATATTTGCCCTTGACACTTGTCAGTGGCCTGTATTCCTGGGCTCATCTAAAGCCCCTGAAGCTATGCACCTGCATATTGCCAACCCAACTCCTGTCCCAGTCTCCATTGCCTCTACAGCTATACAAATTCATGCCAATAACCAGGGCCTCTGCAGTTGCTAGTGTATGTGCAACTGGCATCAGCCTCTTCTGCTGGTTCCAGCCCTTACCATTACCTCTGTGTCTACAGCTTTACCCTGACATTTTGCAGGTATCTGCAGCTGGGGGTACACACACCACCAGCTCTGGCCACCACTGCTATCTGCCCACATTCCTAGCTGCTGGACTTGGAAGAGCCACTGAGGTCCCCAACAACCATTGTAGACACTGTGGACCCTTTGCAGGTCTCCACAAGGATCACATGGTTGTTAATGTTGTGGACCCATGTGGCCTAAACCAATGAAGTATACATTCCTGGGCCCAGAGCTGCCACATGCACTTAGCAACCTGCACCACTAGACCCAGAGTCACAGCATTCTCTGGCATGCTTCCATCCACTGGTGAAGGTCTTCCCTCTATCTAACTCAGTTAATACAGTCTGGAAGAAGTGACTGCTCTTCACAGGGCACATACAACTATTCAAGAGTACAGGGATTGTGAAAATCAAGGAAACATGATACTACCAAGGAACCCAATAAACTTTCAGTGACCCTAAAGAAATGGAAATACACAAGTTGTCTGATAAATAATTCAAAATAATTGTTCTAAAGATGCTTAGAGAGCTTATAGCTTTCACAGAAAAACAGTTCAACAAAGACAGGTAAATAATACAAAAAAAAATGAAAAGTTCAACAAAAAAATAGAAAACATAAAAAGTAACCAAATAAATTTTGGAGCTGAAGAATACAAACACTGAAGAACTCAATAGAGAAAAACTAAGAGGTAGCCCATGGAATGGGAGAAGACTTTTTGCAAATGACAATACAGATAAAGGGCTGATATCCAAGATACACAAAGAGCTTCTCAAATTCAACACTCAAAAAATTACTAATAACCCCATCAAAAATGGGCAGAAGGTATAGACACACACTTCTCCAAAAAAGACCTACAGATGGCTAACAGACACATGAAAAAATGCTGAACATCACTAGCCATCAGGGAAGTACAAATCAAAACCACACTGAGATACCACCTTACACCAGTTAGAATGACAAAAATTAACAAAACAGGAAACAACAAATGTTGGCGAGGATGTGGAGAAAGGGGAACTTTCTTACACTGTTGGTGGGAATGCAAACTGATACAGCCATTCTGGGAAAACAGTGTGAAGTTTCCTCAAGATGTCAAGAATAGAGCTACCCTAAGACCTGGCAATTGCACTACTAGGTATTTACCCCAAAGATACAGATGTAGTGAAAAGAAGAGGCACATGCACACGATGTTCATAGCAGCAATGTCCACAATAGCCAAAGTGTGGAAGGAGCCAAGATGCCCTTCAACAGATGAATGGTTAAAGAAGATGTGGTACATACACACAATAGAGTATTATTCAGCCATCAGAGACCATGAATACCTACCATTTCCATTGACATGGATGGAACTGGAGATTATGTTAAGTGAAGTAATCAAGCAGAGAAAGACAATTATCATATGGCTTCACTCATATGTGGAACATAAGCAATAGCACAGAGGACCATAGAGGAAGGGTGGGAAATCCAAAGGGGGAGAAATCAGAGAGGGAGATGAACCATGAGAGTCTATGGACCCCGAAAAACAATCTGAGGGTTTCAGAAGGGAGGAGCGTGGAGGAGGGGATAACAGGGTGATGGTATTGAGGATGTCATGTGCTATGATGAGCACTGGGTGTTATATATAACAATGAATCATTGAACACTACATCAAAAACTAATTATGTGTCTGATAGCCATTTGTATGTCTTCATTGGAGAAGTGTCTGTTCATATCTTCTGCCCATTTTTTTTATATGCACTACTGGGTATTTACCCCAAAGATACAGATGTAGTGAAAAGAAGAGCCATCTGTACCCCAATGTTTATAGCAGCAATGGCCACGGTCGCCAAACTGTGGAAAGAACCAAGATGCCCTTCAACGGACGAATGGATAAGGAAGATGTGGTCCATATACACGATGGAGTATTATGCCTCCATCAGAAAGGATGAATACCCAACTTTTGTAGCAACATGGACGGGATTGGAAGAGATTATGCTGAGTGAAATAAGTCAAGCAGAGAGAGTCAATTATCATATGGTTTCACTTCTTTGTGGAGCATAACAAATAGCATGGAGGACAAGGGGAGATGGAGAGGAGAAGGGAGTTGAGGGAAATTGGACGGGGAGGTGAACCATGAGAGACTGGACTCTCAAAAACAATCTGAGGGTTTTGAAGGGGTGGGGGGTGGAAGGTTGGGGGAACCAAGTGGTGGGTATTAGAGAGGGCACGGATTGCATGGAGCACTGGGTGTGGTGCAAAAACAATTAATACTATTATGCTGAAAAGAAATTTAAAAAACTATGTACTATACAGTGGTTAACTGAACATAATTTAAAAAAAAAAAAAGAATTCAATAAAGAGCTTGAATAACAGAAATGGACCAAGCAGGAGAATGAGTGAACTCAAAGACAGATAAATTGAAATTATCCAGTCAAATGATCAAAAAGAAAAGAGAATGAAAAAATTCTGTGGGACTTCTAGGATACCATTAAGAGAATTAATCTACACATTATTAGAGTACCAAAGAAGAGAAGGAGAAAGGAGCAGAAAGCTTATTTAAGGTGATAATGGCTGAGAACTTTCCAAATCCAGGGAGAGATTTGGACATCCAAATTCATGATATTTGTAATTCTCCAAACAATTTCAACCCTCAACGAGATCTTCTCCAAGGCTTTACAATAAAACTGTTTAAAAATGAAAGAATCTTGGGCACCTGGGTGGCTCAGTCATTAAGCATCTGCCTTCGGCCCAAGGTCTTGATCCCAGTGTCCTGCGATCCAGCCCCACATTGGGCTCCCTGCTAGGCAGGAAGCCTGCTTCTTCCTCTCCCATTCCCCCTGCTTGTGTTCCTGCTGCCGTCTCTCTGTGTCAAATAAATAAAATCTTTAAAAAAAAATCAAAGAATCTTGAAAGCAACAATAAAAAAGAAGCTTGTCACTTACAAGGCAACCCTCATAGGGCTATGAGCATATTTCTTAGCAGAAATCTTGCAGGCCAGGAGAGAAGGGGATGATATGTTCAAAGTATACTGAAAGAAAAAAAAAGACCTGCCAGCCAATAATACTTTGCTCAGGAAAGTTGTCCTTCAGAAGTAAATAAAGGAAATATAAAGATTTTCCCAGACAAAAGCTGAGGGAGTCCAAAATTACTAGACCTGCCTTACAAGAAGCACTGCAAGTTCTTCAAGCTGAGATGAAAAAAAGAAAAAGGTTAATTAATTGCATGAAAATGCAGGAAAATATAAAACACATGGTAAAGATAAGTATATAGTCAAATTCAGAATACTCTAGTACTATAATATGATGGTCTATAACTCTAGTAAAGGTTAAAGGACAGGAAATTTTAAAATAACTATAGCTAACACAAAAACAGACACATAGATCAGTGGAACAGAATAGATAACCCAGAAATGGATCCACAACTATATGATTAACTAATCTTTGACAAACCAGGATATCCAGTGGAAAAGAGACAGTCTCTTCAACAAATGGTATTAGGAAAACTGGACAGCAACATGCAGAATAATGAAACTAGGGCACTTTTTTACACCATACACAAATATAAGTTCAAAATGGATGATAGACCTGGACAGGAAACCACTAAAATCCTAGAGGACAATACCAGCAGAAACCTCTTTGAGATCAGTCTTGGCAGTTTCTTACTAGATACATCTCTGGAGGCAAGGGGAACAAAAGCAAAAATGAAGTACTGAGGCTTCATCAAGTTAAAAAGCTTCTGCACAGTGAAGGAAACAATCAACAAAACTAAAAGGCAGCCTTCAGAATGGGAGAAGATATTTGCAAATGACATATCTGATAAAGGGTTAGTATCTAAAATCTATAAAGAACTTAGCAAACTCAATACCCAAAAAATGAATAATCCAGTTAAGAAATGGGCAGAAGACATGAACAGACATTTTTCCAAAGAAGACATCTAGATGGTCAACAGACACGTGAAAAGATGCACATCCTCACTCATCATCAGGGAAACATAAATAAAAACTACAAATGAGATATCACCTCAAACCAGTCAGAATGGCTAAAATTGGCAACACAAGAAACAACAGGTGTTGGCTAAGATGTGGAGGAAGGGGAACACTCTTAACATTGTTGATGGGAATACAAACCCGTGCAGCCACTCTGCAGCAGTATGGAATTTTCTCAAAAAGTTAAAAATAGAACTACCCTATGACCCAGTAATTACGTTACTAGGTTTTTACCCAGAGGATACAAAAATACTGATTCAAAGGGGCACATGCACCCTGATGTTTATAGCAGCATTATCAATAATAGCCAAATTATGGAAAGAACCTAAATGTCCATTGACTGATGAATGGATAAATATATGCAATGGAATATTATTCAGCCATAAAAAGGAATAAAGTCTTGCCATTTGCAACAACATGGATGGATCTAGACTGTGTTGTGCTAAATTAAGTAAGTCAATCAGAGGAAGACAAATACCAATTGACTTCATTCATATGTGGAATTTAAGAAAACAAAACAGATAAACATAAGGGGAAAAAATAGAGAGGGAGGTAAACCATAAGACTCTTAACCCTAAAGAACAATCTAAGGGTTGCTGGAGGAGAGGTGATAGGTTGTGGGCTAAATGGGTGATGGATATTAAGGAGGGCACTTGTTGTGATGAGTACTGTGTGTTATATGTAAATAATGAGTCATTAAATTTTACTCCTGAAACTAATATTACACTCTATGTTAACTAACTAGAATTTAAATAAAAACTTAAAACATGAAAAAGTCACTATTGCTAATATAATTGGCTAATGGATATACAATATAAAAACATATAAATTAGAAATCTAAAACATAAAGGGGGAGGGGTTGAGTAAAAGGGTAGAGATTTTGTATGGGGTTGCAGTTAAGTTCTAATTATCCTAAAATAGATTGTTACAGCTATAAGATGTTTTATGTAACATCTTATAACATCTCATGTAACCAGAAAGCAAAAACCTACAGTAAATACATGTGAAATAAAGAGAAGGGAATCAAAGCATACCACTGTGGAAAATCATCAATTCACAAAGAAAGACAGCAAGAGAGGAGGACAAGAATGAAGGAACTACAAAAAGAGCCAGAAAACAAAATTTTTTTCAGAAAACAGTTTTTGTAAGTGGTAATAATGAATCCTTCCCTAACAATAATTACTTTTAAGGTAAATGGATTAAATTCTCAATCAAGGACATAGAGTGGCTAAATAGATTAAGAAATGATGCAAGAATATGTTACAACAGACTTACTTTAGCTTTGAGGACACACATAGGATGAGAGTAAACGCATAGGAAAAAAGATACTCCATTCAAATGGAAACCAAAAGACAGCAGTGGTAGGTATTCTTTATCAGACAAAATAGACTTTCAGTCAAAAGCTGTAATGAGACAAATAATGTGATTATATAATGACAAAAGGGTCAGTTCATTAAGAGCATAAGACAGATATAAATGTATATGCCCCTAGCTTCAGAGCACCTAAATATAGAAAGCAAATATTAACAAAACTAAAGGGAGAAATAGACAGCAATACAATAATAGTAGGGTCATCAATGGCCCACTTTCAATACTGGATAGATAATCCAGACATAAAATCAATAAAGACACATTAGACTTGAATTAGGTCCCTATACATAGGACCTAATGGACCTAACACACATATACAGAATATCCCATCCTAAAGCAGAGTAAGACATACGTTGTCATGGACAATCTCCAGGATAGATCAACATTAGGCCACAAGATAAGTATAAACAAATTTAAGAAGATTAAAATAATATGAAATATTTTTTCTTATGATAATGATTTAAAAATAGAAATCAATAATTGGAAGAAAGGTGGAAAATTCACTAATATGTGAAAATTAAACACCACACTCCTGAATAACCAGTGGGGCACGGAAGAAATCAAAAGGGAAATTAAAAAAAAAAAATCTTGAGACAAAAAATGGAAACACAACATACTAAAACTTATCAAACATTAAATAAATTTAAAAATAAAGCAGTTCTAAGAGGAAAGTTTGTAGTAATAAATGCTTACATTAAGAAAAATCTCAAGTAACTGATTTTTGTACCTCAAAGAACTAGAAAAATAACAAACTAAGTCCAAATTTAGCAGAAGGAAGGAGATGAAGTTCAGTCTAGATTTAGCAGAAGGAAGGAGATAAAGCTCTGCTAAAAATATAGGAAATGAACATAAAAGCAATAGAAAAGATCAAGGAAGGAAACTAAGAGTTGGGTTTTAAAAAAAGATAAACAGAATTGACAAACCTTTAGCTAGACTTGCCAAGAAAAGAGAACTCAAGTAAATGAAATTATAGATGAAAGAGGACATTACAACTGATACAACAAATATAAATGATAATAAGAGACTAGTGTGAATAATTATATGTCAACAAATTGGGCAACCTAGATGAAACAGTACAACCTACCAAGACTAAATCAAGAAAAATAGAAAGGCTGAACAGACTATTAACAAGTAAGGAGGGTGACTCAGTAACCAAAAACTTCCCAACAAAGAAAAGCTGAAGATAAAATGGCTTCATGGGTGATGTTTGTTGAACATTTAAGAAGAATGAATACTAGTGCTTCTCAGAGTCTTCCAAAAAATTGAAGAGGAGGGAATATTCCCAGACTTGTTTTATAAGGCCAGCATTTTCCTGATACCAAAAGTCAGATAAGGACACTAAACTGGAGGATTACTGAAGGAATGGGTGGGGGTTGGGGTAACTGGATAATTGTTATTAAGGAGGGCATGTGTTGTGATGAGCACTGGATGTTATAGGCAATTAATGAATTGCTTATAACAATTAATGAATCATTGAACACTCAAAAGCTAATGATTACTATATGTTGACTGACTGAACATAATTAAAAAAAAACAAGAAATCTACATACCAATATTTCTGATGAATAGAGATGCAAAATTCTCAACAAAATACTAGCAAATCAAATTCAATAGCTCATTAGAGGTATCATACACCATGAACAAGTGGGATTTATTTCCGAATTTCAAGGATTGTTCAGCATAAAGGTGATAATACATCATATTAATGGAATGATAAATTGAAATCATATGATCATTTCAATAGATGCAGAAAAAGCACTTGACAGAATTCAACATCCTTTCATGATAAAAACTCTCAACAAAATGGGCACCTGGGTGGTGCAGTTGGTTGAGCGCCCAACTGTTGGTTTCAGTTCATGTTGTGATATCAGTGTTATGAGATCACGCCCCAAATTGGGCTCCGTGCTCAACACAGAGTCTTCTCAGGACTCTCTTTCTCTTTTCCTCTGCCCCTCACCCCCCATCTCTCTCCCTCTCTCTATCTAAAATAAATCTTAAAAAAAAAAAAAGATCTCAACAAAATGGACACAGAAGCTACATACCGCAACATGATAAAGACGACTATGACAAGCCCACAGTTGACATCATGCTCAACAGTGAAATGTTGGAAGCTTTTCCTCTAACATCAAAACCAGACAAGGGTACCTAATCTCACCATTCCTTTTCAACATAGTATTAGAAGTTTTAGCCAGAGTGATTAGGCAAGAAGAAAAAGAAAAGCCATCCAAATTGGTAAGGGAGAAGTAAAATTGTTTCTATCTGCATATGACATGACCTTATATAGAGAAAATCTGGAAGCTTCTCCCCCCAAACTGCTAACTAATGAATTCAGTAAAGTTTCAGAATACAGAATCAACATGCAAAAGTTAACTGGGTGGGGAGTTGGGTGAAACTGGTGGTGGGTATTATGGAGGGCACATATTGCATGGAGCACTGGGTGTGGTGCCTAAACAATGAATTCTGGAACATTGAAAAGAAATAAAAATTTTTAAAAAGTTAATTGCAAAAGTCAGAATATACTAACAATGAACTATCTGAAAAAGAAATAAAGAAAACAATCCCATTTACAATAGCATCAAAAACAATAAAATACTTAGGAATAATTTAATCAAGGATGTGAAAGAGCTATACACTAAAAATTATGACACTGATGAAAGACATTAAAGAAGACACAAGTAAATGGAAAGATATCCCATGTTTATGAATTAGAAGAATTAATATTCTTTTTTTTCAAAGATTGTATTTTTTATTTATTTGACAGAGAGAGAGAGAGAGATCACAAGTAGGCAGAGAGAGGAGGGGAAGCAGGCTCCCCGTTGAGCAGAGAGACCCATGCGGGACTCAATCCCAGGACCCTGAGATCATGACCTGAGCCGAAGGCAGAGGCTTAACTCACTGAGCCACCCAGGTGCCTGAAGAATTAATATTCTTAAAATGTCCATACTGCATAAAGCCATGGATAGACTCAATACAATCCTTATCAAAATGCCAGTGGGATTTTCCAGAAATAGAAAAAACAGTCCTAAAATTCAAATGGAACTACAATATACCTTGTATAGCCAACCAGTCTTGAGAAAGAACAAAGCTGGAGGTATCACACTTTCTGATTTCAAACTATATTATAAATGTATAGTAATCAAAACAGTGTGCAAAACAAAACAAAACCATTGTGGCACTGGCATTAAAATAGGTGCACAGACCAATGGAACAGAACTGAGACCCCAGTAGTAAACCAACACATATATGGTGAACTAATATTTGACAGGAACGTTAATAATATTCAATGAGGAAAGGATAGTCTCTTCAGTAAATGTTGGGAAAACTGGATATTCACATGCAGAAGAATGAAATTGTACCTCTGTCTTACAACCACTCACAAAAATTAACTATAAATGGATTAAATATTAGACCTGAAACTGTAATCTCTCAGAAGAAAACAGAGCAAAGCTGCTTGACATTGGTGTTGGTGATATTTTTTGGAATATGACACCAAGAGCACATCAGTGAAAGCGAAAATCAACAAGCGAGACAACATTAAAAAAAAAAAGTCGATTCTGTACAGCAAAAGAAACAATCAACAAAATGACAAATCAGCCTACAGGATAGAAGAAAATATTCACAAACCACAAAGGTGACAAAGAGTTAATATCCAAAATACGTAAGGAACTCCTAAAGTTCAAGAGTAAGAAACCAAATAATCTGATTTTTGAAATGGTCAGAGGATTTGACTTTTTTCTAAAGAAGACACAAAAATACATGAAAAGGTATTCAGTATCACCAGTCATTTAGGAAGTGCAAATCAAAACCGCAATCAAATATTACCTCATACCTGTTAGAGTGCCTGTCATCAGAAAGACAGAAGGTACAAACTTCCAGTTATAAATAATTCGTGGAGTGGAAAGTACAGCATAGGGAATATAGTAAAATAATATTGTAATAACATCAAATGGTGACAGATGGTGTCTACACTTAACTGTGGTGAACATTAGATAACATATAGTATTGTATAGTATTATTGTACACCTGAAACTAATATAACAATGTATGTCAATTATATTACACTGATCAAAAATAAAAGAGAAAGTGTTTTTAAAAGATGAGATAAATAGTGGCAAGGATGTATAGAAAAGAGAACTCCTGTGGCACCTGGGTGGCTCAGTCAGTTGAGCGACCCACCTGCGATTTCTGCTCAGGTCATGATCTCAGGGTCTTGAGGTTGAGCACCAGATCATCAGGCTCAATGAGGAATCTGCTTGAGATTCTCTCCCTCTGCCTCTCCCCCAACTTGAACTCACTCACTCTCTCTCTAAAATAAATTGATCTTTAAAAAAAGAGAACTCTTGTGCACTATTGTTAGAAATACAAATTTGTATGGTCACTATAAAAGACAGAATGGAGATTCCTCAAAAAAAAAAAAAATAGAAAATAGAACTACCATATGATCCAGCAATTCTACTTCTGGGTATATATCAAAGGAATTGAAATCAGGATCTCAAAGAGATAGCTACACTTCCTTGTGCATTGCAGTATTATTCACAATAGCCAAGACATAGAAGCAACCTGTGTCCATTGATAAATGAATGGATAAATAAAATATGGTGTATATACAATGGAATATTAATCATCCATAGTAAAGACAGAAATACTGCCATTTGTGACAACATGGATAAAACTTGAGAGCATTATACTAAGTGAAATAAGTCAGAGAATGGCATATACTTATGATCTAATTTATATGTGAAATCTAAAAAAGCTGAACTCATTAAAAACAAAGAGTAAATTGGGAGTTGCCAGGGGCAGGGGAGTAGGGGAAGTGAGGAGATACTAGTTTTAAGAGGATTTAAGTTCTGGGATCTAATGTGAAGCATGGTGAACTATAGTTAACGGTAGTATATTTTGTACTTGAAAGTTGTTAAAAAAAAAAAAGTAGATCTTGAACATTCTCACCATGCCAACTACAAAAAGGTAATTATGTCAGACAAAAGATGTGTTAACTAACCTTATTGTGGTACTCGTTTTGCAACATTATATGTGTAAAAAATCATCATGTGGTGTACCTTACACTTATATAATATTATATGTCAATTATATCTCAGTGAAGCTGGGAAAAGAAACCTTTCCCAGAACATAGATATGAGTGTCCAGATTGAAAGGGCCCAATAAGTATTTAGCACTTAATTATGAAACTTCAGCTCACTAAAGCTGAATGCTTCCAGCAAGAGAAATAGGTCACCTACTAAGGATTTGTCATAAGAATAGCATCTGTCTTCTTAATAGCAACACTGAAAACCAAAAAATAATGAAATATTGCCTTTAAAATTCTGAGGGAAAATAAAATTTGACCTAGAATTCTATTTTTATTCAACCACATTCTCAATCAAATGGGAAAGTAGCCTAAAGAAAATTCTGGTCATTCCAGTTATCAAAGCAAAAAGCCTCTTTAAACCTTTTTTCAGGAAACTACTGAAGGATAAATTATTTGTTTAAAATGAGGGAGTAAACCAAAAGAGGCTATATATGCCATCCAGGAAAGGCACTGTGACTCAAGGAGAGGCACAAAGAATTAGGACTCCATTGGAGGGTAATAGGCCTAGAGAGTAACTTGTTCTGACGAGAGCACAAGGGCAGCCAGGAAGCCTCTCCAGGAGAAAAATGACTTCAGAGAATATGTGGTAGTTTTACCATATGGAGAATGTTTTTGAAAGGTATTTTTTTTTAAGTTATTTTGTAGAGCTTCGGAGGACATAAGAGGAGGCCCTATAATTTAAATAAAACTAAGATTCCTAAAACAAAAGCAGAAGGTAGTAGAAGAAAGGAAATATAATTGAAGTACACTATTTGGTCCATCAGTAAACAATATTTATTTATTTTTAAATATTTTATTTATTTGAGAGAGAAAGAGATAACAGAGAGCACAAGTTGGGAGAAGAGGGAAAAGCAGGCTCCCAGTTGAGCAGAGAGCCTGATGTGGGGGGCTCAATCCCAGGATCCTGAGATCATGACCTCAGCTGAAGGCAAATGCTCAACAGATGGAGCCAGCCAGCTGTCCCTCAATAAACAATATTTAAAAGTTACAAACTTATAAATAAGGTTTGTTTGTGTGGGTTTGTTTTTTTTTTTTTTTGCATTCAAACACAACTATTTTTTTTTTTTGGTCTGTTTTTTTTTTTCTTTTTTATTTCTTTCCAGTGTTCAGAATTCATTGTTTATGCACCACACCCAGTGCTCCATGCAATACGTGCCCTCCATAATACCCACCACCTGGCTCCCCCAACCTCCCAACCCCTCCCTTCCAAAATCCTCAGTTTGTTTCTCAGGTCTACAGTCTTTCATGGTTTGTCTCCCCCTCCGATTTCCCCCAACTCACTTCTCCTCTCCATCTCCCCATGTCCTCCATGTTAACCCATCTCCATAAGTTTTAACCAAAACTTGTGAGGTATTAGGAAAGTAGAAGGTATTAGGAAAGGGAAATGGATATAAACAGATGTTAAGATCCTCAGCTGCCATTATAAGAAGCAAATAGATAAATCTAAAACTGCATAAGAAGAGATCAATATAAATGTGACATTTAGAAATACTTGATAAATTTTAGAAAAAAATTATAAAGAGTTGAAAGTGCTTATCTCTAGGAAATAGTACAGGGTGAATATAGAACCAGTAATTTTATTGTAAGACTTTTAGTGTTAACTTTTAATACTATGTGCTTATATTATTTTTAATACATTTATATGTTAATTTTAAAAAGTTGACTTATCCAAAAGGCCAAAGAAAGTTTCAAGCCCCTTTTTATTTTTTTCATTTCATGCTGACTTTTCTGTCTTTTATCCTATATATTTGATTTTAGATAGAAAGAACTGAATAGGGTGAAGAAAAACCATTTGAAACCAACCTTTTGAAAGTCCACAAATTTATTTTTTTATTAATCATTTTTTAATTTATTTTCAGCATAACAGTATTCATTGTTTTTGTACCACACCCAGTGCTCCATGCAATCTGTGCCCTCTCTAATACCCACCACCTGGTTCCCCCAACCTCCCACCCCCCCAACCTCTTCAAACCCTTCAGATTGTTTTTCAGAGTCCATAGTTTCTCATTGTTCACCTCCCCTTCCAATTTCCCCCAACTTCCTTCTCCTAACTCCCCATGTCCTCCATGCTATTTGTTATGTTCCACAAATAAGTGAAACCATATGATAATTGACTCTCTGTGCATTTACCATATGCAAATTAACATAAAAACCACTTATTTTTATGTTAATTTGCATATGGTAAATGCACAGTAAGTGTCTGAGTTAATTCTTAAAGTTATCAACAAGTTTCAGAGGAATAACCTTTTGGAGTCTTTTTGTATTAACACTAAGTCTATTACTAGAGATTACAAAGACTCCATGTGAAACTTTCTGATTTTAATACTCTTTGTCTCTCATTTTACATGAAAACTTAATAAATAGAATTATACCTCAACCTTACATTTAGAGCATGTTGTTTTTCCTAAAAAACAAAACAAAACAAAACAAAAACAAACAAAAAAACTCACAAACCAATCCCCTGTGCAAGTACTGAGTGGTAATAATTGATTAAAAAAAATCTATTTAAATGCACAAATGGATTTCCTCTTCTATACGACATGAATCAGAGGAAGCCTGTAACGCTCCTCAACTCTTGTTTCTGCTTAATAACATGTCTAAACCCACTTTCAGCAACAGAGAATTAGTGCTACCCAAACTAGAAAGCATTTTGAAGGGCAACAACAAAGTATTTATGTTAATTATAATTAGCTATGCCTCTTTGGAGAATGTGGACAACTTGAAGATTATATAAAAGCTTCTAATCTGTGGAAAGATCTAACAGAGCACTCACATTATAACCTCCTGTTATGCTATTATCTTTATACATGAGCATGTGTTGTGAATAATGTTAGTCTGTTATCTTCTAGGGCTGATTAATATTTTTGTTAGATCAATGTTTGTACTTCCATTTCTGGGCTTAAATCAATTGATTGGATTATTTACTAACAATGAAACATCATTTTATTAGTGATCCTGACTAGATATATCTTATATTCCCTTGTAAGACCCACAACACTTAACACAATTCTAAACATATATAGCATAACATATAATGTGTTATTCAGGTGAATAGAATATCTAAAGTTGTAGGGTTTTTTTTTCCATATTGGTAAACTTATGTAGATTAAATGAACCAGAGACTTAAAAGGGATGAAAATGCTTTCTGTGTAGGGGAAATTTGGCATTACTACAGTAATGTAGTGTATACATTTTTAAATTTTTTTTAATGAGAAAGGAAAATTTATTCCAAATTTATTCCAAACATAAAGGACATAAAAGCAGTTGTAACAGAATATTTTGTTTAATTATCTGGTAATAAATGAGAAAACTTGGATAAAATAAAGTTTTCCTAGGAAAAGATAAGTTACCAATATTAACAGAAATACAGATTTTAAAAAAAGAAGTGTTAGTATTGGGGCGCCTGAGTGGCTCAGTCAGTTGGGCATCTGCCTTTGGCCCAGATCATGATCAAGGATCCTGGGATCAGGTCCCACATCGGGCTCCCTGCTCAGCAGGGAGCCTGCTTCTCCCTTTCCCTCTGCCTGCTACTCTGCCTGCTACTCTGCCTGCTCTGCTCTCTCTCTGTCAAATAAAAAGAATCTTAAAAAAAAAAAAAAGTATTTGGCTGGCCAGACAGATAGACAGACAGAAATATGGCCTGTCAAATATTTTATATATACTCACAAAGGTCTTTGAATACTATGAAGTTTATAACCAGGAGACAAATTACTGAATGATTAAGTAATCACATCTTCAGCTCTAATACATTTGGCCATATTTTTTTCCACAACGATTATATATACTCCCACTAGCAATGTCCATGCAATTTTTAACTAATTTATATTTGATGTACATTGTAAATTGCCTGATGTACTTAGGATATAAAGATGATTAAGGTAGGGTTTTTTGCTCCCTGGGAGGGCAGTCTAGAGTTGGGTAGCAAACATGGAGATAATACAGAGGAACGTATCAGCTAGCCAGCTGATGCTGCCTGGTAACAGGGAAGTGGTTTCTCCTTATAGTGCCATAAGAGACGTTCCAGAATACAGTTTTGGTGCCTTTCTTTGGCCACCCATGTGGTGAACTTTTAAACTGGCTTGAAAGTTCTCCTCAAATTTGATGCTTCTGAAATCTAGAATGACATTTGTTATTGTCAAAAGGGATGTTTTATACTGAAATTAGCTGTAAACTCCTATATCTAGTTATAATTGAACATTTATGTTTAAGATTGGTAGTTCATTTTTAAGAGAGTTAATCAGTAAATCTGCTTGAGAAGAATGACTTAATGTAGTCCCTAAAAGTAAAATAAAACAATGGAAATCATTTTAGGCCAATAACCTTCCCAGTAGGATATGGGTCAGTAAACTGTAGAAAACTTGATTTTTTTTGAAAGCTTGATTTTTTAAAAGCTTTTTTGTATATGATGGATATTTTTGTATGTATACATTCTGTGTAATGATTTCCTGAGTTGGTGGAGGCCTATTTTATTATATTTAATATAAATCCTGGGAACAAATAGTCCCATGAATGAACATTAACAGTCAATAATAATTAACTAATATAGCTAAAAATACACATGGATATTTAATAATTAGCAAATACAACTAGTAAGATACATTTAAATTAATATTTAATTGTATTCAGTTTTCCAAATACACACATTTAACCCTAAATAAAATTAAGGAGGGAATGTGATGTGATGAGCACTGGGTGTTATATGCAACTAGTAATCATTAAACCCTATCATGAAAACTAATGATGTACTATGTGTTGGCTAATTGAATTTAAATTTAAAAAATTGTTTACCCATTTTTCTACTGATGGACATTTATGTTATTTTTACTTTGGGGCTTTTACAAATAAAACTATTATGAAAATTGGGTACAAGAAAAAAAAAGAAATGAAACCATTCTACTCAGCAGCCATCCTTCCTACCCATGTGATATAGACTAACTCACCAAATGAGTGCTGTTTCACACTTCTGAGGCCCAAAAGGAGCAGATAGAAACTCTCATTGTTGAGTTTACCAAGACCAGGGACTGCACTGTTGTGAACCCACAATTCTTCTTGGCCAGGGTTTCCTTCTAAATATGACTGACTTTTCTATAATAAGTACTTATAAAGAAGAATACCAATAACAAAATAAGAATGATCAGCCACTTAAAATATGATAGGTTCCATGGCAGGTTAATCTGCACAAAACCCTGTGAGGTTAACTTCAATACAAAATGTTATCCTTACTTTATAGATGAGCAAACACAAAGGTGAGTCAAGATTTAAAACCAAGTGTCCTGACTTCTGCACTTAGGTCCCTAACTAATGTATCATGCTGCTTCCCATTAAGTAATTTAAGCCTCACAATAACTCTGTGAGGAAGACAATAAAAGCTTTATGTCAGTTTTATAGCTGAGGAAACTGTCTTTTGCAGAGACTAAGCAGTTCATCTGATTTCACAACTCATTTGCATGTAGCTAGGATTGGAATCTGCTTCTTCTAACATCAGCCAGCAGCAAAGGAACAGCATGTTTGGGTTTAAAGACTATACCTCCTCCAGTGTAGAGAGCCTAAAGAAGCTGGATCTCAAGGCTCGGGATGTGGTAGAGTGTGTGGAGAGGACAGCGACAAAACACAGATCCAGAGGGAGCACCTGTGACTTGGCTGGGGCTTTGAGCGGGTGAGGCTTGAGTTACAATCCAGGCTTGGCCACCTTCTTGCTGTATGAGCTTCAGCACATCACTTCCTTACACCCCACTTTAGTTGCCTCCATCAAATACAAATAGCATTGTTCTAGAAATGTTATCAGACTTAAGTGAGAACATATATATAAAAGACTGCAGAATGCTTCGCATAGAGAGGGTGCTTCATAAAAATTAGTTTCCTTCCCAGGTGAGTGAATTTTTCTTTCTTTCTTTCCACAGCACTTATCTAGCCGGCAGAGTGTCCAGCAAAGCACATCCCAGGTAAGCAGCTTAACTAGGCCTCCGAGTCTTTTCCCTCGGCACTTGAAGTGGTCACAGCATGGGGATGCCAACAGGCAGTGATAACCACCACGGACATCTTGATTGTGTGATGCCTTTCATCTAAATAACCCTGACCTCCAAGCACATTTGGCCAGTCTCCCCTCACTCCTCTGTGCAAATTTACATAAGCACAATTGAAATAACATAGACTGGGAGACTGAAATGAATCTGTCTGGGAGAAAGTAAAAGTGTCATTTAGAATGGTATCTGTTACCATCTAACACTGTAAATCAAGTGCATCAGGGCGACATCTCCAAGTAATAACTTTGAATTTAAAAGTTCATGGAGAATTTAGAAGTTTGTGACTTGATGAAGATATTAAGTTGACTCGTAAATTGGAATTACCATTCCCATAGCTCCTTCACTCAGTTTACTTCTCCCAGCTACATATTTGCCTGTCTCAAACCACACATATTGACACAGCACTCCCCTACTAGCAGAGAAGACACCTTCTGTCTTTCTTACATGATCCCCTTTGATAGTAGAAGGAGAGTTAGTCATTTAGTTTTCATTTTATTTCTAATCAGTGTAGTGAGTAACTAAAATATTTACTGGTTTTTTTTTTTTTTGCCTTTCTCTTTAGGTAGATACAATGCGCCCACGTCACGGGGAAACCTGTCGGATGCCAGTGCCACACCACTTCTTCCTCAGCCTGAAGAGTTTCACCTACAATACTATTGGGGAAGACACCGATGTCTTCTTTTCCTTATATGATATGAGAGAAGGCAAGCAGATCAGGTAAAAGTTACTAGAAGTTGTGGTGAGGTGGAGATTGTGGAAGGATGATATTACCTGGGTCATAAGCGTCTCTGGCCTTCAGGGAAGATAGATGCACAGAGAAGGAAAAACAAGATAAAGTAACTTCTTACCTAGCTGGGAGTTTTGCCTCAAATCCCAGTGTACCTTGAAGTCACATACGGCCTCTTTTTTATGCCTATTTCCACATGGAAGTTCGAATTCCAGTCTTGGCTGTCACCACCTCAGAGAAAGAAAAGGATGCATCTATTCAGTGCCAGAGAAAACGCATAGGAGAAACACAGAACAAAGCAAATTCAGCAGAGAGGCCATGCTCTATAATGCAGGAAGATCTGGGCCCTGCCTTGTTGCATGTGAAGGAGAGGGTTCACAGGGAAATAGACTAATGATGTCCTCCTGTCTGAAAGCAGTCTTCGCCCTCAGTGCCTTTCCAGCCCTACAAAGGGGAGAGGTTCTTCTGGACAGAAAGGAAGGTCGGTCTGACTCCTTCATTCCTGTTTGTCCTGGGTTGGAAGAGAGGCCACAGAATGGGGCTCAGAGGTAGTAGACCATGTATCTTGGCAGAGCAATGAGGCTTTTAAACATGAACAACTGCAGGGTGGGGAGCAATCAAGGAGACACTATGGGCTTCACTTTCTCTACAGGCCAGCAGAGCTCTGATGGGGTGAGATGATAGTGGTAGCCAATTTTAGGGAGTCCAGAGAGTTCTCTGGTTGTCTTCTACTTGGAGCAGAAAGAAAATAAATTTGGGGATACTTTTATATTGCCTGGAAGCTTCCTTTATTCAGAGTGCTTTACAGGTCTTTTATTTATTTATTTATTTATTTATTTATTTATTTATTTATTTATTTTTACTTAAAATTTGAAAACAGCTGTTCCATTTTTCCAGTTGTGTGGTATACATAGGAAAATTAAAAATGGAAGTTATAACAGTACAGGAGAAAAGGAGTTAATTTGCATGCTCCACAGTACCTCTAATCCTGACCACATAGCCCTGAAAATTAAAGCAACTTGCTTCACTTTGGTGTAGAGCTAAAATGATACCCTCACTGTTGGGGTCATGTGGGTTTTCCTTGTCACTGACGTCTCCCAGTCTGTGGGTCTAGAAAGACTGTGGGAAAAGACAGCTTTGGCAGGGATGCTAGCTACAGGTGCTGGGCTGTGCGGATGTAGATTCTGGCTGCGATTTTTCCACTAGGCCCGAGGTTCATAAACTGTATTACTTACCTTTGTATGTGGAAGAATCCTTTCTAAAAGCTGAATTTTTTGAGACAGTTCAGTAAGTGAAACAGATAAAATAAAGGTACTTTACTGTTGGAGAGAAAAGGGAAATAATGGGAATCTCAGTATGTCCCTTCCCCCACCCAGTACTGGGTGTAACCACTGAAAGTCGCTGGGTTGTAATATGAAAACCGGAGCACCCTTCTTTATCATCTTTGAGTGCTAGTGACTGTCTTCTCTTTCCATGATCCCAGCACCTCGCACAGTGCCTGTGCCCAGTACATGCTTTGTCAGGCTTATTGTACAGAGAAGATCCACGCCCAACAGAAACACCCCTGCTCTGGTTTGTAATCCATGCAGGATCATCATGCATCAGTTGTTTTTTTACTTGGGCTTCTTGTGTATAATTGAGCCTCAAGAAATAATAAAACATTTTTAAAAGAAGAAACATAAAAAACATTTTTTTCCTAGAGTTGCTGGAAATGTTTTGGTCATTTAAAAATCCCTAGATATTAGAGAACTATACCAGCTTCCCATTCATATAATAAACTTGTAGGGTCCTTAATTGAAAATACCATTTCTTTCTTTAGTTTTAAGAGTGAACTAATATGCAGAATTTTAGATCTAGGCTTAATTGATAAGTGTTCCTTCTTCTTTCCATTAGCATTTGTGTAGTTTTATAAGCCCCTCCAAATTTTATTCATTGAACTGATGATACCAACTATGTTTTCCTAATGATTAGGTATTAAACTGGTGATACATTACTGCCTTGAAGTAGTTAACAGAAATCATGAAAACCGACTGTTGATACAGAGACTGTTGACACAGAGCAATCACTGTATCAACCAAACAGTGCTAGTCTGGTGTTCAGTATTGCCAGGACGCTCTCACCTCCATGCCCGAGAACATGCGTGAGTAGAGGGAGCAGGCTAAAGAGAGGACCAGATGTTCCCACACTCTGAGTCTCATTGCTAATCCCACAGGCAAACCTAGAGAGGCTCCAGTGAATGACAGCCTGCAAGCCCACATAGCACAACCTGATGAGTAAGTATTAAACAATCTGCGTGAAGGAAGAAGCAGCAACTGAGAGGGCCCTGGTAGCTGTAACTTTCTGTGACATTTTATCATTCTGTACAGAGTCATAAATATTTAGCCTTGAAATCTAAATCTCTGATTAAGACCTCTCCCCTGAGCTTCAGAGTCTCATTTCCTTTTTCCTACCAGACATGTGCCCTTGGATGTCCCTCAGAAGTTTCTACCTCAGTATATCTAAACTCATTTCATTTTCTTTCCTCACAAATATACTTCCTTCTGTGCTCCTTAAATCAAGTGAAAGGCATTATCATTTTCCCAGAGATCCATGTCATAGACTTCGATGTCCTCTTAGCCTCCTTTCTCTCTATCTCCTTCCCTTCTCAATTAATCACTCTATCTTACTAACTTCTGTCTCCCAAATATCAGTCAGTTCACTCTCCCTACACCACTCCTGTCATCACCCCAGATCCCTCACACTTCTCCCCAAATACAGACTCCCTGAATCTACTACCTTCCTACCCTGAGTTACTCTCCATAGCACCACCGTACTTACCTTTTAAAAATGCAAACTTTTCACATCATCTCCCACTTAACCTAAAGCCCTTGTAACTCAGTGTGACATAAAAGGCCCAGGATGATATAATTCTATTTCTCGAGCTTTATTTCCTGCATCTTGATGAGGCAGTTGTCTTTCCCTAAACATGCCTTGCTCTTTCATGCCCCATTACCCTTGCTGGCTTGGTAAACTCCTGTCCATTGAAACTCAACTATATGAAACCTTCCTTAGTATTTATGAGTATAATCAGGCCCTGAGACTTCATTGTGCCCATGATAACACCCTGCACCTAGCTTTAGTCCATTATTAGATATTAAATTGTAATCATACACATGCATGTAGATTTCCCCCACTGGAATTGGAGCTTTCTTGTGTGTCTTTGTACCATCCCTCCCCACCTCCCACTGCCAGTGCTAAGCACAGAACTTTGGATATTGGAACCTTAAATAAATATTTGTTGAGTGAATGATGAAGAAGTGGTCAAATAACCAGTCCTGTGTGAATCAAGAAAATTTTATTTAACTGAGCAGGTTAGCAAGTATTTACTAAAAATTTCTTGTTTGTGGGCCCCTGTAATAACTGCTTGGGATTCAGAAG
This sequence comes from Lontra canadensis, assembly GCF_010015895.1. NCBI lineage: Eukaryota > Metazoa > Chordata > Mammalia > Carnivora > Mustelidae > Lontra > Lontra canadensis. The sequence goes on from NW_022631029.1 coordinate 9,435,250, forward strand.
TTAAAAAGGACTGTCCCTCACCCTGAGGAGGTCTGAACAAGGCATTACAGGATTTCTAGAAGGTGTGAAACATGTTTTCCTGATTTTTAAGAACCCCAGTTAAGTGGAAAAATAAGATTAGGGCATATATCTTACCGACATGCAGCAACACTTTAAGCACAATAAGAAGTCAGGAAAAAAACAAACAAAAAATACAACCCTTTAGACAGAAACTTTTTATTAACATATAATGTATTATTTGCTTTAGGGGTACAGGTCTGTGAATCATCAGTCTTACACATTCTGCAGCACTCATTATAACACATACCCTCCCCAATGTCCGTCACCCAGCCACCCTATCCTTCTCCGCCCCACACCCCAATAACCCTCAGTTTGTTTCCTGAGATTAAGAGTCTCTTATGGTTTGTCTCCCTCCCTGTCACTTCTTGTCTCAATTTTTCTCTCCCTACCCCCAATGACCCCCTTCCCTACCTCTCAAATTCCTCATATCAGAGAGATCATATAATTGTCTTTCTCTGATTGACTTATTTCGCTTAGTCTAATACCCTCTAGTTCCATCCACGTCATTGCAAATGACAAGATTTGGGGGTTTTGATGGCTGCATAGTATTCCATTATGTGTGTGTGTGTGTTGTGTTGTGCGTGTGTGTGTGTGTCCATTCATCTGTTGATGGACATCTAGGTTCTTTCCATAGTTTGGCTATTGTGGTTAGACAGAAACTTTTATGGAGTTTTTTTAAGCTTAAAAAAAAATGAGCAGTCTTGTCTACATCATTGGTTGTTTTATATTTTTTCCTAATCAATTACATTTTAGATCTTGCTTTATATTTAGGATTAAACTATATAGTTTGGGAAAGAAATATAGTCAGCTTTACCATGTAATAAACTGAGAGAGAGGACTTTTTCTGTTATGGTGAGCTAGATCAGTTGTCACCAAGGTTGTGAATTTAATACTCAAATAACTATTTTTAAAAAGAAAAAAGAAGTCAGAGAAGAAGAGGATCTTTGAAAGACTGAGGAGCCAGGCTCTTAGAAAAAGGACTCTGGGAGAAAATGAAAGTAATTGAATTAAAGAGTGTCCAAGATTCAGATAAGGTACTAATTCATTTGTTCAACAGATATTTATTAAGCATCTACTAGCTATTGGGATAGAAGCTAGGGATACTGAGGTGAGCAAAAGAAATATCTGCTTGTCTTCTTGGAGCTTATGATCTAGAAAAGAGACCATCTCTTTCTATTAGAGAAATCATCAAACATGTGATTGCATGAATAAGTATGTAGTTTAAAAAGCATGATAAGTGCTGTAAAGGGACATCATTCAGAGTGCTCTGAAAGCTCATGTAGACTGGAATGAGGGGAGGCTCTTAGGGCATCCATGTTGAGGCTTAAAGTATGTGTAAACAGAAAGTGGATAATGTGATCTAGGCAGAAGGCCTAGATGCAGGGAAAAACTTGGTATATTCAGAAAACTGAATGGCAGTCAGTGTAGCTGGAATGTTGCGAGAGAAGGAAAGGAAATCTCAAGAGGGGATTGAAGAGATAGTCAGGGACCAGATTCTACAGGGCCTTGTAGCCATGAAAGGATTTTGGATTTTATTGGAAGTTCAAGAAAAGAAGATACTCAAGCACAAAAAGTAGCAAAGGCAAAAACATGAATCAGACACAACAAAGATATCAAAGTATGTATGCAGGAAATTAGAAGAGGTTATTAGAGCTGGGAAGAGGTTTGTACTGGCAGTAAACTCTAGGTCTTGAATCTGGTTCTTATGCATGTTTGCTCACAACCCCTTGAGCAAAGAAAGAACTCAGTAAATGTCCAATCAGAAAATGTATTAAAGACAAGATTCAGTAGGTCTAGGGTAGCTCTGAAAACCCTGTACACTGATTTAGATTTGATGCATTAGATAACCCTTATGAATCCTTGAGCAGGGGGATGATGTGAATGACACATTGAAGGTGATTATTTGAGATTATCACGGTGGTATTATAGAGGTTAAACTAGAAAACAGATAAGTTAGAAGCTGTTGCAGACATGAAGCAGTAAAGCCCTAGGATAAGGACGCTAGTAGTAAGATTAGAGAAGATAGGGCATCGTGTCCTATAAGATTTGGACCCAGCTTCATCACCTTTATAACCTAATTTCCTATCCTTCCCCCATTGATCAATCTAGTTCACAAAGGCCTCCTTGCTATTCCCTGAAAATATAACATGGTTCTACTTTAGGTCTTTCTTCGCATCTGCTATTTCCTGAATATTCTCATGGTGCTTGCAGCCTCATCTTCCTCAGGTTTTTACTCAAATATCACACTTTCGGGCTCTTCCTAGCCACCTTATCTAGAATTGAAACCACCAGGGGTGCCTCAGTGGCCCAACCCATCAAGAGTCTACCTTCAGCTTAGATCATGATCTCAAGGTCCTGGAATAGGGCTCCCATGTTGGGCTCCCTGCCCAGTGGAGAGTCTATTTCTCCCTCCCCCTCCCCTCACCCACTCATGTTTGCTCTCTCACTCTCTCTCTCTCAAAATAAATAAAATTTTTAGAATTGAAATCATCATTACTACCATCTTCCACATACATCCATATTCTCAGTGTCTCTTCCTTGCTTTATATTTTTCCTTAGCACTTAGCACCATCTAGCATACTAAATAGTTTACATATTTACCTTTTTGTCTGTGTTCCATCACTGGGCTGTAAGCACTATGAGAACAGAGTTTTTTAATCTTATTCACCAGCAAATCCCCTGAATCTAATGGAGTATTGGCTTATGGAAGGTACTCAATAATTATTTGCTGAAAGGATGAGTAGTCTACTAAATATAACAATAAACTTACTTATTTCTCTTATCACTTTTTCTTTCTATTTCTAAAACCTATAACTCAGTGGTTTTTTGGGTTTTATTTTATTTTATTTTATTTTAAATATAAGTAGAAAAGATTTTGTTTGCATTATACCCCTTCTTCTTCTTCTTCAATACTTACACTTAATTTTATGTGGATCCTGTATCTGTATATTCTGATCGATTGCTTGTGATGTAGCCCTAGAAAGAAACCCATTCTTTTGGTTTTTTAATTTTATTTTTTATAAACATATATTTTTATCCCCAGGGATACAGGTCTGTGAATCGCCAGGTTTACACACTTCACAGCACTCACCATAGCACATACCCTCCCCAATGTCCATAACCCCACCCCCCTCTCCCAAGCCCCCTCCCCCCATCAACCCTCAGTTTGTTTTGTGAGATTAAGAGTCACTTATGGTTTGTCTCCCTCCCAATCCCATCTTGTTTCATTTAATCTTCTCCTACCCCCTTAATCCCCCATGTTGCATCTCCTCTCCCTAATATCAGGTAGATCATATGATAGTTGTCTTTCTCTGATTGACATATTTCGCTAAGCATGATACCCTCTAGTTCCATCCACGTCGTCGCAAATGGCAAGATTTCATTTCTTTTGATGGCTGCATAGTATTCCATTGTGTATATATACCACATCCTCTTTATCCATTCATCTGCTGATGGACATCTAGGTTCTTTCCATAGTTTGGCTATTGTGGACATTGCTGCTATAAACATTCGGGTGCACGTGCCCCTTCGGATCACTACGTTTGTATCTTTAGGGTAAATACCCAGCAGTGCAATTGCTGGGTCATAGGGTAGTTCTATTTTCAACATTTTGAGGAACCTCCATGCTGTTTTCCAGAGTGGTTGCACCAGCTTGCATTCCCACCAACAGTGTAGGAGGGTTCCCCTTTCTCCGCATCCTCGCCAGCATCTGTCATTTCCTGATTTGTTAATTTTAGCCATTCTGACTGGTGTGAGGTGATATCTCATTGTGGTTTTGATTTGTATTTCCCTGATGCCGAGTGATATGGAGCACTTTTTCATGTGTCTGTTGGCCAACTGGATGTCTTCTTTGCAGAAATGTCTGTTCATGTCTTCTGCCCATTTCTTGATTGGATGATTTGTTCTTTGGGTGTTGAGTTTGCTAAGTTCTTTATAGATTTTGGACACTAGCCCTTTATCTGATATGTCATTTGCAAGTATCTTCTCCCATTCTGTCAGTTGTCTTTTGGTTTTGTTAACTGTTTCCTTTGCTGTGCAAAAGCTTTTGATCTTGATAAAATCCCAATAGTTCATTTTTGTCCTTGCTTCCCTTGCCTTTGGTGATGTTCCTAGGAAGATGTTGCTGCGGCTGAGGTCGAAGAGGTTGCTGCCTGTGTTTTCCTTAAGGATTTTGATGGATTCCTTTCTCACATTGAGGTCCTTCATCCATTTTGAGTCTATTTTCGTGTGTGGTGTAAGAAAATGATCCAATTTCATTTTTCTGCATGTGGCTGTCCAATTTTGCCAACACCATTTATTGAAGAGGCTGTCTTTTTTCCATTGGACATTCTTTCCTGCTTTGTCGAAGATTAGTTGACCATAGAGTTGAGGGTCTATTTCTGGGCTCTCTATTCTGTTCCATTGATCTATGTGTCTGTTTTTGTGCCAGTACCATGCTGTCTGGATGATGACAGCTTTGTAATAGAGCTTGAAGTCTGGACTTGTGACGCCACCAATTTTGGCTTTCTTTTTCAATATTCCTTTGGCTATTCGTGGTCTTTTCTGGTTCCATATAAATTTTAGGATTATTTGTTCCATTTCTTTGAAAAAAATGGATGGTACTTTGATAGGAATTGCATTAAATGTGTAGATTGCTTTAGGTAGCATAGACATTTTCACAATATTTATTCTTCCAATCCAGGAGCATGGAACATTTTTCCATTTCTTTGTGTCTTCCTCAATTTCTTTCATGAGTACTTTATAGTTTTCTCTGTATAGATTCTTAGTCTCTTGGGTTAGGTTTATTCTAGGTATCTTATAGTTTTGGGTGCAATTGTAAATGGGATGGACTCCTTAATTTCTCTTTCTTCTGTCTTGTTGTTGGTGTAGAGAAATGCAACTGATTTCTGTGCATTGATTTTATATCCTGACACTTTACTGAATTCCTGTACCAGTTCTAGCAGTTTTGGAGTGGAGTCTTTTGGGTTTTCCACATATAATATCATATCATCTGCAAAGAGTGATAGTTTGACTTCTTCTTTGCCAATTTGGATGCCTTTAATTTCCTTTTGTTGTCTGATTGCTGAGGCTAGGACTTCTAGTACTATGTTGAATAGCAGTGGTGATAACGGACATCCCTGCCATGTTTCTGACCTTAGCGGAAAAGCTTTCGGTTTTTCTCCATTGAGAATGATATTTGCGATGGGTTTTTCATAGATGGCTTTGATAATATTGAGGTATGTGCCCTCTATCCCTACACTTTGAAGAGTTTTGATCAGGAAGGGATGCTGTACTTTGTCAAATGCTTTTTCAGCATCTATTGAGAGTATCACATGGTTCTTGTTCTTTCTTTTATTAATGTGTTGTATCACATTGATTGATTTGCAGATGTTGAACCAACCTTGCAGCCCTGGAATAAATCCCACTTGGTCGTGGTGAATAATCCTTTTAATGTACTGTTGAATCCTATTGGCTAGTATTTTGGTGAGAATTTTTGCATCTGTGTTCATCCAGGATATTGGTCTGTAGTTCTCTTTTTTGATGGGATCCTTGTCTGGTTTTGGGATCAAGGTGATGCTGGCCTCATAAAATGAGTTTGGAAGTTTTCCTTCCATTTCTATTTTTTGGAACAGTCTCAGGAGAATAGGAATTAGTTCTTATTTAAATGTTTGGTAGAATTCCCCTGGGAAGCCGTCTGGCCCTGGGCTTTTGTTTGTTTGGAGATTTTTGATAACTGTTTCAATCTCCTTACTGGTTATGGGTCTGTTCAGGCTTTCTATTTCTTCCTGGTTCAGTTGTGGTAATTTATATGTCTCTGGGAATGCATCCATTTCTTCCAGATTGTCAAATTTGTTGGCATAGAGTTGCTCATAGTATGTTCTTATAATTGTCTGTATTTCTTTGGTGTTAGTTGTGATCTCTCCTCTTTCATTCATGATTTTATTTATTTGGGTCCTTTCTCTTTTCCTTTTGATAAGTCTGGCCAGGGGTTTATCAATCTTATTAATTCTTTCAAAGAACCAGTTCCTAGTTTCGTTGATTTGTTCTATTTTTTTTTTTTTTTGGTTTCTATTTCACTGATTTCTGCTCTGATCTTTATGATTTCTCTTCTCCTTCTGGGTTTAGGGTTTCTTTCTTGTTCTTTCTCCAGCTCCTTTAGGCGTAGGGTTAGGTTGTGTACCTGAGACCTTTCTTGTTTCTTGAGAAAGGCTTGTACCGCTATATATTTTCCTCTCAGGACTGCCTTTGTTGTGTCCCACAGATTTTGAACTGTTGTGTTTTCATTATCATTTGTTTGCATGAATTTTTTCAATTCTTCTTTAATTTCCTGGTTGACCCATTCATTCTTTAGAAGGATGCTGTTTAGTCGCCATGTATTTGGGTTCTTTCCAAATTTCCTCTTGCGATTGAGTTCTAGCTTCAGAGCATTGTGGTCTGAAAATATGCAGGGAATGATCCCAATCTTTTGATACCGGTTGAGACCTGATTTAGGACCGAGGATGTGATCTATTCTGGAGAATGTTCCATGTGCACTAGGGAAGAATGTGTATTCTGTTGCTTTGGGATGAAATGTTCTGAATATATCTGTGATGTCCATCTTGTCCAGTGTGTCATTTAAGGCCTTTATTTCCTTGTTGATCTTTTGCTTGGATGATCTGTCCATTTCAGTGAGGGGAGTGTTAAAGTCCCCTACTATTATTGTATTATTGTTGATGTGTTTCTTTGATTTTGTTATTAATTGGTTTATATAGTTGTCTGCTCCCACGTTAGGGGCATAGATATTTAAAATTGTTAGATCTTCTTGTTGGACAGATCCTTTGAGTATGATATAGTGTCCTTCCTCATCTCTTATGATAGTCTTTGGCTTAAAATCTAATTGATCTGATATAAGGATTGCCACTCCTGCTTTCTTCTGATGTCCATTAGCATGGTAAATTCTTTTCCACCCCCTCACTTTAAATCTGAAGGTGTCTTCGGGTTTAAAATGAGTTTCTCGTAGGCAACATATAGATGGGTTTTGTTTTTTTATCCATTCTGATACCCTGTGTCTTTTGATTGGGGCATTTAGCCCATTCACATTCAGGGTAACTATTGAGAGATATGAATTTAGTGCCATTGTATTGCCTGTAAGGTGACTGTTATTGTATATTGTTTCTGTTCCTTTCTGATCTACTACTTTTAGGCTCTCTCTTTGCTTAGAGGACCTCTTTCAATATTTCCTGTAGAGCTGGTTTGGTGTTTGCAAATTCTTCCAGTTTTTGTTTGTCCTGGAAGCTTTTAATCTCTCCTTCTGTTTTCAATGATAGCCTAGCTGGATATAGTATTCTTGGCTGCATGTTTTTCTCGTTTAGTACTCTGAATATATCATGCCAGCTCTTTCTGGCCTGCCAGGTCTCTGTGGATAAGTCTGCTGCCAATCTAATATTTTTACCATTGTATGTTACAGACTTCTTTTCCCAGGCTGCTTTCGGGATTTTCTCTTTGTCACTAAGACTTGTAAATCTTAATATTAGGTGACGGGGTGTGGACCTATTCTTATTGATTTTGAGGGGGGTTCTCTGAACCTCCTGGATTTTGATGCTTGTTCCCTTTGCCATATTGGGGAAATTCTCTCCAATAATTCTCTCCAATATACCTTCTGCTCCCCTCTCTCTTTCTTCTTCTTCTGGAATCCCAATTATTCTAATGTTGTTTCGTTTTATGGTGTCACTTATCTCTCGAATTCTGCCCTCGTGGTCCAGTAGCTGTTTGTCCCTCTTTTGCTCAGCTTCTTTATTCTCTGTCATTTGGTCTTCTATATCGCTAATTCTTTCTTCTGCCTCATTTATCCTAGCAGTGAGAGCCTCCATTTTTTATTGCACCTCATTAATAGCTTTTTGTAATTTCAACTTTGTTAGATTTTAGTTCTTTTATTTCTCCAGAAAGGGCTTTTATATCTCCCGAGAGGGTTTCTCTAATATCTTCCATGCCTTTTTCGAGCCTGGCTAGAACCTTTAGAATCGTCATTCTGAACTCTAGATCTGACATATTACCAATGTCTGTATTGATTAGGTCCCTAGCCTTTGGTACTGCCTCTTGTTCTTTTTTTTGTGGTGAATTTTTCCACCTTGTCATTTTGTCCAGATAAGAGTATATGAAGGAGCAAGTAAAATACTAAAAGGGTGGCAACAACCCCAGCAAAATATGCTTTAGCCAAATCAGAAGAGATCCCAAATCGTGAGGGGCGTGAAAGGGGATAAAAAGGTTCAGAAAGAAAAAAAAAAGAAACAATTAAAAAAAGAAAACCAATAAAGAAAAAATATATAAAGGAAAGAGAAAAAATATATATATATATTAGATAAACTCATTAAAAAAACTCATTTAAACTCATTTAAAAAAAAGAAAAGGGTAAAAGTTTAAAAAATTTAGCAGAAGAAGAGAAAAAATTTTGAAAAGAAAAAAACTTAAATTAACTGCAAGGCTAAAAAATCATGGGGAGAAAGCCATGAGTTCCGTGCTTTGCTTTCTCCTCCTCTGGAATTACGCTGCTCTCCTTGGTATTGAAACTGCACTCCTTGGTAGGTGAACTTGGTCCTGGCTGGGTTTCTTGTTGATCTTCTGGGGGAGGGGCCTGTTATAGTGATTCTCAAGTGTCTTTGCCCCAGGCGGAGTTGCACCACCCTTACCAGGGGGCCCAGGCTGAGTAATCCGCTCGGGTTTGCTTTCGGGAGCTTTTGTTCCCTGAGCGCTTTCCGTAGAGTTCTGGAGGACGGGAATGAAGATGGCGGCCTCCCAGTCTCCGGCCCAGAGGAACCGAAAGCCCGGGGTCCCACTCCTCAGTGCGCCCTCAGAGAACAGCGCCCAATTACTCCCGTCACCCTGCCTCCGGCCGCGCTCCGAGCTGACCGAGCCTGCGACCGGTTCAAGGCAACCCCGAGCTTAGAGCTCACTCCTCGGCTCTGTCTCTGTAGCCGGCTTCCCTGTTCTAATACCTGTAAGCTCTGCGACACTCAGACACCCCCGATCCTTCTGTGACCCTGCGGGACCTGAGGCCACGCTGACCCCGCGTGGGCTTCACCCCGGTTAAGCCTCTGGAGCAATGTCCCTCAGCAGAACAGGCTTTTAAAAGTCCTGATTTTGTGCTCCGTTGCTCCGCCGCTTGCCGGGAGCTGGCCCCTTCCCCCGCGGTCTATCTTCCCATCGCTTTGGATTCACTTCTCCGCCAGTCCTACCTTTCAGAAAGTAGTTGATTTTCTGTTTCTAGAATTGCTGTTCTTCTTCTCTTCAACCTCCCATTGGATTTGTAGGTGTTTGCAATCTTTAGATAAGCTATCTAGCTGATCTCCCGCTACCTGAAGTAGTCTCAGCCTGCTACTTCTCTGCCATCTTGACTCCTGAAGACTTTTGGGTTTTATTTTTGTTTTTGTTTTTATTTTTTACCTTGGCGACAAGGAGAAATGGTGCTATAATTATTGAAGCTAGCTGAGTGAAGAAAATAATGAGTTCGGTTTGGGCTATGTTGAGTTTGAGGTGATAGCCAAACAATTGATGGGTCATGTGGTAGGGGCATCTGGGATGCAGGTGAGATGTCACAGATGGAGATGAGAATTTTCATGGGAATAGTTTCTGCATGCAGAAACAAAGCTATCTGAAAAAGTGAGAACATATGAGAAGAGCAAAGGGCAAAAGACAAGGAACATTTTAATCATTAGAAAACAATTTATGTATACGTAACATGCACAATGTACTACTGCCAAGTAATTTAGGAATTCATTTAAGACTGGGAAAATAAATGCCAGTAAAACAGAAGAAATAACTGAGCACAGCCAGCAGCATCATAGTACTTGAATTCAAAAATATATAACAAATCCTCAGTAATCAAAACAGTATTGTACTGGCATAAAAACAGACATAATGACCAATGGAACAGAACAGTGAGCCCAGAAATAAACTTACCCCTATACAGTCACCTGATCTTTGATAAGGGTACCAAGATACATGATGGGGAAAGGATAATCTTTTCAATAAATGGTGTTGGGAAAACTGGATATCCACATGCAAAAGAATGAAATTTTTCACACCATTCACAAAAATTAACTCAAAATGGATTAAAGACTTAATGTGTGAGACATTAAATCTTTAACTTCTATAAGAAAACAGAGAGACAGCTTATTGACATTGACCTTGACAATGATATTTTGGATATGACACCAAAAACACAAGCTTTGTTGCAAAAAATAGACAAGTGAGATTATGTCAGACTAAAAATTTCATTCTGCACAGCAAAGGAAACAGGCAACAAAATGAAAAGGCAGCTTATATTGGAAAAAGTATTTTCAAACCATATATCTGATAAAGTATTAATATTCAAAATATATAAGGAAAAACTACAGCATAGTAGTAAAAAGAAAAAACCAAATACCCCATTTTAAAAATGGGCAAAGGAACTAAATAGGCATTTCTCCAAAGAAGACATACATATACATGGGCAACAGGTGTATGAAAAGATGTTCAACATGACTAATCAACATGGAAATGTAAATCAGAACCACAATGAGATATCACCTCACAACTATTAGTATACCAATCATCAAAAAACAAAATTGGAAGGGGAGGTGAACCATGAAAGACTATGGACTCTGAAAAACAATCTGAGGGTTTTGAAGGGGCGGGGGGTGGGAGGTTGGGGGAACCAGGTGGTGGGTATTAGAGAGGGCACGGATTGCATGGAGCACTGGGTGCGGTGCAAAAACAATGAATACTGTTAAGCTGAAAAGAAATAAAAAATTTAAAAAAAAAAGATAACAAGTATTGGGAAGGGTGTGGAGAAAATGGAACCGTTACACACATGTTAATGATGTAAATTGGTATAGCCATAATAGAAAACAATATGGAGATTTCTCAAAAAGTAGAAGATAGAACTACCCTATGATCCAGCAATCCCACTGTAGATATATATCCAAAGGAATTTAAATTAGGATCTCAAAGAGATAGCTGAACTCCCATGCTCATTGCTGTATAGTTTACAACAGCAAAGACATGGAAATAACCTAAATGTTCATCAGTGGGTGAGTGGATAAAGAAATTGTGGCATACACATACAGTGACATATTGTTCAGCCTTAAAAAAATAAAGATATCCTCCCATTTGCAACAATGTCGATGAACTTGGAGGACATTATGTTTTGTGAGATAAGCCAGACATCAAAGGACAAATATTACATGATACCACCTATATGAGGACTCTGAAATAGTCAAACTTATAGGAGCAGAGAATAAAATAGTAACTGTCAGAGCCTGGTGGGGAGAGGAAAATGCAGAGATATTAGGTACAAAGTTCCAGTTACACGAGGTAAGTTCTACAGCTCTGATGTACAGCATAGTGCTTATGGTTAACAATACTGTGTTTTATTCTTGAAAATTTGCAAGAAGGTAGATCATATGTTGTGCTCTTATCTCACACTATAAATAAATAGTAGTAATAATTAGAGTGGGAGGAAACTTTTAGAGGTGATGCATATGTTTATGGCATAGACTGTGGTGATAGTTTCATGAGTATATACTTACCTACAAACTCATTCAGTGTATACATGAAATATATACAGCTTTTCATGTTAATCATACCTCAATAAAGTGGTTTAAAAAAAGAAATTTGGGGAGATGTGAATTTTCCTAGCAAGTTTTACACCTAATAACAATTTTAGATTTAATAAATAAAGTATATACATATCACATAAACAGTATGACAAACATTATGCAGCTTTTCCACACTTATGCTCTGAAACAGAATTTTCTAAGATAACCAGTGATCTCATTACAGGAAAATAAAATTGTTTTTCTTCTGGAGAAAAAAAAGGAATTACCTTACTCCCTTCTTTTTTAAGTGGCATTTATCACTCCCTATATTCTACATAGTTTAGTCATTTATTGTGTTTATCACTTATTTCTGTTTCCTCATTTTGTCTTTTAAAATAAAACCTCCTTCAAAACCCTCAGATTGTTTTTCAGTTGTATGCAACTGATGAATCACTGAATTCTACCTCTGAAACTAATACTACAATGTATGTTAAATTGAATTGAAATACAAAATTTAAAAATGGTAAAAATTTCAAAATAAAAAATGAAAACAAATAAAATAAAATAAAATAAAATAAAACCTCCTCCTGGGCAGTGATGTTTTTATGTTCACTGAGATACCCAAGTACCTGAAATAGTGCTTGCCACCTAGTAAGTGCTCGGTAAATATTTGTTGAATAAATGATTTTAACTATCCAGAATATAGTAAAGAGATATAAGGAGATGAAAAATATGAAAGAACCATTATGGGACATGGAGAATAGAATGAGAAAAGTTAATAAACACCTAACTAGAATCACCGAAAAATAGAAAAGAATGAAAATCTTCGTTACTGATAAAAGACATGATCCTTGGGAGCAGTGCACTCTTTGACAGTTGTCAGAGGCTGGAGAAGCCAAGGTTGTTAAATAGATCTTGTTCTCTTCCCCACCACCTCACTCTGTGGTAATGGTGGATTTGGAATGTCCAAATTGGGCCAAAATGCTTTGTTCTTAACGGATATAGTATAAATTGAGGAAAGACATGAAGCTCACTGATGGTTTATGGTGTCTTGGTTAAAGAAGGATTCACCACCATGACAACCAAAAAAAACAATTTTTTTTAACTATTTGACTTTTAAAGTACCATTACACACAGAGAGAATTACAATTAAATTTTAAGAAATAAAGTTGTTCACAAGAAAACCCTTAGGTTCCCTAATCCAACATAGAGTCGGATGTGACCTGAAATAAGGTCAAAGACTACTATTGACATGGCACTTCAAATTACCCTCATAGAAGAGCCATGGTACAGCTGTTCCTTTAGCTGTGTCCACATGCTGGCCTTTGTGGGCAGCTGCCCAAATACTGCATAAACGTTTGTCAGCATATGGCTGCCTTCCTATGCCCTTCAATTTTTCTGAGTACCTCCTGCATGTTCACATAACAACTGTTAACAAACCAGGTCATTGGCAAGTTACCCCTAAACCCCAAATAATGAAAAATAAATTATTTACATTTTCAGATTGAGATGCTAGAAGAAGAAAAACAAAGTAAACCTAAAGAAAGCAGAAGGAAGAGAATAATAAAATAAAACTTAAAGAAAGTGTCAATAAAATAAAAACCGATTATCTGAAAAAAGAAACTTTTAAAAAAATAGAAATACCTTCTTTGGAAAAATGCATCTTCAGGTCCTCTGCCCATTTTTAAACTGAATTACCTTTTTTGGTGTTGAGTCCTGTTAGTTCTTTATATATTTTGGATACTAATCCCTTGTCAGATACGTCACTTACAAATAATCTTCTCCCATTCTGTAGGTTGTCTTTTTGTTTTATTGATGGTTTCCTTTGCTGTACAAAGGTTTTTTGTTTTTCTATAGTCCTAGTAGCTTAATTTGGTTTGGTTTCTCTTGCCTGAGGAGACATATCTAGAAAAATGTTTCTGTGGCTGATGTCAAAGAAAATACTGTCTGTGTTTTCTTCTAAGAGTTTTATGGTTTGTTGGTATGTCGCTGTTGGTGAGAATGCAGATTGATATAGCCACTGTGGAAAACCGTATGGAGGTTCCTCAAAAAACTAAAAATACAATTGCCATATAACCCAGTAATTCCACTACTGGATATTTACCCAAAGAAAACGAAAACACTATTTTGAAAAGATATATGCATCCTCATGTTTATTGTAGCATAATTTGCATAGTCCAGATATGGAAACAACCCAGGCATTCATCAGTAGATGAATGGATAAAGAAGATGTGGTATATTTGATGGAATATTACTCAGACATTAAAAAGAATGAGATCTTGCCCCTTGCAAAAACATGAATAGACCTAGAGGATATAGTGCTAAGTGAAATAAGTCAGACAGAGAAAAACAGATAACATATAATTTTGCTCATATGTGGAATTTAAGAAACAAAACAAAGAGACAGAAGAAAAACAAAACAGACTCCTAAATGCAGAGAACAGACTAGTGGTTGCCAGAAAGAAGGTGGGTAGGGGAAGGGGTGAAATAGATAAAGGGGATGAAAAGTATACTTCATCTTGATGAGCACTGAATTGTTGAATTATCCAATGGTATACTGAATCATCCAATGGTATACTGGAACTAATATAACACTATGTTAATTATCTTCATTAAACAAATTTTAATAGATATACCAATAGCAAGAGTAATTAAGAAGAAAGACACAGATAAGGTATGCATACTAAAAATTTTATGGAACTCATTTATTTAAATTTAGGTAAGGTTGACAAAGCGTACAATTAACCATTTTAAAATGAACAGTTATGTGGCATTTACTACATTCACAGTGTTTGTACAACCATCACCTCTGTCTAGTTCCAAACATTTTCATACCCCAAAAGGAAGCCCTGGATCTAATAAGCAGTTGTTCTTCATTTCCCTCCCCAGTCTACCCCTGCTGATAGCCCCTGGCAGCCACCAGTCTGCATTCTGTCTTTATAGATTTATATATTCTAGATATTTCACATAAATAGAATCATATATATAATATGCGACATTTTGCACCTGATTTACTTCACTTAATAACATCTTTAAGGTTCATTCATTTTGTAGCGTATATCATCAGTTTTTTGTTTCTTTAAAAAAAATTTGCTTCTTTATATGGCTAATTAATATTCCATTGTATGGATATGCCACAGATTTTTTATTTGTTCATTCATTGTTGGATAGTTGCACTGTTTCTAGCTTTTGGCTATAGTGAATAGTACTACTGCAAACACATATGTATTTGTTTGATTGCCTGCCTTCTATTCTTTTAGGTATGTTTCTAGAAGTGGAACTGCTGGGTCAAAGAGTATTTCTATGTTTAGCTTTTGAGTAACTCCCAAACTGTTTCTCACAGAGACCTAACAATTTTACATTCCCAACAGCGATGTGTGAGGGCTCCAATTTCTCCACATCCACATCAATACTTGTTATTTTCCTTTTTAAAAAAATTCTAGCTATCCTACAGAGTGTGAATGTAAATTAGTACCTCATTGTGGTTTGATTGCATTTTAATGGTAACTCATGATGTGAACATCTTTTCATGTGTTTATTCACCATTTGTATATCTTCTTTGGAGAAATGTATATTCAAGTCCTTTGCCTATTTTTAGTTAGATTATTTGTCCCTTTTTTTAGAAATTTAAAAAATGTATACATTAACTGAAAATGTTGTTTTGTTTTGTTTCCAGTGTTTAAATTCCGGTTAGTTAACACATAGTATAATAATAGTTGAGGAGTAGAATTTAGTGATTCATCACTTAAATACACCACCCAGTGCTCATCATAACAGTGCCCTCCTTTTTTTTTTTTTAATTTCTTTTCAGCGTAACAGAATTCATTGTTTATGCACTACACCCAGTGCTCCATGCCATACCTGCCCTCCATACAACAGTGCCCTCCTTAATGCCCGTCACCCATTTAGCTCATTCCCCACCTACCTCCCCTCCAGCAACCCTCAGTTTGTTCTCTATGATAAAGAATCTGTTTTATGGTTTGCCTGTCTCTTTCCCCGCCCCATGTTCATTTGTTTTGTTTCTTAAATTCCACATATGAATGAAATCATATATTTATCTTTCTCTGACTTACTCACTTAGAATAATACACTCTAGTTTTGTCTATGTCATTGCAGATGGCAAGATTTCATTCTTTTTGATGGCTGAGTAATAATCTGTTGTATAGATCTATCACAACTTTTTTTTCCACTTCTTTATCCATTTATCAGTTGATGGATATTTGAGCTCTTTCTGCAATTTGGCTATTGTTGATAATGCCACTATAAACAACTGATTTTTTTTAATTTTCATTCCAGTGTAGTTAGCATACAGAGTTATATTAGTTTCAGGTGTACAGTATAGTGATTCAGCAATTCCATATGCTCATCGTGACACGTGCACTCTTTAATCCCATCACCTGTTTCACCTATCCCACCCACCTCTATAGTTAAGAGTGTGTTTCTTGGTTTGCCCCTCTCTCTTTTTTCCCTTTGCTCATCTCTTTGGTTTCTTAAATTCTACATATGAATGGAATCATATGACATTTGTCTTTCTCTAACTTATTTCATTCAGCATTATACTCTCTAGCTCTATCTATATTGATGCAAATGGCAAGATTTCATTATTTTTTATGCCTGAATAATATTCTATTTTATGTATATGTACCACATCTTCTTTATCTATTCACCCATTGATGGACACAGGGCTACTTCCATAATTTGCTTTGGTAAGTAATGCTGCAATAAACTTAGGGGGCTTATAGTGTTTTATTATTCTTAGAGTAAATACCCAGTAGTGTAATTACTGGATCATGGGATAATTCTAGTTTTAACTTTTTGAGGAACCTCCATATTGTCTTCCACAAGTGGCTGCATCAGTTTGCATTCCCACCAACAGTACACAAGGTTCCTTTTTCTCCACATCTTCGCCAGCACTTCTCATTTCTTGAGTTTTTTTTATTTTAGCCATTATTACAGATGTGAGGTGATAGCTCATTGTAATTTTGATTTGCATATCCCTGATGATGAACGATGTTGAACATCTTTTCATATGTCTGTTGGCCATCTGTATGTCTTCTTTGGAGAAATGTCTGTTCATGTCTTCTGCCCATTGTTTAATTGAATTATTTGGTTTGGGGGTGTTGAGTTGTATAAGTTCTTTATATATCTTGAATACTAAGCCTTCATCAGATATGTCATTTGCAAATACCTTCTCCCATTCCATAGGTTGTCTTTTAGTTTTGTTGGTCATTTCTTTTGCAGTGCAGAAGCTTTTTATTTTGATGAAGTCCCAATAGTTATTTTTGCTTTTGTTCCCTTACCTTAAGAGACATATCTAGAAAGATGTTATGGCTGATGTCAGAGAAGTCACTGCTTTGGCTCTCTTGTAGGATTTTTATGGTTTCAAGTATCATCACATTTAAGTCCTTAAAGTCCTTAAGTGGATTAAGTCCTTAATCCATTTAGAGTTTATTTTTGTGTATGATGTAAGAAAGTGGTCCAGTTTGATTCTTTTGCATGTAACTGTCTAATTTTCCCAACACCATTTGTTTAAAGAGACTGTCTTTTCCCCATTGCATATTCTTGCCTTCTTTGTAGAAGATTAATTGACCATATAATTTTGGTTTATTTCTGGATTTTCTATTCTGTTCCATTGACCTGTGTGTCTATTTTTGTGCCAGTACCATATTGTCTTGATCACTACAGCTTTGTAATATAACTTAACGTCTGAAATTGTGATATCTCCAATTTTGTGTTTCTTTTTCGAGATTGCTGTTTGTCTTTTTGTTGAGTTATAAGAGTTCTTTAGATTTCCTGGATACTAGACATTTATCAGATGTATGATTTGCAAATATGTTCTCCCATTCTGTAGGTTGTCTGCACTTTCTTGATAACATCCTTTGATGCACAACAGTTTTTAATTTTGATGAAGTCCACTTTATCTATTATTTTTTATTTTCAGCATAACAGTATTCCTTGTTTTTACACCACACCCAGTGCTCCATGCAATCTGTGCCCTCTCTAATACCCACCACCTGGTTCCCCCAACCTCCCAACCCCCGCTGCTTCAAACCCCTCAGATTGTTTTTCAGAGTCCATAGTCTCTCATGGTTCACCTCCCCTTCCAATTTCCCCCAACTCCCTTCTCCCCACTTTATCTATTTTTTTCTCGTGTTGCTTGTGCCTTGGGAGTCATAGAATACCTTTTAAAAATTGTGTACATATACTACGAACAACTTGATACCAATAAACTTGTGTTCATATATATGAGTATAATTTTTATAATAGCAGATATCTTAAAGCAGTCTAAATGTCCGAAGTAGAGAGATAACTAAATAAATAGTAGTATAAACTTTGAAAAGATAGAGGTAAAAAGAAGTGAGAGAGGAACTGAATTAGTTTTCAATTGTTGCACAACATATTACAGCAAATTCTATGGATTAAAAATATACCCATTTTTTAGTTCACAGTTATGTAGGTTAGAAGTCGGCCAAGACATGACTAGGCTCTCTGCTCAGGTTACCACAAAGCTGAAGTCAAAGTATCAACTGTGCTACGTTCTAGTCTGAAAGCTCTAGGGGGAATATGCTTCCAAGCTCTTTGGATGTGGTTAGCAGGATTTAGTTTCTTACAGTTCTAGGACTGAAGTTCCCATTTCCTTGCTGGCTTTCAGCTGGGAGCTGCTCTCAGCAGCTAAAAATCACCTGCTTTCCTTACTGTGTAGACCCCTTCATCTTTAGGTTATCAGCAATGTAGTGAATCCTTTCCAGTCTTTGAACCTCTGACTTTGTCTTCTGTAACTAGCAGAAAATTCTGCAGTTTTAAAAGGTTCATGGCACTGGGTCATACTCACCCAGCACTCTCCCTATCTTATGTTCAATTGTGGCATATAACATAACCTAATCATGGGAGTAAATGCTACCATATTTATAGTTACAGGGATTATGAAACCCCAGGATTGGTGAGGAAATGTGGGGGATCATATTAAAATCTGCCTACAGCAGGGATTATGTCTACATAAGCATATACTATATATTTAAAAAATTAATAAAATATTGTTCAGTGAAAAGAGTGAGTTTACAGTTATTTAGTATGTGTTCAGTATGACATTTGTGGAGATAAACTATGTATGTCTGTACATATAGTGTGTATTATAATCGGCAGTAATTTGTTAAAAGACTAAAATTTCTAAAAAGAATTATTGAGCAGACAGACATTTAAAGTTTTGATAGTGATACTTTCTTAAACTGGCTGGCAACTTAAGAGAGACAATTACAGGGGCACCTGGGTGGCTCAGTGGGTTAAGCCTCTGCCTTCGGCTCAGGTCATGATCTCAGGGTCCTGGGAATGAGCCCCACATCCTGCTCAGCAGGGAGCCTGCTTCCCCCTCTCTCTCTCTCTCTGCCTGCCTCTCTGCCCACTTGTGATTTCTCTCTCTATCAAATAAATAAATAAAATCTTTTAAAAAGAGAAAGACAATTACAGCAAGTTATAACAAATATTGACTTTGCTATATGAGTAGATAAGTAGACCACAGTGTTTCATTTATGCTTCTCCCCTTCTTCAAATGGCCAACTTCAGATTTCAGTGTGAAACATCTCCTTTGCTGTTGAGTGATAATGAGGTAATAGAAGAACAAAGCCTTAAGAGGCCAGAATTTAAAATGTCCTTTGTCTTTTTTCCCTAATATCATGGATTCCCCTATAAAAGGAATGTGTTGCTATAGTTGATTTTTTTTTCTGTATACACATCTATTAAGATCGTTAACCATTATCTTTTTTTTAATGTTTCATTTTTTATTTTACTTGGAAATGATCTAGGTATTTAATGACCTTAAGTTACATCGTTACTTTGAACAAAACTTTGAGATATTAGGTTATCAAAAAGATTTTGAATACTACTTTAAAGTATACCTAAATTTTTAAAAATTTTACTTAAACATTTACTAACTATACTTGTTCTTTTTTTTTTTCAGCGTAACAGTATTCATTGTTTTTGCACCACACCAGTGCTCCATGCAATCCATGCCCTCTCCAATACCCACCACCTGGTTCCCCCAACCTCCCACCCCCCGCCCCTTCAAAACCCTCAGATTGTTTTTCAGAGTCCATAGTCTCTCATGGTTCACCTCCCCTTCCAATTTCCCTTAACTCCCTTCTCCTCTCTAACTCCCCTTGTCCTCCATGCTATTTCATTAACCATTATCTTAAAATGATTACCACATAATTAACTCCTTAAAAAAATTACAAATAATTTTCTTTTAGAATAGAATTTGTGTTATAGTTCATATTTGGTTCTGTATGGATTCACTTATTCTATTATGTGAATTTCCTTTTTCACACAAGGAGTTATTATTGTGTAACTAACTTATTTTCTGTGTACCTCTGCTGTGCCTGTTAATATGCCTGGTTCTCTTGCTGGCCCTTTACCAATTTAGCGAAGTGCTCTAAAGTCTCAGGGTACCAATGATTGATTTCATCACTCAACTGGCTTTCCCTAAAGAGTCCTCTTTATGCCAGGTTTTTCTGCTAGGCCTTGGGAGCACAAAACTTGCCCTTAAAAACTTAATCTTTCTTGATTATCACATGAAAACACTTATGTTAGCTATCCTCTCATGGCTGCTGTGCAAAGCAAGCTAAAATGCTTCATTTCTTATTCTCGTGGAGTTTATTCAGCATTCAAAATACCCTTGCGTAGAATTAACTTTTTCTTGAAAATCAGCTGCTTCTGTAGTTGAAGTACAGAACTCTCCTTGAGAGTCCAGCATTCTACCCAAATGAGATAATTTGCCTCTGTGAAAATCTCAGATGCTCTAGAGATGAATTTTCTTTTAAAATGATGTGTGAGAATTTTGTTTATTAAATCGAACAGTTTTGCTTCTCTCTGCAAAAAAAGTCCTGTCTTACAATGCAACTGGATCTTACTGGCAAGAGCTCAGGCAGCCAGTGAGGGACATGCAGTTCAGTCTTAGTCCTTCCACTTAGGGCTCCATGGTATGGTCTAGCCTGCCTTAACTTGGTCTGGGACATAGCCTCTAGCTCACTACGCAACATTCGCTCCAAGGATTTTCCGTGTGTCCCAGCAGGTATAAGAGAAGCTAGTCCCCTGGCTCAGGTGACTGACATCACTTTCCTTTCCTACTCTGCTCTCTAGTCTATCATTGTCAATACGCATATCTTCCTTGGAAATTACAGAGATTTATGGAAATTAAAAATTAGCTCACTCTCTCTCATACAAAGAAAGCCATGGATCTGTGTCCTATGGATGGAGAAACCTACACACAAATATTTAAGTGAATATACATATAATCCAATTATCTTTTTTTCATTAATATATTTTCTTATATAACACAAAACTGAAAATACAGAATGAATGCAAATATGGTTTAAACCAAAATATATTCCATTTCAGTGGCCAAACCATCCCAACATGCTTTCAAATATATGCCCAAGGCATCAGGTCCTATTCAGAAACATTAAAGTGAAAATCTGCTAAGGGATAGGTAAAGTGAAATTTTCACTTTAGATACATACCTTGGTCTATAATCTATGTCTCTTTTCATCTGAGAATAAGATCAGAAGTTACCAAAGGTTATTATGCTCTGAATCTAGATGTCAGGCTAAAGAAAATTTTTAGTCCAGGGTCCTATAGAGTTTAGGTGAAAACAGTAAAAGAAACAGTCAGTTTCTTTAAGAAGATCTTTGTTTAGAAGAAATTTGCCTTCTGCTCTGTCTAGACCATAGTGCACAGTGCAATGTAGAAAAGAATGACTAATGCTTCTGACCTAAGTTCACAAAAAATCCTCTGCTTGTGGAGAATTAAGGGGTATCAGAGGTAGAAGTTATAGTAGATTGGTATAATCATTTATTTATGAATCAGACATCTATTTTGCACTGACTATGTACTCTCACTGTTATAGTCTCTAGAGATATGGCAGCAAATAGAACACACAAAAATTCCTGCTCTCATGAAGCTTACATTCTGGTGGTGAGAGCAAGTGTATATGTGTGTGTGTGTGTGTGTGTGTGTGTGGAGATATATATATATATATAATTTCATAGTATATTTGGAGGGATAAATGTTATCAAATATAAAAAGTAAACTATAAGAGAGAATTTGCTATCTTGAATAAAGTAGTCAGCATCGGCCTTACTGAGAAGGTAAATATACCATGGGGCTATCTTCCAGGGGAAAGACCCCTTGTCTACTACCATCCTCACATCAGTGAATCTCAAAATGACATCCAGGGGCACCTGGTGGCTCAGTAGGTTGAGTGTCTGCCTTCAGCATAGGTCATAAACTCAGGGTTCTAGGATTGAGCCCTACATCAGGCTCCCTACTCAGCAGGGAGTCTGCTTCTCCCTCTCCCTCTGCCTCTCCCCTCTCTCCCCACTCATGTTGTCTGTCTCTCTTTCAAATAAATAAATAAAACCCTTAAGGAAAAAAAATTCTCTTCTTAAAAAAAAAAAAGACTTCCAAATTAATAAGGTGGAGCCAAGGGATGAAATAGTAACCAGCTTCCTCACCCTTGGTCATTTGAGGATAAATAAGTAAACTAGATAGATAGATAGATAGATAGATAGATAAGAAATGAGGGTGAGTTGGATTTGGGCTGTCTTTTAAAGGTAGAACTGTGCTGGTTTCATTTCTGGAATGATGGAGTGAGCTCCTAACTGACTAGCCCTCCCACAATCTCCTGTTAACAGTGGCTAAAAACCAAAAAACATCACCTTAATGTTCTGCAGAATGAACAAAAGCAGGCAGATATTGGAGGGGAGTAAAAACTTAGAGAAAGGAACCAACACATGGTGAATTTCCTGCTTTTATGGTTTTGGTATGAGTATAGTCTTAGAACATCATGGGGTAGTGGTTCCTGGGTGGCTCAGTGGGTTAAAGCCTCTGCCTACGGCTCAGGTCATGATCCCAGGGTTCTGGGATCGAGCCCCACATCAGGGGTCACATCGGAGTGCTCTCTGTCTGTCAAATAAATAAATAATAAAATTAAAAAAAAAACCATCATGGGCTAGCTAAAAGTCCAACAGAGTTGTATTTTTAGCCTGAGGAACCAAGAGATGGAGCCTGGGGCAAGCATGACCACTGCCAGGAGTCTTGGAGAGGAGAGAATAGGAGATGGAAAATCCCAAATTCTATATATGAACTCTGCGCATGTCAGCAGATGATCCCTGAACCACAAATAGGCGAGGCAAACTCAAGGTAGCTTGCAATTTAAGGCTAAAAGAAACTGCGATTTGACCTCCATCAATCACAGGAGAAATATTACAGATTAAGTCTAATCAATTAATTTCTATAAAAAGAAAAATACTAACTAACCCTCTAAAGAAGACTATTAAAGGATCAAACATCTCCATAGCATAACAATTGCAATGTCCAGGATACAGTCCAAAATTTTGGGACATACAAAGAATCAAGAAGGTGTAACCCATGCTTGGGCGAAAAGGCAATCAACAGAAGCCAATCCTCAGGTAACTCAGATGTTGGAATTATCAGACAGGGCTTTTAAAATAGCTGTTATAGGGGCGCCTGGGTGGCTCAGTGGGTTAAAGCCTCTGCCTTCAGCTCAGGTCATGATCTCAGGGTCCTGGGATCAAGCCCCGCATCGGACTCTCTGCTCAGCAGGGAGCCTGCTTCCCTCTCTCTCTCTCTCTGCCTGCCTCTCTGCCTAGTTGTGATCTCTCTCTCTCTGTCAAATAAATAAAATCTTAAAAATAAAATAAAATAAAATAGCTGTTATAACATGTACAATGAGTGAATAAATAGTAAATATCTCAACAGAAAGATACAAAATACTTTTTAAATAACCAAATGGAATTTTTAGAACTGAAAAATACAATATCTATATTAAGAATATCTGGAATAAAAAATCTCTGGATGAGGTTAATTGAAAAGAGATCATAGCAGAGAGAATCAGTGAATTAAATACCAATATGAATTGTCCAGTATAAAGAAGAGAGAAAAATATTGACACAAAACAAAATAAACAACAAAACCTTAAGTTGATCATTTCAAAAGGCTCACACTGGAATTTCAGAAGGAGAAGAGAAAAAAAATGGGTCAGAAAAAACATTTGAAGAAATAATGGCAAATAACTTCACCAAATTTTGTGAAAGACATAAGTTTACAGATTTAAGAAGCCTATCAAACACCAAACAGGATAAATGACACATCACTGTCTAACTACTTAATGCCAGTGAAAAAGAAAATCTTAAGAGGTACTGGTAAAAAATGACACATTGACACATTACATACAGGGAAACAATTCAAGTGATCATGGGCTTTTTATCAGAAACTATAGAGACCAGAATACAGTAGGAAAGCATCTTTAAAGTGTTGAAGAACAAACACAAAATTATATATCTAATGGAAAGTGTATTTGAAGAATGAAGACAAAATAAAAATATTTTCAGATAAAGGAAAACTAAGAGAATATGTCACCAGCAGAATTGCACTTCAGGATATGCTAACTGAAGTTCTTCAGGCTAAAGGAAGGAATTGGAAGGAAACTCACATTTTCAGGAATGATTGAAGAGCACTGGAAATGGTAAATATGGGAGTAAATATAAAAGTCTGTTTATCCTCTTAACTTTAAAAAAATTAAATATATAAGGAAAAAATAACATTTTAAAGGTGTTATAATGTGTGTACATGTAGTACATAGCAGAAAGGATGGTGGGGAGTGGTAATTTAACCTCTAAAGTTGAAAATTTTCTACCTTGAATGTAAAATGGGAAAATGTGAACTCTAAATTTACCATGAATAGTTAAGGATATATAAAATAATGCAAAGAAGTATAACTAAAAAGGCCATAAATAAGTTAAATGGAATTCTAAAATATTCCCAATAATGGGAGATTCCTAGAACTGTTTTGGTCTTTAGTTTTTTCACATTCTAAACTATGTGTTCATGGTGTCCTAAGAGCTAATTCCACATTAAGGGAGTATGATTTCAGGTATCATGCAAAATGGTAAAGAGTTGCCTATGTGGCTAAGTTTAATTATGTCTTTCTTAGAAAATTGCTAGATTGTAGAGGTCAAAATCATCAAGACACTAAATAAAACATAACTTAGGGTAGAAGGAAAATCCTTTGTGAATAAAGTGGCAATAACTTTTTTTTAAATATTTTATTTATTTATCTGAGAGAGACAGTGAGAGAGAGCATGAGCGAGAAGGTCAGCGGGAGAAGCAGACTTCCCATGGAGCTTGGAGCCCGATGCGGGACTCGATCCCGGGACTCCCGGATCATGATCTGAGCCGAAGGCAGTCGTCCAACCAACTGAGCCATCCAGGCGTCCCTAAAGTGGCAATAACTTTTGAACAAGTTTTTCCACTTCAATTGAAAACTAGAAAATTGCCAGGATACACACAAACTATTCCCTTCCTCACTTCTTTTTTAAAGTATTATATGTACAGACCAAAAATGTTACAGAGCCTGCAGTGAACTGGCAATATTTATCAAAAGAACTAATGACTTGTTATAAACTCTCAAGATGGCCTTCCAGCATTAAGTCTACAGCTGCAAAAATGACTTTGTGTAGAATCTAGATGAATTCAGATAAAAGACATTCTCTCCTTTCCCTCACTTATACTCCTGCTTCAAGGCCAAAGCCACAGGTAGAGTGATTCAGCCAGGTTAGTCACTCCCACTTCTGTCCCAGCTTCTACTTGGCTACACACCTTGGCCTGCTCATTCCCACCAGTTGCTAGTCAACAAAAAACAGTTCTCAAAGGATCTACTGTTCCATCCTGATCCAATAGATCATTTAAATAACTGCTATAGTCTTCTCAAGTACAGCTACTACAGGTCACAATCTGTTAGAACCAATAGAAAGCATCTGCCAGAGATGTCAGAGCCCAGGTTGGGATATCCACTGATAGCCAGTAAGGGCTTTGTTGAAGAAGAAAAAAATTACTCAGACACTTGTTAAAGACAGTAAGGCAGACTTTCAGGACCATTGTGATGGGTGTAAGGACCATTGCAATAGAATTTAGCCTTAGAGGAGAGAGATTGGGCTCACCTATGATTACAACAAGGAAAAATGAGAATTTATAGCCAAAGAGCAGATTTGGGAATCAGTGGATATTTTAAGTTACATTGAGACACAAAAACCATTGAATTTGGAGATTGCCAGGGGAGGTTTTAAGTGATGTGTTTTAGCCATTGGATAAGAAGAAACAGTTGATTGAGGAGTGAATGCACAGTGCAGAAATGTAGAGACAGGGATGAGTGAGGATACTCTGAAGAGTTTCTGTAGGAAAGAGCACAAGAGCTGAAGGGGCTTTTAGAAGGGAGCATGAAGATAGGAAGAAGAGATAGTGCCATGAGGCATGGTCCCACGGGGATTGGAGAAGAGGGATGGAAGTGCCTAGAATCACAAAAAGTTGGATTAGACTATGATAAATTTGGAAGACATCCATGTCCAATGAATTTTGTTTTCCAATGAGGCTTAAGGAAAAATGTGATAGTTTGGATCAGTCTCTGTAGGAAAGGAGAGAAAGAAAGGGATACGGATAAGTATTCCTTGAGTACATGTGACGTGTCAAGCCCCATGTCAGAAGCTTTACAATGTCACCTAATTCAGTCCCTGCATCTAGTGTGGATATGAACAATTTGCTAGTGTCCAGTCCAGGATTCAAGTCCTGGTCTGCCCCCCGCTTTATTTCCATTATACCATATTGTCACAGGGGTTCATGAGAGAATAGCCAAGCAGAATTTCAGGATCACCAGAAGATAGAAATCAGAAACTTTTAAGGAGACTTAATCATAGTCATGGATTCCAGCAACCAAGGGATCTGTACTTAGTGACTGCCTAGCATACCTTCCAAAAACAATGGGCAGATTTCTCCATTAGAAATTCCTTAAGATACAGATTCTTGATGCCTGAATGTTATATCACTGGAAGCACATCAGGAGCCCAGATTTAAGAGAAAAACGGGAAAAACTCACTGATATCAAAATTAAACACTTATCTACTCCAGAAACACCAAAAGCTAAGTTGTTTTACTTCTTAGTTTGCTTTGAATTTTTGCACTGAAACATCTTTTTACTTCCATTAAGAAATTTGTGGGATAGGGGCTCCTGGGTGGTACAGTTGGTTAAGCATCCACTCTTGTTTTCAGCTCAGGTTATGATCTCAGGGTCGTGGGATCAAATCCCACATCAGCCTCCTCAGTCAGCATAGAGTTTGCTTAAGACTCTCTCTTCCTCTGTCCTTCCCCCACACCCTGCAATCTCTTTCTCTCTCTCTCTCTCTCTCTTAAATAAATAAATCTTGAAAAAAAAGAAACTTGTGGGATATATTAAGGCTTAAACTGATAAGGCTGAGTACTCTATGGATACCTGCAGAATAACAGTTAACCCAGTTTATCTTAATTGGTTAGTGACATTTGTGTAGGGCCAAAAGTCAAAAGGTATGGCTAGAGAGGATACTGAGGAATCACCTTGCAGTGAGCTGCCTGCTGCCCAGAAGAGCATCCTGGTGTCTCACATGGGCTTGGAAGATTTATGGATGAATGAAGACACAGAAGTAAACCAGGGAGGAGCAGTACCAGATCCTTTGGTACTATATTCTTAGAAGAGTGTGTGAGCACAGAGGCAACACACATAACCCCTTTCCATCCTGCTTCTGAGGGTATACAGAGCTTCTGAAACTGTATGATCCCAAGTTGAGAACTCCCCTTTAAGGAAAAAGCAGCCCACTCTGGGAACAGACCTATGCTATCTCAGCACTTACGCCTCGGCCTCCACCTCATTCCATCCGCCTGCTGTCTCCACACTTCGATTTTGACTAGGGTGTGGTCAGCCACGGCAAGTCTATGGCTTTCTCCCACTGACCCTGGTCCATCCCCAATCCTAGTTCTGCCTGAGGTTCTCCTGCCTCAACCCTGTAAGTCACGACTTATCAGGATTCCTGGGCTTGACCTCTAAGGTTTGTTCTTGCCCTTGTCTTAAACTCTTTGAACTCACACATCTGCCAGAACAAGCCTACCTACCTTACCATGGACAGTGCTGCCAAATAAGCTAGATTGCTTAACCCCACTGTGCTTTTATTTCTTCAATTCTAAAATAGAAGTATCTTGCCTTTTCCCTACCATCCTGGTATGTGTGGTTGACTGTTCCTTGCTCTATCTTCTCATTAGATTTTCAGGATCAGGTGATTCCTGACCAGGAAAGAAAAGGAGACTCATCACATTCCCCAGTGGGTTTGGATGAAAACTGGTAATAAAATCAAGTACAACTCCAAGAGGGGACATTGGAGAGCCACCAAGCTGGGTCTATAAGGAATCACACATGAGGTGGCATGCATATTTATGCTGCATTGTCACTTGCTCATATCTTATCACTCTGTAAACATCACTGCTCCTGAACAACAGAGAAGTTTTGTTGAGAAGATGATTTTTCTCTGTTAGTATGCTGCTGCACCAATAGGTTGGTTCAGTAATAAATGTGTGAGACCTTTTGTTTGAGGGAAAAAAAAGGTAGTGTTTCCCTAATTAAAGTGACAATACAGTCCCTAGAACAAAGTCCTGGAAGATAGTAGATCTCAGTAAATATTCACAGTTATAATCTTTATTATACATATTTAAGCTTTGCTCTTGAATCTAAACATTGGTGTTCTTTATATGCTTTAGCCGGGCTTGTGAAAGACAGGAAGGGCAAATAAAGGTCGGTTGCCCCTGCGAAGATTCTTCCCACCACAGAGACCCTACTTTTGCTAGACACCTGGCAGGCAGCCTTCCCTGGGACCTAAGGAGCGGGATCTCTGCCAGCTTTGCCTGGTGACAGGACAGCAGAGATTCCATGACACTAAGATGTCATCAGAGCCCTATGCAGCAGCAGGCACATTCAGAATATTCATTTATTGCTGTGAAGCTCTTGAGAGCCTTTAAAGCAGGAAAAAGCTGTGCATGTACAGATAGGAACCTTCTGTGGGGAAAATTACCCATTTATTGTTTCTCATTTTGCTCTCAGCTATCTTGGTATTTTAATTGTGTTGTCCTTATAAACGTAAAGTCATTAGAAGTCAAGAAGACATTATTAGGCAAAGTTTATTTTTATTTAGTAAGTTTCTATAAGCTGTAAGCCTCTATGCTGGATTCTTTGAGGGCTACAGGAGATTCTGTCCCTGCTAATTTACAGACAAGGACACTGGACTTAAAGAATGTGTTAAAGATCCCCAGCACAACCCCTAGTGGCCATTCGTTAGGACTTTGAGGATTCAGCATATAGCTGTATTCATAGCTGAGATTTATTACAGTGACATAGTAAGGATATAGAGCTGGATCATAAGGGAGATGAACACAGGCAGAGCCTGAAAGAATCCATGTGCAGGCTTACTTATGCTTTCTCCCTCACATGAGGGGATCACCCAGAACACACTCTTTCAGCAGTGAAAATAGAGCAATATCTGTGCAGTGTTTCTGTCCCCCAGGAAGCTGTTTAGAGATTCAGCACGCCATGTTTATAGGGGGCTGTCACATAGGAACCCTTTACTTACCATATACAGAATTCCCAGAAGGGAAGCAAATGTTCAGCATAAGATACAGTGCCCCTCACAAGCAGTCTAGGCACAGTGAGCCACCCTTAACTGTTGGAAACTCTTTGAGAACCAAATTCCCAGATGTCAGCCAACGGCTGATCTTGTAAGCATACCTTTCTAAGATAGCAGTCTCAGTCCTTCTGTGTTAACTCTTTTCTTCACAGTGAAGTTGTCACATATGTACACACCAGCTCTAATGCTAACCAGAGGCACTGCCATAAATGGTTAGATGTTAGTGGAGGAATAGATGCTTTCTGACTGATAGGGCCATAGAAGCCTTCATGAGCTGGGCCTCAAAGGATAGGCAGGCCTTGAGCAGAAGAGAGAAGTGGGGAGATAGGATGCAGTGAAAAAAGAATACTTCTTAAGAAAGGCAAGCAGATCCATCTGGCCTGGAACAAGGTATGTTGATGGAAGTAGAAGAATTTAGGGAGACAGGAAGAGGACAGATGCTAGAGGGTCTGGACTGCCAGGTGGAAGCTTATGAGCATCTACAGAGCTGGAGCAGCACTGAAGTTTCTTTTTTAAGAAAGGAAGTCATCTAGTTCAAGCTGTATTTGCAGAAGATGCATATATGGGTGATAATTCAGGCTGACCTGGAGGTTGGAGTGCCTAGAGATGGAAGGCTACTGAAGATACCTGGACACGTTCCCAAGAGGAACTTGACTTCAGAATCTGCTTATTCATTTTTGACCCACCTCACTCTATAGCAGATACATTACAGTACTTGGGGAAGGTAAACTCTGTGTTTGTGCTGTAAGATTGCCCTACAGTACTTTGGCTGGCAGGCCAGAGATAGCTAAGTCTCTTAACATGTCTGGTGAATTTGTGCTACAATATGTAAATGCAGAGAAGAGATTATGTTTACTGAAAAATACTACATAGCCTACACTGATCAAAGTACTCAGAAACTTCCCGATCCCTTGTCCCAGTCTTAAGCACAGATAGAGCAAATCTCTGACTTTAGTACACCTTCTTTCATGAAACTGCAAGTACTCTAGGCACATATCTGGCTTTCAAGACTATCCCACTCCCAACAAAACGTTCAGAAAGGGCCAAAGGGCAGATCACATGGGACCTGCTCACTGACATTTCTTTTGTTTTTTTAATTATTTTTTTTTAATTTCTTTTCAGTGTTCCAGAATTCATTGTTTATGCACCACACCCAGTGCTCCATGCAATACATGCCCTCCATAATACCCTCCACCAGGCTCACCCAGCCTCCCACCCCCCTCCCCTCTGAAACCCTCGGATTGTTTCTCAGAGTCCATAGTCTCTCATGGGTTGTCTCCCCCTCCAATTTCCCCCAACTCCCTTCTCCTCTCTCTTTTTTAAAAATTTATTTAATTTTCTCACCATAGCACATACCCTACCCAAAGTCCATCACCAAGCCACCCCATCCCTCCCACCACCCTCCCCTCCAGCAACCCTCAGTTTGTTTCCTGAGATTGAGTCTCTTATGGTTTGTTGATGGCTCTAGTATTTCTAGCATTGTAATTTTGTACCTTGGAATAGTGCTGCTATGCAGTAGTACAGAATCTTTTGTTCCAGCAACCCCTCACAGACCATGCTGAACTTTATAGGATGATAGAAATGCTCTGTGTATGGCAGAACATTATGGTGTACCTGGTAGCCACTAGTTTCATGTAGCTATTTAACACTTGAAATGTGGCTAGTTTGAGAAGTGATTTTCCAATTTCACTTAATTTTAATTAAGCTTAAATATGAATAAACAACATGTGGCTAGTGGCTACCATTTTGTATAGCCCAAGATAGAACCTGGTAGACTGAGTGATCTGTTGAACTGGTTGTGCAAGATCATTGGCAGAAAGGATAGATTGAGTCTGTGTGCACAGAGTACTGAGAGGAGGGAAACACATGAAACAAAATAGGAATATTAAGAACAATAGAGTCCTTTGTAGTCTCAGGTGTATACTGTATATTTGTGGGTATGTAATATTTAGAGACATGTAGCTACCTTCAAGTTGGTTTATTTCTTTTTGATCAATGTTCTTATTTTCACCATTTAAGTATATATCAGAAAAGACAGTTGGAATGAGTATAGGCTTTGGAGAATCCAGACCTGATTTGAAATCTTGTCTTTATACTTTATTAGCTATGTTACTATAATATTGGGGTTTTTAAAAAGATTTTACTTATTTATGTGACAGAGAAAGATTGAGTGAGCACAGGCAAGGGGAGCAGCAGAGGGAGAGGAAGAACCAGGCTCTCTGTTGAGCAGGAAACTCAATGCTGGGCTCCATCCCAGGACCCTGGGATCATGACTTGAACGAAAGGCAGACGCTCAACCAACTGAGCTACACTTGTGCCCCTATAATATTGTTTTAAAAATAGTATCACTGGTACCCCTGCATGGTTCAGTTCAGCATCTGACTCTTGGTTTCGGCTCCGGTCGTGATCTCAGGGTCATGAGATCAAGCTCTGTTTCTAGCTCCACGCTCAGTGAGGAGTCTGCTAGATATTCACTCTCTCCCTCTCCCTCTCCCCTCCCTGCCCACTCTCTCTCGCTCAAATAAATAAATAAATAAATATTTTAAAAATTAGTATCACTAGCTGTCCCATATTAAGGGAGAATAAAAAAGATTTTGACATAGTTACATTGTTCCTATATTTTAAACTTCTTGAAAAACAATTAGAGTTTTTAAGTACTTTTAAAGTTTTAGTACTTAGGAAATCTTCATTTGCTGGTATTTCTTGAGATTATTCCTGGGCTTCTCAGTCTTTTTTTTTTTTTTTAAGATTTTATTTATTTATTTGTCAGAGAGAGAGAGAGCACAAGCAGGCAAAGTGGCAGGCAGAAACAGAGAAGCAGGCTCCCCACTGAGCAAGGAGCCCAATGCGTGACTCGATCCTAGGACCCTGGGATCGTGACCCAAACTGAAGGCAGTGGCTTAACTGACTGAGCCACTGAGAAGGCATCCCTTCTCAGACTTATTCTTTAAAAGATTAGAAAACGTCTAATAGAATGTCTGACAGATTTATTTTTTTATTATTTATTATTATTATTCAGTTAGCCAACATATAGTAGTACATCATTAGCTTTTGATGTAGTGTTCAGTGGTCCATTATTTGCATGTAACATCCGTGCTCATCACAGATTTAAATATTCATTTGGGGGCACCTGGGTGGTTCAGTGGGTTAAAGTCTCTGCCTTCGGCCCAGGTCATGATCCCAGAGTCCTGGGATCGAGCCCCACATCGGGCTCTCTGCTCAGCAGGGAGCCTTCTTCCCTTCCTCTCTCTCTGCCTGCCTCTTTGCCTATTCGTGATCTCTGTCTGTCAAATAAATAAATAAAATCTAAATAAATAAATATTCATTTGGCTTTCAAGTTGGCTCAGTCTTCTAGCTTCCACTCAGGAAATGATCAAGATTTTTCTGTTTCTCCTGTGTGTATTTATTTTGGTTTCTATAGGCTCTACTATTCCCATCAGGGTTCCCTCTTAAGAGACATATAATATTTTAAACAGCAAAACTTTGCCTCATTGAAGCACAGAAACAGAGCAGAAATAGTGACAAGAACAAGTTAATAAGTATAAATAATGTGTATTCCGGTATCCTTAGGGAACTTATGGAGTTATAATAGGCCAAATCTGTAGGAGCGTGTGTGTGTGTGAAAGCAGACCATGAAAAACCTTAGGCAAATGCTATGATTTTTCTTCCATCTGTGAATATATATTCTTCTTACCCTATATCATGCCAAACAGAGAATATGTGTAGTGAGTAAAGGAATGAAATTTAAAAGACAAAAATGTTCACATTCTGAACAAAGAGAAAGCACAGAACAAAAGATTATCAGTATAAATGTAGGTCATGATAGAGGAAGGGAGCAGGGTCAGGAAGATACTCTTTTCAATGAAAATTTGGAGTATTCCTGCCAAATTGCCACATATCACATGAAGTACCATATGAAAAAAAGGTGATAAGCTCTATAAAATATAGTACACATGTTGATAACTGCTCTCATCCTGTTCAAAACCTTGGTGTGTGTTTGTTTCATTTCCATTAGGCTGTGTAGAAATTCGGAAGCATAATTGTGAAGACTGAAAAGTTTTATGCACTGAATTCCTGGAGAGAGTGATGGTTTTTTTTGGTTTTTTTTTAATTTTTTTTTTATAAACATATATTTTTCCCCCAGGGGTACAGGTCTGTGAATCGCCAGGTTTACACACTTCACCGCACTCACCATAGCACATACCCTCCCCAATGTCCATAATAACCCCACCCCCACTCTCCCAACCCCCCTCCCCCCAGCAACCCTCAGTTTGTTTTGTGAGATTAAGAGTCACTTTTCGTTTATCTCCCTCCCAATCGCATCTTGCTTCATTTTCTCTTCTTCTATCCCCTTAACCCCCATGTTGCAGGAGAGAGTGATGTTTGCTCAAAGTTTGTTTTGCTTACAGTTTGATCCTACTAGTGAAAGAATGAATTTTTGAGGTTATCTTTTTCTAGTTAGTAGACTATCCATTAGGAAATACCATGATTGGACTATGTTAGGTGTGATCGTTCATAAAAGTTAGTCATTTTTCTGTATTATTGCCAAGATACTGTTTTTCTATGAAGTCTTAGGGAGCAACCACACTTTAGCATTTGTTTAAGTCTTTCCAGTTTGCATAATAAATAAATTGGGAAACATTATAATAAATAAATGGGAAAAAATTAAGTCATGTTATCAGTGATTTGCTCTTAAATGCTTTATTTTTCTATGATAATGCAGTCAGATAAATTGCTAAGTAGTATTCTTTCTATACACTTAATGAAAGTGTTCTTAGCTAAATTGTTTTTTTTCAGCATTCATTTATTAATGTGTTTATCATTTCTTTCATAACTACTAGGTCTGTATTACTCTTGGGAAGTTACAAAGGACCTATCTATGAAGGGGGCATTTGTCTACACCAGACAAAAGAACTTCTCCTGAATACAGAGAAGCAATCACTGTTCAAACATTGCTTATTTGGCAGCAAGGGCTAGCAGGTTACTTTCTTATCATACGTCAGACTGCTTGACCTACAGCTGAGAAATATAAAAGTATGCTACTTCTTTAGACCCCACAGATGAATTAGCAAAACATTGAAGGCAGGGTCATTCCCTCCATGCCCAACTTCCCCACATGGATGTGCACTTTTCTTAGAAGCACTTTGACTTGAATTTTGGAGACAGCAAAGATGACCTGTTGTACCGTCCTGTCAACAGAACCTCACCCTCATTGCACCCCCATTTATTCATCTACATGCTTTCTATTGCTAGAATTGGGAGTCTGATCCTGGGGTGAGAGCATAAATCATTAGAGTTAAAACAACTGTAACTTCCCACATAATTGATCATAAAGTTACCATTTAGTTCAATTTCATGAGAAGTGCATGATTTCCAAAGACCCTTTAGGGGCTGTATAATTAGAAAAATGCTATTATAAACATTCAAGGATATGTGATAACACGTTTATTCATGTGTCTCTTTTGCTTTAAAGAAAATGAAAAGAATATGTTTTCTGGGGTTGTTTGTCATTCAAGTCTCTGCTTGTTCCAAATCAGGCAAACCATTGTTCCCATCACTTCTCAGTGTCCTGAGTGGGAGTGCCGTTAACTTCAAACAGACTAGGTGCCACTAGCAGAACCGGGATGAGGGCTTGGCATAAATTTTCTAATCAGAGGGGTCAAATGTCCCATGTAGGTGATGGGGATTATGGCTGGATTTACTTCAGGCAGCACATATGATAGCCTATGTGACACAGACACTGTGCATCTCTAGGGCAAGATGTAATTTGTATATTACCCATGGAAGCCCGCTCCTCTCCCACACCACTCTTTTTCCAGTGCTCATTTCATAAGATGAAATATAGATAAAGTAAGGGCTTTGAAGTCAAACAGATTCCAATTAGAATTTCATTTTTACTGTTCTCTCTCTACCCTCTGATCTCAAGCCAAGAACTTTGCCCCTCTGACTCTGTTTCTTTGGAGATGAAATATCTGTTATGAGGATTAAATAT
This sequence comes from Lontra canadensis, assembly GCF_010015895.1. NCBI lineage: Eukaryota > Metazoa > Chordata > Mammalia > Carnivora > Mustelidae > Lontra > Lontra canadensis. The sequence goes on from NW_022631029.1 coordinate 9,470,382, forward strand.
AATTAGGCAAGAAAAGAAATACTTTAAACAATTCCCAGTACATAAAAGATATTCTTCATTAGGTGGCTGCTGTTGCTACAGTGATAGCAAATTGATGAGTACCCAGAGCTCCACCTCCCACCCATGTCTTTTCCCTGAACTTCAGACTTGGGCTTTGATCTGCCTGTTTTTTGTTCACCTACATATCCCACAGAGACTTCAAATTCAGCATACGCATCTGAACTTTCTGGTTGACTGCCACATCCAATCAATTGCTACATGTGGCCAGCTTACATCTCACATCCATTCTCCTCTGTTTTGTTCCCAAACTGAGTCATAGCTTGCTGGGGCTACTCCCATTGTCTTTGGAGTATTTTCTATGTTATCAACTTGCTTTCAACACTGCAGCCCAAGTGATCATTCTAAAGACTTAGGAGGTCAACAGTGCTTCGCCTAGTTGAACTTTCCAGGCTTCTCTAAGGCCTATAATGGGGTTTTCCAAACTTGCTAAAAAAGGCAGATTCTTACACTCTCCCCAGAAGTCCTCTGAGTCCATTCCTCTAGAGATTCTGATCCAGAAGACCTGGGATGGGGTCTAGGAATCTGTATTTTCATAGGCTGCCAGTTATTCCTGATAATAGCCAAGTTTGGAGAACCTTGTCCACTCTGGATTTATCCACTCTGTGTTGCATAGTACCTCTGACCACTCCCTGGCTCTCCAGTGCCCTCCTAAGAGAGCCTTCCCACCATCAGAATACCTCAGCCCTCTGAGAGTCTGCACTTGGAGCACTCTCCTAGAATCCTCTTCTCTTAATCTCTAACTACCTCTCACCAAATGCTGTAAGCCTAGCAATACTGCAAGAGTCCTTTGTAGTATCCCATTTGGGCAGCCTATCCTCATTCCAATAGAACTTGTTAGTAGCCCCTTTCTGTGTAATTATAGCATTTTCACATTATGTTGCAATTTGGGGTTTATTTGTGCCTCTCTCCCAGTAGGCTCAAAACCTTGAGGATAGGGAGGGACCATTTCATTTCTCTATTCCCAATATCTACCTCAGTTTCTGGAATATGGTAAAGGTTCATGAACCCTTGTTGAAATGAATGAAAAGGAGGAAAGAAGGCTGGAAAAAATCCTTGAATTATAATAATAGTTAAAAATGTGTTCTTTGGAGCCCTGAAGTGTCTCAGGGACAGGTCGTGGTTAGGAGAGAAGCCTAAGTAGGGAGGACTCTCTCCCCCCGCCCCTCCAGTTCCCCTATTCAACCTAAGTAGCTCTTTATCGATTTTTCATATATTGAACAGTGTAAGGTTTTGTTGAAAAGCAGATACTAAAAATAAATTTGAAAACCACAGTACTGATTTGCCTTTATGAAACCCCTTTATGTATTTCTGCTCTTGTGCTTCAGAATGAAAGTGGGAAAACTTGAAGAACTTGAGAAATAAAGCCAAGTGAGCTAAATTGGAAAATGAATCTGTGAGGAAATACGAGAGATTTTTTAATCTACTGCACTGTGCTATGTACTATGGCCTTGGGGCTCCTTGTCTGTTTTTTAGCACCTGGGAGGTTATCACAGAAGAGATAGTAGTTGCTAAGTAGTTGCCGTCCATCTCCACAGAGGAACAAATGAGAAACACGAAGATTAAAATGGAAGAGTTGAGAGAATTCCTCTGAACTTATTTGAGGAGGATGCATGTATTTCCAAAACAGAGTCTTCAGGAAATATTCTCCCTAAGTATCAGAGACTGTCTCTGCCTCAACATAGGCTGGGATCTTATTGGTGGTCACTGAACATTTGCTCTAGGGATGCACGAATTACTATCCATGGAAATGGGTATGAGTGTGTGAATTAGAACCTTCATAAAATCAAGTGATCTTAAAATTAGGACACTTAAACTTGCCACAGATTCAAATTATGGAATTCATTTGTAGCAACTTGCTCAATAATAATGACATTCTGAAAGTAATGTAACTTCATATACTGTTCATGCATAGCTCATCATAAAAACCACTAAATATGGAGCAGTTCTCTTATAATGTTGCTTATGAAAAGTAAGAATTTAACATTATCTCTTTCTTTTTTTTGAAAGAATCGGAGTTTTCTCACCCATATTATTTAAGAGAAAAACTGCCCTGTTGCTCTCATATAGAGGATGTTCATAAAATCTCATGAATAAATTTTAAATTTTACTCTTTTGACCACAGTTCCTTTCATACCTTTGGGAAATATGAGTGGTTGCTGTAGCTCTCGTTGGCCAATTTCTCAAACTCTGTACAGACTCCATTGCCTTATATAAAAGCTCCCTATGTGGTCAAATGTCATCTGTCCCATTGGTATCAAAACACATCATAACATTTTAAACCTCTGAGAAGTCCTAGTGGGTAAAAACCTGTTTAACTGTGTTTACTGCAGTGTTTCCCACTTTTTTCGACCACTTCAGGAAAAATTGGCTATCCAATGTTTGTTTTCAAATAGTTTGAATGTTAGAAGAAAACATCATTTGCTTGTCATACCCATTGGAGAAGCTATCAAGACAGGAAATAACTAGATATATATCTAAAACCATATAAAATGAAGGAAAAAAAAAACAATTATTTTCAGTTTCACAAATTGTGAAGGTCAGATGAAAACAGAAGCATGAAAGGCTCTAGGACATGTGAAGGTCATGTGGGCACTATGAGAACTCAGGGGCCTCCTCTCACTGTCAAGGGGAAAGAGACATTCTTGGGTTCTGATAGGGCCTGCAACCCTATCCACTCTGGAATTTGTTTTATCTTTGGACCTTTTATCTTTGGACCTATCCACTCTGGAATTTGTTTTATCTTTGGATCTTTTATCTTTGGACCAGATCTTGGTGTAGCTCCTCCAAACCACACACCTTTCTGTGGGTCTAGCAGCTCCAGCAGCAGCCTGCGTGGTAGATGTCTGTCCTCGAGAGACTGGTAATATGACAATGAGAACAGTTGCAGGTGTTCCTTCAACAAAGAATGCAGAAGTAGTGATAAATTTTCTGAAAAAGACATAAACTTCCTAAAACTGTTTTTCTATTCCTACATCAAGTTAAGAGTTAACTGGATGCTGAGTGAAATAAGTCAAGCAGAGAGAGTCAATTATCATATGGTTTCACTTATTTGTGGAGCATAACAAATAGCATGGAGGACAAGGGGAGATGGAGAGGAGAAGGGAGTTGAAGGAAATTGGAAGGGGAGATGAACCATGAGAGACTATGGACTCTGAAAAACAATCTGAGGGTTTTGAAGGGACTGGGGGTGGAAGGTTGGGGGAGCCAGGTGGTGGGTATTACGGAGGGCACGTATTGCATAGAGCACTGGGTGTGGTGCATAAACAATGAATTCTGTTATAATGAAAAGAAATTTAAAAATAAATAAATAAATAAAGAGTTAACTGGGTGGTTGAATGCATAGATACATGTTAGTTAGGATAGATAACTACAGTAACAGAGAAATATTACTTTGATGCTCTTATTTCGTTTCTCTGATACACCCAACTTCTAAAACTACTAACTTATTTGTATCCACACCTGTTGTTTCCTCCTTTGTTCTTTCCTTGATTTCTCTCAGTTCCCCCAAGGAGGTGGGAACTTCTTTTTCCTTTGCCAATTATTTTCTCTCTTTCCTCCCTTCAGTATCTTATCATCTACAAACATTGTCCTATTAGAAATAAATGTTCTTTAGTGTGCCCTGTCTTTTTTTGAAGTCAGGTTGTTGAGCTGTAATTTACATGTAGTAAAATTCACTCTTTTTAAAACATAGTTGGTGAGTTTTCACAAATTTATTGTTGTGGAATCACCACCACATTCAAGAAGTAGAAGCTTTCATCACCCCAGCAAGTTCCTTCATGCACCTTTGCAGTCAGTCCCTGCCCTCCTTCCTCAGCCCTGACAACTCCTGATCTGGTTTCCTTCCTTACAGTTTTGCCTAGTCTAGATTATAATGTAAATGGAGGCATACAATATATGGTCTTTTGTGATTGACTGACTTCTTTCACTTAGTATATGTTTTTGAGATTCATCCAAGTTATTATATATCTCAGTAGTTCTTTTTATTGTGAAGTAATTTTCCATTGTATGGATATTCCATTATATGGATATTCCATTCATCTCATGATGAATATTGGTGTTCTTTACAGTTTCTGGCTATTATGAATAAAACTGCAGTAAATATTCACATACAGGTCTCGGTGTGGATATAAGTTTTCATTTCTCCTAGGAGCAGAATGATTAGATCATATAATAAGTATATGTTTAACTTTATAAGAAACTGTCAGACTCTTTTCTAAACTGGCCATACCATTTTGCACTTCCCTCAGCAATTTACAAGAGGTCTAGTTCCTCTACATTCTCACCAACCCTTGGTATATTTAGTCTTTAATTTAAACATTCAAATAGGAGTGTAGTGGTATCTCACTGTGATTTTAATTTGTATTTCTCTAATGATTAATGATGTTTTCTTGAGCTTATTTGTATGTTATTTGGTGAAAGATTTTTCAGATCTTTTGTCCATTTTTAAATTGAGTTGTTACTTATAAAGAACTCTCAGAACTCCATATGTTCTTAATACAGTCCTTTTTTAAATGAGTATTTGTAAATGTTTTCTCAGTCCATAGCTTGTCTTTTCACTTTAACAATGTCTCCCCAAGAAAAGATGGTTTTAATTTTTATAAAGTTCAGTTTACCATTTCATTGTGATTCATGATATTCACTTAGTAATCTGAAATCACAAAGATTTTTCTCTTTTATGCTAAATGTGGAAATACAAATGTAAATAAAATATACAAAGATACTTGTCTTCATTTTTCTCCTGCGTTTTCTTCTTACAGTTTTATAGTTTTAGCTCTTACATTTAGGCAAGTTAATCTTTTGTAGGCAAGGATTAAAGTTTAGTTTTTTCATTTGGATTCTGAAACACCATTTGTTGAAATTATTGTACTCCATTACTGAATTTTGGTGCCTTTATTGACAATTAATTAAGTATAAACATAAGGGTTATCCCACATGTTAATAAAGATCTCCCTCAGGGTGCCTGGGTCGCTCAGTTGGTTAAGCGTCTACCTTCATTCAGCTCGGGTCATGATCCCAGGATCCTGGGATCGAGTCCCGAATCAGATTCCCCGGCTCAGAAGGGAGACTGCTTCTCCCTCTGCCCCTCCCCCTTGCTTGTGCTTGCTCTCTCTCTTTCTCTCTCTCAAATAAATAAAATCTTTTAAAAAAATTAAGACCTTCCTTAACCCAATATGCCCATTCAACTATAAGTTCACTTCTACATTTCCACAGCCATTTATTAAAAAGTAGTCTGGACTATTTCTGCCTCCTCACTTCTTCCTCCTCACACTGGGCTCTTTCTCTACCATTCCACTAAAACTGTTATTGCAAGAATCACAGTGGCTGTGTTCCGAGACATTCTTGTGTTTGTCTCCTGTGATCTCACTGACCTTAGAACTCACCGACCCCTCCTCCCCGCCCCTGCCCCCCCCCCAGCTTTCAGACATTTTCTTCCCTTGACTAACATAGCATCCCACCTCCTCCTTATTTTTCTTGCTTTTCTATTTGTCTGCATGTGTCTACTTGGCTAGTTCTACCTTTTATTTTTCCCCTAAATATAAACATCCCTCAGGATTCTGACCAAAGCCCTTTTTCCTGCTCCTTCTATGCACATTCTCTCCTTATTGCCATCCAAACCCCTGGCTGAAAAAAATCTCAAGTTTATATCCAGCCCAATATTTTTTTTTATTTTTTTTAAATTTTTTTTTAATAATTTTATTTTTTATAAACATATATATATATATATATATTTTTCCCCCAGGGGTACAGGTCTGTGAATCTCCACGTTTACAAACTTCACAGCACTCACCATAGCACATACCCTACCCAATGTCCATAACCCCCCCACAACCCCCCTCTGCCCAGCAACCCTCAGTTTGTTTTGTGAGATTAAGAGTCACTTCAGCCCAATATTTTTTAGCTTCATTTCTGCATATTTAATTGTCTACCAGGATCACAAGCTCTATGAAGAAAAGTACCTTGTGTGTATCTTGTTCACATTTATATTCCCACATTTAGCACACAGAACTTAATAACTATTTGTTGAATAAATGAACAGATTAACACATGAACAAAGTAAGCAACCTAGAAAGTTGATATTATATCTTATAATTCTAGGACAATATTTTAATATTGACCTCTTTACTGATACCACATATACTTGGAGAGTACATGACTATGGGCACAGGAGAAGTAAATTACTTTTAGAATTTTAATTTGATTACTTTAGAAATGTGGTCTTTGCCATGGCTCAGTTTCCCTGTTGCAGTTGATGGGGAGCCTTGGAATGAAGAGGTAGAAAAATTTGAGCCTGGGCAGGAGCAGGCAGGAGTGAGAGAGCGAAGAGATACTGCTCCGGTTGTCACAAACACTATCTCTGGTTTTTTAATCCAGTAATTTACTTTAGGAGTTAACCTGTCTTGTTTGTAGAATAGAATGTTTTAATGGCCCTATGAAATTCTGATTGCAACTCTAGTTATAACACATTATTTCTCTTTGACTTTTTGCTCAAATTTTTCTAAGTCTCTATAACATTTTTTTTTCTTAGTCCTGAAATGATTCTTAAGAGTTCTATAGGAAGATGTAAACTGGGTAATATAGACAGTTTTGGCTCGAGTATGGTGGATATTTTTATGATCTGAGTGTTCACATCAGAGAATATATGTGTCTGTTATGGGCCTATGTTATGACTGGAGCTTTGCGGGTATTTGGAAAATGATAGAAGATATAGTCTTCATTGCTCCTCTCAGGGAGCACACACCTTTAGGGAAAGGAGAGCTGCTGCCAGCAGAGAAACAGCAACAGCTGTTAGGCAGTTTGTAGTGTCCATTGCATGCTGCTTGGCAAGAAAAATAGTGTCCTGACATTAGACATGTACTTTTGGCCTTGTCTGTCACTAAGAGCTGTTCTGACAGTGTTTAGGGTTTCTCTATAAATGCCCTTTTTATTTGTTCTGGAGCATGTGGTCCCTTACATTTTTCTGTCTCTCTCTCCTACATTTCAGTGAGCGGTTTCTGGTGAGACTGAACAAGAATGGTGGGCCAAGGAATCCAGAGAAGATAGAACGAATGTGTGCCCTTTTTACAGTATGTGCAAATTCTCTTTCCCTTCTCTGCTGTTGACTCTACCCAGGGGCCTACTATGTGGATATTGTCACCCTGGAAACAAGTATTTATTCTTACCTCCCTTTATTCTTAAACACTGGGGAGATTAGGACTTGATTTATGTTTCTATCAGATTTTAATGAAATATTTAAAGAAAACTGAAATCAGCTATAGTTTTTAATTGAATTTTTATTAAAGAAATATAATCCAATACCTTTTACTAATGTAGATTTTAGAAGCTTTTTAATATAACAGACAAAATCTGAAAGAAGTCTTTCTTACTATTCTTATTCAAGGCCACTGGGAATTTCTCTAATGTAGAAGTATAATGTCTCTAAAGGCATCCACTAAATTTACAGCTTTGCAGTTTTTTAGTGAGTGCATATAAAGAGAGACAAACTAAGTAGTTCTTTTCTCTTACATCCAAATGGAGGGTCTTTTCCTACTGTGATCTATACTTTCATTTTTTCCAAATAACCATGTAGTCAATCATGGTCTCCAGGATCACAGACTCATCAGCTCAGAGAAGACATAGTAATCTGCTTCTGGAAAGTGCTCAGCCTAACAATACCACATTGCCTTGTGTATTCCTCAAATTGATTCTGAGTTACTAAATGTTTTTTTTTATTTAAAGAAAACTAGTGTGCAGCTTTGTTTATTTATTTGCTGAAGGAGAAAACAAGACTGTGTTATAATTTTAAACCAGTTTTGACTCTTGCGGAGTCTTTGATCTGCTTCAGTATTAGTGAGATACATTAAGACCCATTAATGCCAGGAGGTATGATAGTCTCACAGTGCCTCTGCCCTGGTGTGGGGTGCGTGATTGATGGGTTACAGTCAGGTGTCTCAGAGCTTACAGTGTACCTCTTAAACACAAATAGGATTTCTCTAGGCATTGTATATGTGGCTTTCTCTGAAAGATAAAACTGGATTTGTTTACCTGTTTTACTGATACCACATATATGTGGTGAGTACATGACTTTTTTGTTCATTTACTACAACTTTATCTTTCAAAGCTTCAAACAGCATTACTGCAGAATCAGAAGCCATTTTCACAGGGACAGTTTCTGTTGAAAACTCTCCAGATGTACAGAAACATTTGTAAGTCTGGTTAAGCTAAAGTGATTTTTTTAGCCCATCTTGGAGCTCAGCATTCAAACTTTAGGAGACAATGCAGGAAGAACAAGCAGGTAAAGCAGACCCATGAAGACAGTTTAGGGAGTTGAGATGATTTTGTCTGGGGAAAGCAACACTATTCCTTCAGTAGGAAAAGAACGAAGGAAAGAGTACAAGTTGGGATTTAGGTTAGGATATTGGGAAAGAGTTTCTGAAGTGAGAGTGTGTAAACACTGAAGTGGTCCTCTGTGGCCACCTTTCTGAAACAGAAATAGGAAGAAAAGAGACACCCATCTGTCTAGAATGCCTCACTGACCTTAGGACGTTTTTCTAGACCCTGATTCTCTGATAAAGTAGCAAAAGAAATCACTGCTTCCTTGTTCTCTGGCATCATGGATAGAGCTATATGTATGGCTGTCCTTGAATATGATGAGTGTGGTCCTTGTCTCTTGAAAAATGAACTTAATTATGATGATATTTGAATGTAATTACAGTAAATTGAAATTTTCATTTTGTAGCATTTTAATTATCTATATGGGCCCAGAGGCCTAAGCTGTAGCTGTGACTTTATAAATCAAAGATGCACATAATATTCATGTGCTCTTATTCTGCCACAATGAGAAGACAAGGCTGCTAAAAATACCACTTCTGTAATTCCCTTTGCAGTACAGCCCTGGATTGCTTTTTAAGATCCTAAAGAGTGATTTGAGAAATTTTTACAAAGCACATGAAATTTTTTCACAAGATTGTCTTATCTAGGATTTTCATGTTCTACTTTAAGCAATGAGAAATATTAATTTTGGTGGAACCTATTTTCTCATCTAAGACTTGAGTTCCTCCTGTGAGCTAAAGGAGTTTTCCAGATTGGCATATGTGCTACAGAGTTTGAGAGTAATGCAGGAAAATGCAGCCAGGGCTATGGTCAGTGCCAACTTGATAGCTTACCTTTTAGCATCAAGAAGAGGGAGGCCTACAAACTGAGCAGTTTTGCAAGATCACTCAAGCAGACTTCAGAGCCACATTATAGACCAGCACATTATTCATGACTCAACCTTGTTCTCTGTAAAGTCGGGGTTTTTTCTAACCTTGTCAGATTTCAGAGCTTCCTGTCCAGAAAGAATTTTATCCAGAAGGAGGTGTTTCATATTTATGTGAATGTCTAATACAGTGCATGTCTAATACAGTGATTTCCTAACTTTCATGATAAACAATGGCTATGTATATGAGCGTGTGAGAACATGTCTGTGAATTTACTTTTTTAGTAGACATCCAGTGCTTCACACACAGTCCCTGGCAAATATGAAGGCCCCGATAATGATTTGTTATAAAAGTAAATGAATATGTTTATTTTTTATTATATTTGAATGACCAGCTCAGAAAATTAACTTGTGTTGTTTTCCCTGCATTCATTGGCATTATATTTCCTACATTTATTTATAGCTTCTGCTTCTTCTGTAGCATAAGCATGAATAAATTGGCCTTGTTTTGTTTTTGCAAATCCCATTATCTCTACAGAAAAAGGGCATCAGGCACAGGAAAGTAAGTTGACATCTCCATGTTTCAAATGGAACATCAGGAACTGAGTCCAAGATGCTGAGCCCTGAGTCACTCCCCTATGACTACCATGTAGTTGGGAACCAGCTTTTAATTATGTGGGATTGGAGGGTATGCTCCAGAGGGTAAATCTAAATTCAAACTCTACTCACCAAATGAATGGTGGGAATCCCTCTTCACATCTTGGTTTTACAGGTCTTGTGAGTATTTTGACATGGATAGCCACACTTGGTACTTAGTCTTGAACAGTGAGTGTTTACTAACTCTGTGGTAACTGTGTTTAACCATGTACTTATGTTTAATAAGATAGCTTTCACACTGAAATTATGTGGGACTCACAAGTAATAATTTCACATAAAATATTTTTTGCACAGATTATTCCCATTTTATATTATTGACTTAAAATAAATGCCACAGAGAGTTCTGGGTACCAAATACAAAATGGTCAGAAAGGGCGCCTACTCCATCTACTTGGAAAATACCATAAATTATATTTCAGTTTTCTTCCTTTCATTCACTTAGAACCAAGGGAGAGGTCCTGTGCTCTTGTGTACAACTGATCTGATTAGTGTTTGATCATCTTTGGTAACTGACTTGAATTTGTAGATGTAGAGATTAATCATCATACTGGTTATTTGATAGTTTGGCTTAACACATTCCAAGCTATGTAGAAGGAACCATTTCTTTTTATTTTTTTTTTTACATTTTGAAATGTGTCAAACATTTCTATATTTTTCAGTAAGTAGACATGTTTCAATCCCTAAAAAAATCACAAAGAAGTGGTAATGTGTATTTTTTTTAATTTTTATTTGTTATTTAGTAACCATTTTAATGGGTGTCAAAATACAGAGATATTTGAGGGTATCATTTTAAATTCCATCTCTAAATTAAAGGAAGTGGTAAGATGGAGCCTGAACCATCCTTTTTCAGTTTCAGAAGACAACTTTCATGTAAAAATATTTCTTTGTGATTCCAGAGATACACATTTATCTTAAATTATTTTGTATCCTATTTCATTATAAGCACACTTTGTTATTCCATCAAGAATTTGGTGAAATGTCATAACCATCTAGAATCTAAAAGTTTCAATTTCACCATTGCACATTACTTTTTTTTTAAATTTTTTATAAACATATATTTTTATCCCCAGGGGTACAGGTCTGTGAATCGCCAGGTTTACACACTGCACATTACTTTTTAATGTCTCCTTTCCTTTCATATGTCTAGGACTGCTCTACAGGGCAGAGCTGGTCTATGGTAAGGCAAGCAAAGCACAGCTTCCTGAGAGTGAGACCCCCTTTAACTTTGCACCTTGGGTGCCTTTCTTGCCTTACCCAAGTCCTAACCTTGCAACAAGGTATAAAAATAAAGCAAACATGGGGACTCTGGATGGCAAAGCTCATTTGAAATTATAACTGTCACTTGATTGTCCCTTTCCCTGCCTTTTTAAAAAGAGACAGCATCTGGGACTAGTCAAGAGATGAAAGATAGGAAAGACAGGGAACTAAGTAAGGGACCTCTTCCTAGAAGCAAAAGGGAAATCTTGAGAAACTGTCCCATTAAGAACAGAGGTTATTCCATCAATCATCATTAATTCACAACAGTGTCTCAGTGAGCAGCTAGCTGACCTGGTGAGAAGTCTGAAACAGAGTATATATTAAAGTCTTATTACTTTAAGTACAACATGTTAAAGTAAAATACATTCCCATAAATGAACACTTTATTTCAAAATGTGTTCTAAACATAAATAATTTAATGTATAAAATTATTTTCATAACTTTAGTTTTAAAAATTACTGATTGGATCAGATCGTTTACTTAAAGGAAGCCTTAGAATTTTCCAGATAAGATTATTTTCAGCTTTATACTTCAGTACAAATGATGCATATCTAAATTTAGAAATGGAGATCAAATTATTGAGGTTTCACTAAGGCCAAATTAGTCTTTTCTCAAGGGAAGATATCTAGTGTATAATAATCATTGTGGACCACAGAATAAACATAAAATTAGTAAAGAGTAAAATTTTAGAATTTCAGTCATTAATAAGCTTATTGGTGTTTTCCATTTTTTGTTCTGCATTGAACATTTCTTTTGTTACAAAATGTTTTTTATATGATGTTCAAATAAACATGGATAAGACAATATTATGAAGATTTCTAATGTGAGAACTCTTGTAGATATCTGTTGGCTATTTAAATAAAAGCTGGGAAAGTATTATCAATAAAATAACTTCCAGAGGCAGATAAGATATTCACACTTTGGCCACAGGAATCTTACAAACCATTAAACCACTATGTGCTTTAGTCCCCCTCCCCACCTATAACATATGCTAAAAGTAACAAAAACAGATGATTATGAGGTTTTGAAATGAAATTTTAATTATTTTCAGTATATTCATTGTCTTAATTTACTTGTTTTTTTTTTCTTTTCTTAGGATCTGAGCAGCAAAGATATGAAGAGAGATTTATATATAGTTGCCCATGTGATACGAATAGGTACTGTCGACCTTATCCGTTCACATGACTAAGACCAGCCCACCTTAGGATAAGTATCTACTACTATGTTTGAGCTTTCTCATCTCCATAGCTCTTACCTATAATGTCAGGTCTCAGGACGGGAATCCAGCTTGTATTGGAATTCTGCCTTAAGCTCAGCTGCTATGATAGCTGAATTTGACATGAATGAAAGCATTTTTTTTTCACTTGAAATCTTCTGCTCCCTATTTGTTTTTAGACCCAAACCCCAAACTCTTTATTTCAAGTGGTCTGCTCTTTTAACATTCTCTCCACCACAGTGTTTTGCCTTTGTACCAGCTTTTCCACTTCAGAGATCTTACAACAGGTTGCAGGTTGCCATCTTGAACATGTGGCGAATGGCCTTTGCTGTGTTTTGTATCCAAAGTATGTATCTGTGCAATTTTCCACAAAATAAGAGTTACTACCCTTACTGCGACTGACATATGGTATTTCACTTTTACCCCACCCAAGATGACCAAAGTGATTTTTGCTGCTGCTCTGTGGTTGATTTACTCAGCCTCATTTCGAGCATATGGCGTAATCTGGGGGGCTAGGTCTAACCAAGTCTTCCTCCATCGGTTTGGATTCTGACATATCATGTACCTTTTTTGTCAAAGAGTATTTTTTACTTCTTTGCCAACAAAACACCTCTTTGCTGTACTTTGTTTTGCTGTACTTCTTAAGCACTTACTGACATTCCAGTTTTGCTTCTTCAAGTCCTCTTGCCGCCACCATTAGGCACAGCTTTGGTAGGTGGGAGAAGCAAGCCCCCATTCTTTCTGAGACAACTTTCGCTCCAGCAGAGGTTCAAGAGCAGCTGTGACAGCAAAATTTGGTTGGAAGACTAACTCACGGTTCTTACCTTTGCATACAAAGTTTTTACCTGGCAACAAAAATACTAAACTTTGTATCCCCAATATGCCAAAGAGTTTTAAATCTAACACAGTGGTTTTTCTAAGAAATTCATAAAACCACTGTTTCATTCTCATATGATTAATAAATGGACTAATGGTATTAAGGTAGATAATAAGGATGATTAGTTGAATGTGGCCAAAGGCCTGTCTGGCATTCCTCCACATAAATATTCTGCATCCCTGCATGGCTCTCTTTAGTCCTAAATTAGTCTTCCAGCTTAGAGTATTTCTAAGGTGCCTATATCTCTGGCATCCTTGGATGACAGTCAGGTGGTACTGGAGAGGAGCCTGGAGTTTTTGGTTTGACTGGTATTTCTGCTGTGCTTCAGGCCGGATGCTCCTGAATGACTCGAAGAAAGGCCCTGCTCACCTACACTACCGGCGACCATATGGTTGTGCTGTCCTAAGCATCCTGGATGTTCTGCAGTCGCTCACAGAATTAAAGGAAGAAAAGGATTTTGTTCTTAAGGTTTACACGTGAGTAATAGATATCAGAAATATTAATAATTTACAACATAAGACATTCCAGTACTGCCCTTGAGAGCAGCAGTGCTCAAGCTTTGTGGGACACAGAACCACCAGAATATGTAGGATAGGGAGTTTATAAAAAATGCAGAGATTCTGATCTAAGGTCTATACTTTTAATAAGTTGCCCAGGTGATTCTGAAGCAGCGAAATTCAGAAACCTCTATCCTAAACTAGAAGTCTGGTAGTATAGATGTCTGTACTACCTCTTCTATCTAGGACTAGCCAACATTATTATATAGTTACAGAAAAACTAATGATTAATTTCTCCTGTGTTTTGGATATAAAAGAATCTTCTTTGTCCAATACTTCCCCCACCAACTATTGTAACTGAGCTAGGTACTGACGCAAATTGCTTCAAAGAATGATCACAAGTCAACTTGAAGAAAAGTAAATTTTTCTGAGGAGCTGTGGTTTCACTCTCCACTTTTGTGACCACAGATCCATAAGTCACACCCATCTAGCCACAGCATTGTTTTTCATGTTCATTAACCAGGGGTGCCTGGGTGCTTCTTCCTCTCTCTCTGCCTGCTTCTCTGCCTACTTGTGATCTCTGTCTGTCAAATAAATAAATAAAATCTTTTAAAAAAAAATGTTCATTAACTGGTGGATCTGCCTTATAGAAGCAGTGCATCTCCTTCTGATTCTTGTTAAGCAATAGAAAAAAATAAATGAAGAAAAGGAACAGAATTCAGGCACATCATCTGTCTTTGCTGATATAGACTTAAGGATGAATAGTAGTGCTGAAAACATGATTCGTGGTGAGTTTAGTGAGATTTTAAAGTAAGTGTTTCTAACTATGAGAATTTTTTTTTAAATCTGTCCTCTTTCGGTTTTAACCCAATATTATTTTTTGAAATGAAATATAATATTGTCCATCACCATGTTAATGTACCCTCACCATAATATTGCATGAATATTTTTCTGTATTCTCTGTTCTGATTCAGACAGGAAATGAACTCAATTCACAATTACACCTAATTTGGCCCTTTATAGATCAACCACATTTTATTAATTTCAAAATAAAAGTCCGGACCTCCTTATTACCTATTTTGCCTTAAGCACTGTTCTGTTCAGAGTTGTGTACGTCTATGGGATGAGGAACTTCCTTTGGAATACTCACCTCCAAGGGAAATTTTGGTGGGTTTTCTCTTCCTTTCATGCATCAGTCACAGACTTTCTCCATATACCAAATCTCTTCATTGATGGCTGATGGGAATGCTTTTTGATGTACCTTCCTCCCTTTGAAAAGGACTAAACAGGAATCCAAAATCATCATCATTATCCTTTTACTCCACTGTGTCCTTCCCAAGGGCAAGGAATGTATAGGCAGCACTCGGGAATCACATCTCTTCGCATGCATCAGCTATTCCTTGCCTCACTGCAGATTCTCATCGTGGATAGGGGCTTGCACAGCATCCCTCTTGAAATCACGCTGTCAGGCTTAATTGGCCTAATTGCTTCTAAAACAATAGATCATTATAAAAGAATTTTTTTGAAGGACTACTAGAATCAAAGTGTAGGATAATTTTTCCACTTGAAAATACTAAGATTGTCCAGTAGACTTCCAACTGCATGTTTGTGAAACTGATTTTGTGCACAGGATTAGTGTTTTAAATCTACATCAGCCCAGTGAATCCAGCCCCTAGGAGAAGAAATATTTTCCGATAAGTTTCATGGCCTATGTTTGTTAGATTAAATTAGAAGCTTTAAAGGTTCAATAATTGCTATTGATAGTGCTTTAGCTTTTGTTAGGACAGGATTTTACAAGGATAAAAAAACCCTTGTATAGTTTTAATCAATGAATTGGCAAAATATCTCATTAATTGTTGACATTCTCATCATCTCTTTCATTATTCAGTCAGCCTCAACCAGAGAAGATTCAAGCTCCAGTATGTCTCTTGCCATAGCCATTCCTCTGGCTTAATAGATATTGTTTAATATCATATATGTGTGTGGTGAAGGTCCCACATCGTTTTGAGAAAATCTCAACAGGAGGTTGGGGCATGAAAACCAGGTTGCTTGCCAAGGAACCGAAAGCCTGAAAAATCACAAATAAATCATCACCGTATGCAATTCAGTCTGATATAGATATCATCTGTTTCCTCTTGGCCAGAGGCACTAGGGTCACAGGCAGGCACAGGGCAGGTCGAACCTAGAGCCTAGGACGCAAAAGGAGAGGAGTGCTGGAAGTTAAAGCTAACACTAAGGCGAAGTCAAGGTGCCATAAATAATGCGTGTGACCAAACCCAAGATGCTTCTGCATATGCAGTGACCGCTTTCCAAATTCATAGTGTGACACTGCCTAAATAAACATTTTTAAGCCAACCTTAACAAAATAGATAACTGCTTAGAATATTAACTCTACTATGTTAGTTATATTTTAAATCATATTATATAAAATGTATATTATCCATTACATATTCAATCACATGTTATATAAAATTGAGACAAGTATTGCATTTTCCCCACTCTCACGTGTTATGAGAAAGTTTTACTCAAATTCATCATACGCAACCATGTCATCAGGACTTTGTCAACCCTGGAGCCACTTCCCAAGTCATCTCACACAGTTTTCCAGGGCATGGTCTTTTACTTCCATCAGGCTGGTTTTGATACATCACTCTTTGAATCCTTGGTGATGCATTCACTGAAAGTTCATCTTGAGGCTCAATTACATTTTTGCTGAATATTTGGACACTTGCTGTTTCTCTGTCTTTATTTGTCCTGTAAGACCCATGTATGTGACCTTAATAATACAGGTGCTTACTATGCTGCTTTTAAGGTAAGCTTTACAGCAACACCCAGTTGTTCAATTTGGAGGTCATACCCAAAGGTAATTACTAAATCCGTGTAGTTTTTGCTCTTAAAAAAAAAAAGTCTTTAACCAATTCTGCCAGATTAGTTTTACAAGCATCTAAAACTTTCATTGATTGAGATAATTTCAGGCTTATGTAACTTACCCAAAATACTGCTGTGACATTCAAAATGAAGGGATTCAGAGAATGCCCCATAACATGACAGGATTTGTGAGGGTGGAAATATAAGGTGGCAATCTCTTCTCTTATGTAATATCTGGAAGGGACCCTCTCCTTATATTTGAGGTAGACACATATTTCCTCTGAACACTGACTTTGGGGTCTTTGTTTCATAAGCACCTTATCCATGAAACTGCCTCAAGTTGAGAGTACTTGTTTAGGAGTCATTTTTAAATGAGGCCCATTCTTAAATGAGTGAAGGGCCATTGGGCTGTCCTCATTTTAATACATAGTAAAGAAGGCTCAAGTCTTTATACATACAACGATGTCAAATGAAAATACTGCTTCTCACTTGCGAGTCAGTTAAGGAAGTAGCTCTTACTTCTCTCTGTCCTAGCCGAAGCCTTGCCAGTTTTCCATGGATCATTTCCTTCCCAATATTCCATGGATCATGATCCACTCAGAACTGTCATCTGCTGTGTCTGTTGTCAGTATATGAGCATCTGCACCAAATGTCTGCTCAGGCCTTTACAAAGAAGACCTAAATCCAGTAGGTCTGTGCCCACGGAATTACTCTGTTTTGACTTGCAGTGCCCACCATCTCTAGCCTTGGAGGTCAGTTAGATTTGTTAGTGTGTTAGTGCTGCTGCAAAGTAGAACTCACTAAATAATGAGCCAGAGTAAGAAAGTCAGCTCAGGATGACTCCTGTTCCTGTAACAGTCAAAAGGCTTATGACTCTAACACAGATATAAGTGGTGGCACACTGAGGTCCTTTGTATTCTCTGCCACAAGCTTGGAAAACACACCTGCATTCTCCCTCCCTTTTCTGTTGTGCAGCTCCTCCAGGAAAGTCACATTGAAAGAATGATGGCTCTAAGAGTAGACAAACACAGAGCTGCCTTCATATAACAACTTTGTTAACTGATTTAAAATAGTCAGTGGTATGTATGATCCCATCTTGTTTTTTTTAAGATAATACTTTCTTCTATTTGATAAATGGATAGATTAGATAAGACAAGGTGATTGGTAAGCAGAAGCTGTGAGATTTGGAAAAATCACTGTAATTCCCTGAACTTCAGTTTCCTCATCTACAAAATTGAAGAAGAAAAGGGATAAAGTAATATAAGAAACAAAAAAGAATCCACATGAACTAGTGAATCAAACAGGAAAAAGGTGGTAAATAAACAAGAGGACCAGTGGTTCAGGAAATGAGCTCTAACCAAATAATGGGCATACTGCTTGCCATCTAAAAAGGAGTGTTTTTTGTTTGTTTGTTTGTTTGTTTGCTAGGGACTCTTGACTACAGGTAAGCTCCACTTTTACATCTAAATTACAAATCCTATAAAATTCCATGCATACTATCCTCATTATCCTATGGTAATCACACAAAATTTGCCCAATAGTCCATGTACTTCAGTTTAAAGGAAGTTGACCAAATTCAGCCTTCTTAACTTGTGAGAGGAAGCAGCGCCAGAGCCCAGGTGTCCTTGCTAACATCTCTACCTCCAGCTTTTCCAAAAAGCCCCCCTTTTCCTCCACAGGGATAAAAAGAGCATTTTATACTGATACATGATGGAATTCATAATGGAGATCTAACTGTCATGACCCTTATGCATATAATAATGACTCAAAATTATTATAGTCAATTTACTGGAAATAGGATAAAACTACAATAAAAGCAAGAGACTTTAATGTGCCTCTTGACATACAGGGAGACAAAAATAAATAAGGATGGAAATAAATATTTATTTATTTTTTTTAAAAGATTTTTATTTATTTATTTGTCAGAGAGAGAGAGCACAGGCAGACAGAGTGGCAGGCAGAGGCAGAGGGAGAAGCAGGCTCCCTGCTGAGCAGGGAGCCCGATGTGGGACTCGATCCCAGGACGCTGGGATCACGACCTGAGCCGAAGGCAGCCGCTTAACCAACTGAGCCACCCAGGCGTCCCGGAAATAAATATTTAAATCAGGTAAATAACTCTGACTTAGAGAATCTGAATAAGGTTGACATGACAGATATTAAGAGTCAGCATCTTTGAATGCTCAACATGGGCTGTCATACCTCTCTATTATAGATAAGGAAACAGGCACAGAGTGGTGAGGCCTGTGCCTAAACAGCCTGATTGAGAGACTATGCTCTTAACCTCTTGCCGTCCTACCTCCAGATAGGTTGAGCACAATTTGTCATCTAAATTAGGACATTCTGATAGTCAAAAGGAGTGCTGTTGATGCCAGGACAGCAGGTGTAAATGGAGTATCCCAGCTCGCCAGCCCATATGGTCCTCCCAACTCTAGACAAATCTTTTATCCAATAAACAGAACACATCTTTTCCAGTGCTTATGGAACATTTATAAAAGTTATTCATAGAAAAAATTTCCATAAATTCTGTAAGGCACAAGCCATACTCTCTGATCACAATGCAATTAGCATATAATGCATCATATTAGTCATCCAAAAGGGAAAAAACAAATCATCCTGATATCAAAAAGGATACTTGGCAAAGGTCAATCTTCATTCCCAATTATTTAACAGTTTTAGCTTAATAAACTCGGAAAAAATTGCCGTTTGTTGCAGTTTGAGAGGGTTACTAGATAGCAGTAGATTGGTTCTGAGATCAAAATGTTAAGCAGGTAGAGATAAAAATGGATATACAATACAGAGTGGCATAGATAGACATTTATAATGTACCTATATATACATATGTATGTGTATATATGCAAATAGTACATATAAACATTTCACTTTTATTAGCAAGAAAACTCATTTGAGATCATGGTTTGGATCTATGAGTCACATGGACTGTTGTATTTGTTTCCTGTGGCTACTATAACAAATTACTGCAAATGTGGTGATTTATAACACAGAAATTTATTCTCACAATCTGGAGGCCAAAAGTCTGAAATCAGGATGCCAGCAGGATCACACTCCTTCTGGAGGCTCCAGGGGAAAATTTGTTCTTTGTCTCTTCTGGGAGCTGTCAGCATACCTTGACTTGGGGCTTCATCACTCTAATCTCTGCTTCTGTGGCGACATTCCCTCCTCTTGTCCTATCTTCATTTTCTTCTCTGCTGTGTCTTAAGTCTTCTTCTGCCTTTCTCTAAGGACATTTTTCATTGAAGTTGGACTCATCAAGATTATCCAGGATTATCTCCTAATCTCAAAATCCTTATCTTAATTACATCTGCAAAGATCCATCTTTCAAATAAGGTAACATTCACAGGTTCCAGGGATTAGGATATAGATATATCTTTTTAGGCGCCACCATTCAACCTACCACAACTTGTGATTAACATGAACCCTGAGTCAGAAAGACTATGGAGTCATCATCAGATAGAGTCTGGTGGTACAGAGGGATTGTGTGTTCTCTGCAAACAGGTTGGCCCCAAAAGAGGGAAGAGGCAGAATTAAGATGTTCGTGCCCAGATCCTTCTTCTAGAAGTGCTGGCCAAAGAGGTCACTCTTTCTCCCAGGAAAGTGACTAAATGGGGTAGAAATGTTACTCATCGTAGCCCTTCTACCACCGGGAAGGAGGAGTAAAACTTAGTATTTCTGTTTAAAGTGTATGTGTAAGTGCATGCATGAGTGTGTGCTATTTGTCTTTTTTTTTAATACTCTGTACTAAAATAAACATATATAGGTTGTAAAATAAATAATTTACATTTTTCATAAGTAAAAATGCAGGGACACCTGGGTGGCTCAGTCAGTTTAAATAGCTGCCTTCAGCTCAGGTCATGATCTCAGGGTCCTGGGATCGAGCCCCACATTGGGCTCCCTGCTCGGTGGAGAGTCTGCTCCTCTCTCTCCCTCTCCATGTGCACACACTCTCTCTCTCTCTCTCTAAATCTCACTCTCTCTCAAATAAATAAATAAATAAATATGCAGTTTCTCATGGCCTATGCCAGCACATCCAGAATATATCAAATTGGTTTATTTGTCAGCTTGGTCTTGAAGATTCTGTTCAATTAGGCCATTTTTATTGAAATGTGTTGTTTTTCTTCATCCTTCTGGATACTTCTCTCTTTTTTGCAGTTTAGTAAGGACTGTATGAAACAGTGCTCAGCATCAGTAGTGTTCTTAAATCTGTAGGGTGTTGCATATTTTCCAGCTTGTTAGGACTTTAACCAAATAAAGCCCAAAATAACACCCGAAGAGAAAGAATTTTAGAATGGAGTATTTGCACTAAATTAAGTTTTACACCATAACCAAGACTCAGCAGTTTTAATTAGGTAGAGACAAAATGAGAATGCTGGCTGACATCACAGACAAAAGTACCCTGACGCCCAGTGCAGGAGTAAGGGTTTCAGGGTTATAGTGCTCAGCCGCTTTCTCTCTGCACTCCACCCCAACCCTGCCTGCCTATCCTGCTTTTGGGACCAGGCAGACCCACATTTAGATCTAGCTCCACTTCACTCTTCACAGTAAAATGAACATGGTAATACCTATCTTACTGGATTATGAGAATTAAGTGAAATAAAATATGGGAATATACCCCAACAATTGCCTACCTAGAGTAGGCTACCTTCTAAAAATGCAAAGGTTATGTGCAACTAATTATTGAACCCTGCATCTGAAAATGTAAGGACCTGGTTAGCCAGAGGGAGCCATTTGGTTGTGAACTTAGATTGACCCTGCCCCTCCAAGAGGAACTTACTTGCGAAGCCCAGATACAAGGGCAGGCCAGACCTGTTGGAGACATCCAATCAGTAGGCGTGCATATATTTACTATGGTAAATTGAAATTCAATTGGCCACCCGTATTGCCGACCTAGCATGACTATGCAGTTTTCCCTGTATATTGCAATCTCATTGGCCACTGTGTATAAGCCAGGCTCAACCACCTCTACAAAAGTTAGTCTATGAGGCTGGGAAGGGTCGTTGCCTCTTTGTAAGAGATGGCCCCACTGGTGGATTTGATTCTTGATGCTTGGTGTGAAATAAAGATTTGCTTGACCTTTGGTTTGTATCAGTCTCACTTCTTTGATCACAGACCCATTATTGGGGGACCCTAACAAAACTAGCAATGTACTATATGTTGGATAATTGTATTTAAGAAAAAATAAATAGGTGGCGCCTGGGTGGCTCAGCAGGTTAAAGCCTCTGCCTTGGGCTCAGGTCATGATCCCAGGGTTCTGGGATCGAGCCCCACATCAGGCTCTCTGCTCAGTGGGGAGCCTGCTTCCTCCTCTCTCTCTGCCTGCCTCTCTGCCTACTTGTGATCTCTGTCTGTCAAATAAATAAAATCTTTAAAAAAAAAAGTTAAAATAAATAAATAAATAAATAAAAATAAAAACACAAACTTAAAGGTCTTACAAACAATCCTTTAAAATTTCTTAAGCATTTTAAACATTTTTTGTGTTGTTCACCTTGGAGAAAGAGAACAAAGTTGGGTGAAGAGAAGAAACACAGAAATTAAGTTAAGGAGATTGCAGGGAAGAAGCAGATGCTAACTTGTGCTCTGGTACATGAGTAAATGAAAGAGTCTTCGGAACTTTGTTGAGAAGAACCCATGCTCCGGCTCCAGTGCTTCTGAATGCTTGGGAATCCCATGTAGAAAACCAAACCCTCTCACCTCTCTGTCTTCTTCCTTGAGTAAAATCCTTGGACATGTAGTAGTTGAAGTGCTGTGCTGTTTATCTCCCCTGCTACAGAGGCATTCAGACCTCTTTTAGATCACAGTCCCTCATGCGTCTTGTGATTGAGGACAAACTACCAAGAGCAGTAATCATGCTCTAAATATTAATTTGATTGGATATAACATAATCATGCTTCATTACAATCACAAGTCATTTGATTATTTAATAAATGCTCCCATTTATAATTTGTCCTTACAAAATATCCTAGTGATTAGGTAAAATATGCTGATGACACCACATCCATTTATTTTCAGATGATTGGAGTAGCTGCTTGGCATTCAGGAAAGGGAGATATTTGGAAGATCAGTTAGGAGGTGATTACACTAGTCCAGAAGAGAGATGATCATGGTTGAACCAAGGCCATGAAGAGGAGAGGTGAATGAATTAATACACACTGTCTCTGTGGGTGTG
The DNA here is from genome assembly GCF_010015895.1 of Lontra canadensis. Taxonomy (NCBI): domain Eukaryota; kingdom Metazoa; phylum Chordata; class Mammalia; order Carnivora; family Mustelidae; genus Lontra; species Lontra canadensis. The sequence goes on from NW_022631029.1 coordinate 9,493,170, forward strand.
GTTGACAAAGCACTGTCTCCATTATACTGCCAAAAAAAATTAGTGTTTTATTGGCAAAATGCTGAAATTATACCATCTATTGGAGGGAGGGAGTTAATTTTTAAGACTCTTCTTTTGAAATGAGAGGGGGAGTATGTTATTTATGACAAACTGTAGTCAGATTTCTGTTAAAGAAAGTAACTACTGATCTTATAAACCTAGAAAGTGACAAAAAAAAAAAAACTGACAGCAAGACAAGTCTTTGAATCCTCACCAGCTGGGCACTTCTTTGATGTACTGACTGGTTGGAAGAAATGAGACAGTGTGCATGTCAGACAGGAAGGGCTGGATATGCTGTTGCCAGCACCTCTCACTTTTGATTTCCAACTGAGTTGCTAAATCACAAGTGCTCATCTTAGTGAACACTCTCCCCCTTCCTTTGTTTGGAAGGAATTCTGTAAGTAGAAATTATCCTCATAGCTCTGGGTTATGAGAACTTCATCTTTGATAGTTCTTTGCAGCATCTCTGAGTAAGTGAGACTTATTTATACTGATTAAGGAGTCAGAAGAGCCTCTGATTGAGTAACAAAATTAAGTTAATGACTAATTTCCTTTATCTCTGAATGACTCCATACAAACCCTTTTATTTAATTGTTCTTTACATTGCTTGTACTTCACACTGCTGGATGGCGCATGATACAACTTTTTTTCTGTTCTTAAGTCTTTACACTGTTTTTTCAGTTCCTTATTCTTTGATTTCTTTTTTATTATTATTTGAATGTAGTTGACACACAACATTACCTTAGTTTCAGGTGTGCAACATAACAATACATCTTCTCTATACATTATGCTACGCTCACCACAAAAACAGAAACACCGTATGATCAAATAATTCCACTACTGGGTATCTACCCAAAGAAAACAAAAACACTAATTCAAGAAGATATATGAACCTCTATGTTTATTGTGGCATTGTTTACAATAGCCAAGATATGGAAGCAATCCAAATGTCCATCAATAAACAATTAGTTAAGGAAGACGTGGTATACATACACACACATACATACACAAAGAAATATTGTGCAGCCTTAAAAAAGAAACTCAAAGAGGCACATACATCCCAATATTTACAGCAGCAATGTCCACAATAGCCAAAATATGGAAAGAGCCCAGATGTCCATCGAGAGATGAGTGGATAAAGAAGATGTGGTGTGTGTGTATGTATATGTATGTGTGTGTATATCTATATATACACACACATACATATATATACACACACACATACATACACACAACATATACATACACACATACATACACGTACATATATACATACCATGGAATCTTACCAAAAGAATGAAATTTTGCCTTTTGCTAGGATGTGGTTGGAACTAGAGGCTATTATGCTAAGTGAAATAAGTCAGTCAGAGAAAGACAAATACCATATGATTTCTCTCATATGCAGATTTTAAGAAACAAAGTAGAGGAATAGAGGGGAAGGGAGGAGAAAAATAAAATAAGATGAAAACAGAGAGACAAACCATAAGAGACTCCTAACTATAAGAAACAAACTGAGGGTTGCTGGAAGGAAGGCGGGGGAATGGGCTAAATGAGTGATGGGAGTTAAGGAGGGCACTTGATGTAATGAGCACTGGGTGTTATATGCAAAGGATGAATCAATAAATTCTACCCCCAAAAATAATAAAACACTATGTTAACAAAATTGAATTTACTTTTTAAGTTTTTGTTCATTTATTTGACAGAGAGATAGAGCCAGAGAACACAAGCAGGGGCGGGGGGCAGGCAGAGGGAAAGGGAGAAGCAGGCTCCCCCTGAGCAAGGAGCTTGACACAGGACTCGAGCCCAGGACCTCGGGACGATGACCTGAGCCAAAGGCAGACATATAACTGACTGTGCCACCCAGGTGCCCCAACTAAATTGAATTTAAATAAAAAAAATTTTTAAAGATGAGCTCTTGCCATTTTTGACAACATGGGTGGACCTAGAGGGCATTATACTAAATGAAAAAGTCAGACTGAGAAAGTCCAATACTGTTTGATTTCACATGATAAAACTCTTACTGGAGTTTCCTATTTGAAGGGCCTGTACTGTGCTGCACATTTGTGAGTAACCAAGGAAAGATCCTGTGAGTTTTCCTTTGTGCCTGAGTCGTCCATTTTAGGGTCAGAAGGTATGGACCCATACCTTCCTATGCAAAAGGGAAGGGGTGAGGCCAAGGCTATGGGGAGTCTTGGTGTCATGTGGAATTTTCAAGAGATGACTCTAATCTCATTTCAGTTGTTTCATCGAAGTTTTTGCATTAGGATGAGGAATTTCTGGTCTCTCTTTCTAAACTATAATAAGTACTTGTGTGGTTGCAGCTCTCTTGGGATTGCCCTTTAGAGGGAAGATTCTGAAATGTCAGATATTAACAGAGGTGCAGTGTTGTTCCTCTATTCTCTCTTATATCCAAATACTGAAGCCCCTCGGGAAGGACTTTATGTGTTTAGACATTCAAACTTTTCTGCTAAACTCTCCTTCCCCTTGACTACACAGGATTTCACAGTGGATCAAACTCACTGCTCTCCTAAACTTTTCTTCCTTTCTTGGTCTGGCTGAAACAGCCACAAGCAAATATCCACACTGCCCTGAACTTAGCAGGACTTTCCTCTGCGGCTGGTATAATGACTATTGAGTGGATGGTACAAGCCAATGCAAGGCATGACAGTTTCTAAACAGTAGTCATTGTCAAGAGGAACTGTTATTTTCCCTCTCAGGAACTTGCCTCTGGAACTGTGTGTGTGTGTGTGTGTGTGTGTGTGTGTGTGTGTGTAAGGAACTAGAAGAGTAAAACTTGTCATGTGGGAGAGTGCTACTTCAGAGAATAAGCTATTTTCCACTTAAAATATTTGTTGAGATTCATTTTAGAGTTTCAACACTTCCCCCAAGTGTGAATCTTCTATGGACCTTAACAGAAAACAAGCCTTGTCTAATTTAGTAAAACTAGGAAAGTGAGTTTGAAGTTTCCTTTCGAAGTCAGCATTTCAGTTGGAACATCAGACCAGATGTTAAAGAGCCTTGAAAGCCATAATGCCTGTCCTTCTGTTGCAGGTGCAACAACGAGAGTGAGTGGTCCCAGATCCATGAGAACATCATCCGCAAGTCCAGCGCCAAGTATTCTGCCCCCAGCGCCAGCCACGGTAACATACTTCTCTGGCTAGAAAACCTTGTGTTGCTCTTGCCGATGCTGATCATATAGACCTCAGTGAATTTGTGCTACCAGTTGCCGCATGTAAATTTCAGTTCCCCACAAACATTTGTTCTCCTCCCCAGTCACTTTCTACTATTTCTCCTTGTGATAATTTGAGACTTTTCCTAATTACTTCCAACCAAAACATATTTTCTGTTGTTTCTAAAATGGATTCCATGTGCTTTGATAGGAACCTTGAGTTCCAGTTTAAAACCAGAGTGAACAAAATTGCTGTAGGGTTTGTCACATTGTGAAGTCTGTGTTTTCCTGAACAAAGAATACACACCCCCGCCAAAAATAAAAGACAAATATTAATAATCACTTCTTCTATTCCTGTTCAGTGTTAGCATCACCAAGGAAGCCTGACACTAATGAGAATCAGTGATTAATCTGCCAAAATTGTTCAGAAACTGGAATAGTCAATCTTCAGTTCACAGCAGCTTTCATCTTAGTTCAACTTCTTTTCCTTTCCCCTCCTCCTTTTCTTTTAAAACTGTTTAATTTCTGTCTAAATCTTGGTGCAATTCCACACATTAGGAAGACTGTATTTTCTAAATTGAATATTAATTGCTTGATTAAATTAGAAGCACTATTTGAAAGCATCTCAGCTTTCATGTACACTTGAAGATGGCTTTCAAATTTACATAGAACCATGTTTCTAATGACAGTTTTAACCTCTCAATTATCTCATAATCTCTTTTACATAACGTTCTTTGTTTTTTAACTTCCATAGCCTTGTTGTAAATAGAAAGTGAGCTTAATTAACAGTGTAAAGCCACTGCAAGGTGTGGCAGTCTCCAAAGTTATTAAGAAGAATGAAGTTTTCACTACCAGGCATATACCCAAAAATGTACAAAAATACTGATTCTAAGAGGCACATGTACCCCCAGTGTTCATAGCAGCACAAGCAACAATACCCAAATTATGCAAGGAGCCCAAATGTCTATCAGCTGATGAATGGATGAAGAAAATGTGGCCCGTATATACGATGGACTTTACTCAGCCATCAGAAAGGATGAGTACTTACCATTTACATCGACGTGGATGGAATTGGAGCATATTGTGTCAAGTGAAATAAGTTACAGAAAGACAAATACCATATGATTTCACTCATATGTGGAATTTAAGAAACAAAACAGATGAACATAGGGGAAGGGAAGGAAAAATAAGATAAAAGGAAGGAAAAATAAAATAAGAGGTAAACCATAAGAGACTCTTAGATATAGAGAACAACTGAGGGTTGGGGAAAGGACTAAATGGGTGATGGGCGTTAAAGAAGACACTTGTTGGGATGAGCACTGGGTGTTTTATGTGGGTAATGAATCATTGGATTATGATCCTGAAATCAGTGCTGCACTATATGTTAACTTACTTAAAATTTTTTAAAAATTTTAATTTTTCTTTATCATGGTCAAAAGATAGTCAATTAGGAGGGTCCTCAGAACAGCTCCAGACCAGAGGCCACAAAGTTTGATACCTTCGGCTGGGAGTACTTAATTTCTCTAAAACTCTAGCATGGGGAGCCTCAGGGTCTCTCTCACTACTTTTAAGTGACTGTTTTTTTGTGTATGTGCCAGGATTCCAAGGAGCTCCATGCAGTGTGGTTGAATGGGAAGGGAGCCCATATTTCTCACCTACGAGGCTAAAGCAAGAAGCAAATAAAATCTTGTTTTTAATATATGAAGTTATTGGTAATTTGGAAGACTACCATTCATATCCATATTTATGATGTTCTTTGCTTTATTTACTTAATTGATTCATAAAGAGCTGCCCTTGGCTATAAGTTATTGGGACATGATATGATAAAAAATGGAGAACATTTTAAAAGAAAGATGGTAGTAGTAATACACTTTAAAACAACTGAAAGATTAGTTTCCACCATCACCTCCCAGGTTAAGATGTTGAATTGTGTCTCACATCCCAGAGCAGGGACAATGCCATCTTCAGTACCTGTGGTTTTTGTCCAGAACTCATAAACACTGGCCAAGGCCCCACAGACGTCAGAGAGCCTCAGTTAGGATGGTCCAGTTAGAGGAGGGCTCTATGCACTTATGGAAAAGCCAGGTGGAGAAATAGGCTGCTTCTCTTTGAAGTGTGTGTCTGACGTCTTCTAGGCAAGTCTTGACTTGGAAGCTGGTTGAGATCTTGGAAGTTTTCTGTTTCAACGCCCTCATTAAATAAATGAGGGAACCGAAGCTCCATGAAGTGACTTCGTGGCTGAACCAGGAAGCCCAGGTTTCCATACTCCAGGCAACTGGCTTTTCACTCTGTTGCCAAGCTTCTGAGCAAGGGGTTTCCAGTGCAGGACTCTGGGGTCTTCATGTCAGAAAAGTTTATAGATTACTCAAAGAATAGCTCTGGTCTTTATTAGTCTCCTAATTAAAGATACCTCATTATAGAAAATTTACTTTGCTGTAAACTGTCACCTATCTTTGTTAAACATCATAGACATTTATTTCCTTGGCAATTCTAGTGAATCATTAGTCACTAGTGCTCTCCCTGCAAGTCAAATCATATAAAAATGTAGAAGGAATTGCTACACTGGTTTTAAGTGCTGAGACTAAAGGTATCATTCAGTACTAACTCCTATAGGTTGGCCTCTTAGATATGTAGCCACAGACCTAACTTTTAGTAATTCTTGCAGCATGAAGGTTATTAAAAACAAATGAAGACAAATAAAACAGTTAACACAGTAGTTTTCCATGTATTTTTAAATGACTGTTGCACAGCTCTATTTACATATCTTGGGCTGGGGTTAATTTATATTATTAATTCTCATCCATCTCTTCCACGGGGATGGGAGTGGAGAGAGATTGGGGCCAGGTTGCTGACTCTCCAATATTCCCCACAAATTTCAATTTGTGCAATTACTTTTTTATGGGACGGTCTTTAATCTAAGATGAGATGGTCCTATTTCCACTAGAGCTGAAGCTTTGCAGTGCTCTGTGATCCATAGACCTGGTGTGTGCAAAGCAGAGTTGGGGGTGGTTTGTGCTGGTCTTACTGGGGAGGAACCCACTGCTCCTCTGGCTTTCAGTCATACTTGGCCTTGTAAAAAATGCACCTGCAGAGTGCGGAGGGGAGGGGCCACACAAAAATAATTCAAAACGGATGAAAGACCTAAATGTAAGACAGGAAACCATCAAAATCCTAGAGGAGAACACAGGCAGCAACCTCTTTGACCTCAATTGCAGCAACTTCTAACTTAGATACATCTACGGAGGCAAGGGAAACAAAAGCAAAAATGAACTATCAGGACTTCATCAAGACGAAAAAAATCTTCTGCACAGGGAAGGAAACAGTCCACAAAACTGAAAGACAACCTACAAAATGGGAGAAGATATTTGTAAATAACATATCCAACAAAGGGTTAGTATCCAGGATCTATAAAGAATTCATCAAAATCAACACCTAAAAAATAAATAATCCTGTTAAAAAATGAGCAGAAGACATGAAATTTTCCAAAGAAAACATCAAGATGGTCAGCAGACACACGAAAAGATACTCAACACCACTCATCATCAAGGAAATAAAAATCGAAATCACAATGAGATACCACCTCACACCTGTCAGAATGGCTAAAATTAACAATACAGGAAACGACGAATGTTGGCAAGGACGCGAAGGAAGGGGAACCATCTTACACTGTTGGTGGAAATGAAAACTGGTGCAACCACTCTGCAAAACAGTATGGAGCTTCCTCAGAAAGTTGAAAATAGAAGTACCGTATGACCCAGCAGTTACACTACTAGGTATTTACCCAGAGAATACAAAAATACTGATTTGAGGGGATACATGTCCTCCCGATGTTTATAGCAGTATTGTCAACAATAGCCAAATTATGGCAAGAGCCCAAATGTCCACGTGTGCGTACACACACACACACACACACACACACACAGGAATATTACTCAGCCATCAAAAATAAAGAAATCTTGCCATGTCCAGCTATGTGGTTGGAGCTAGAGAGTATTATGCTGAGCAAAGTAAGTCAGAGAAAGACAAATACTATATGATTTCACTCATATGTAGAATTTAGGAAACAAAATAGATGAACATAGGGAGAAAAAAGGGAGGGAAGCAAACCATTTTTTTTTTCATTAAGTAGGCTCCTTGCTGGGCATGGGGCTTGAACTTACAGCCCTGAGATCAAGACCTGAGCTGAGATCAGGAGTTGGATGCTTAACCAACTAAGCCACCCAGGCACCCCCTAGAGACTCTTAATTGTAGGAGACAACCTGAGGGTTGCTGGAGGGGAGGTGGGTAGGGATGGGCTACTTGGGTGATGGAATATTAAGGAGGACACTTGTTGTGTTGAGCACATATGTAAGTGATGAATCACTAAATTCTATCCCTGAAACAAGTATTACACTATACGTTAATTGGAATTTAAATGAAAATTTGAAACAATAACAAACAAAAAACAACCTTGAGCTTTCTTAAAATGTTTCCTTAGAATAACATATACTTTCTGCATCAAAATTTTTCTCAAGAAAAGTGCTGAACTTTGCATATTTTCCTCCACCAAAAAAAAAAAATATATATATATATGATTCTTTATGTCTTTTTTAGTACTACAGTACAGGGTGGAGATGTGGTTCTGAGTAAGAAAATGCTTTTGTTCTTGCAGGTCTTATCATTTCTCTGCAGCTTCTCCGTGGAGACATGGAACAGATTAGGAGAGAAAACCCCATGATATTTGGTAGGGGGTTGGCAATTACAAGAAAATTGGGATTTCCTGATGTCATCATGCCAGGTAGGCAGCACTTCTTGGGGCTAGGTTGGGAGAAGGGTTAGAAGGATGGAGTCTGGTGCTCCTCTCATGAGCAGATGGTGAACTGTGCTGGGGAGGAGCCCTGCAGCCATTAAAAGCCTCTGAATCCAAGTCAGCTTGCTGACTACAGCCTGTAGTCAGTGGCTCCTTTTTTGGCATCTGTTATTTTCCAGAATCCCCCACATCATACTCACCCATGCAACATAACAATCCAGCAGATGGGCTTTGTTGTCTCCTGTAGAGCCTGGATGATAGAAACCAACATGGAATTCTTCATGGGGATGCCTTATACCCTCTTCGGCTCAAAAGAACTTCCTTTGGGGGCAAAAATACACCAAAATATATACCTTGTAGTATTGATGAATCCAATTCATGTAGGAAAAGCAGATCCATTTTAATGTATTAGGAAAACAAGTCTGGCAAATGGTATGTTAGGCACTAGGAATAGTACTACCTAGCCAGGTTCACTGTTCTCATCTAATGCCCAGTGGAAAGCCAGAGCAGAAAGTGGGAATGCATCAACCATCAACTGTGGTTCTAGCTCAGTCCCAGGTTCATGTTTCCTAGTCAGGTCGATGCAGACAAAGCTAGGAAAGTAGATTGAAATAGGTCATCAGAGCCAAGGGGACTATAGAGAGTGAGAGAAGGATAGAGGCATGGCTCAAATAGAGGGCAGGTGGTCTGATAAGCAGAGGACATGTGAACAAAGGAAAATCTGAACAGGCAAATAGCTGGTTTTCTGAATGGGTTACCTACCCTTTTCATTGAGTTTTAATGATCCAGTAAAAGCTTGTTTGCTTCTGTTTGAAAGAGCCAGGGCAGGCCAGACTGCACTGCTTGTGACCACTCTATATGTCACCTATTTGAAGTTCCTCATGGTGCTGTAAATCCCCTTGTTGGAAATATTTGTCAGCATGTACCCAAGGCAGGAGTATGAGCTGAGCACAGAGAAGGCCCATGTGATGGCTTCCAGCTGCCTTTCAACTTCCCCCACTATGCCTGGACTTGTTTTCTCTTGCCTGCTTTCCCTCCGCATAGACACTGTAGATGCAGAGTAAGCTGCTGGGAACAGCCCTCATCTTCTGCTCTCTCTCTCTCTCTCTCTCTCACACACACACACACACAGGTCTACTGGATGGGAAACCTGGGCCACTCAATCAATTCCATTTGTAATGGGATGGAAATCAATAGCATTTGTAATGTTAGGGAGACGTCATGCTTCTGAAGGGCCCCCATCTGACTGTTGTAGAGGATTATCCTTCATAGGACACTTCTTCCATCCTGTCCTGACACCATTCCTCAGCCCTGGTTGTCAGAACAAGAAGAGCCCAGGCATAGTCTTGGCTTCCTAGCAAAATGTCATGGAAGAAAGAAGAAGTTATCAAAACTGATCTGGTGATTTTGTTTTTTAAGTTACATATCCAGGTTCATGAGGTGGAGTAACATATTCTAAGAGATATACGTAAAGTCTTCCTTTCTTTTAAGAAGTTGTTTTCCTGCAATTTAGACATTTCTTTCCTCTTAGCCTTCACAGTCAGAGGATTAAAACCAGATACTGGTTTTACTCTTTACTGAACAGATACTAAAAAGGAACAAAGTTCAGTCAAAACAATTCTTAAGCAAAGCTTGATTTTAAGAGTTATGTTTTCTAACCCTCATTTATGGAAAGAAATCTTTTTGTGGAGCACCCCGCATCTCTTTGTGTCATAGGCACTCAGGTTCAGAAAGGACTTCTGGGTATGCTAGACGAGTCTGAGGAAATGAGCTGTATCAGGCACTGATGAGACAAGCTAAGATTAAGTGAGTTTTCCCTCCCCTGGGCAGCGAAGGGATCATCAGATGATTTGCAATCCTGAAAGGTCCAGGTGAGGCCTGTGAGTAAGCTGTTCTTTTCTGCCTTTGAGTACTAAGTGCTAGAGCTGAAAGTAAGGATTGGTTCACAGGTGGGATGCGGTCCTTTGTGCATCATCTGTCTCCTTTACCCATCCTCCCCTTGAGGAGAGAGCTTTTTTGCAGATGGCCAGTCCCAGCGTTGTGAGCTAAAAACTGACTGACAGACATCTTAATGCACTCCAAGATATCATCGGAGTGAGTTTGCCATCCTCAGGCATGCTGATAGGGCTGGCCTGCAGCTTCTGGAGCAACAGGAAGAGTGTACAGGAATGTTTTACATTGCAGTCAGCCTATCCTGGGAAACCATAAGCTCCAAAGTCCCTTGGTGAGGCTGCCTGCAGCTGATCTACCCTTCACTTGTGGGAATGTTGGACCTGGGCCGCAGCGCTCCCTCAGCCCACATAGTGTTGGTGTGACCAAGTTACAAGAAGTTGTCACTTCTTGATACATGGACATACTTAAGAGAAATGAACAAGGCAATGAATTATGTCAGTTACTGTGATCATTTCAACATTTAATTTACAGAGTTCAGCCAGACTCTAGTCACACCAGTATCCAACATACCATTTTTAAAAAGGTCTCTTCGATGGTCTCCATTGCTTTCCATGGGCAAACACCATGTGACTGCTGTGAACCAGAGATGTGCTACTCTGTACCACAGCTGGATCCTCATGGCACAGCCATCCAGCTCTGCTCATGAGCCCTGGTAGTGAGCAAGAGGCAGGAGTGCTATTCCCGTTGCCCTGGGAGTTCCCGGAGAAGACACATGAACCAGGAGATGACATTCTTGATTAGAGAAGAACAAATAGATATGGGAATTGAAGTCTGATTTTGAAACCGAGCACTCAAGGTGCTTTTATTGGTTGGTCACCATATTCCCATGGGTACTTCCTCCTTCTCTCCAAACTCATTTTAGTTCAGTTCAAAAGATAGTAACTCCTAGATTTTTCTTTTCAAGAAAATGGGCAGGAAAGACCAGAGCAGGACAAATGTTCCAGGTGAACAAGTTGGAGTTAACATTGTTCGCAATAAAGTAGCCAAAAGAAAACCGCCAGCCCAAAGACTGTAAACTGAGAGGAATGATTAAAACCTTTGTTCAATAAGCGGCTGTGCCCTCCTGCAGACCATGCCCGAGCCAGCAGAGCCCCGCCACCACTTTCTACAGCCCTCTGTCATTCATAGCTTTCCTATAAAGCCTGTGCCCTGGAGTATAGAGTTCTGTCATGGCTCTGTGGGAATTATGTTTTAACTTGTTGTCTAAGTCTTGAATTTTTAAGGGTTTTCATTTTCTGTGGAATATGGGCCAAGTTTCATATGAGTGACATGGTCTTCCATCTTGTCAGAAGAAACCCACCCTTTGATTTAATGTGCTCTGGCTGAGGACTAGGTTTTTCCCAAAGCAGTAGTTCTCTGACTTGAGTCACCTCTGGGGCTTGGAGAAACAGACTGCTGGGTCCACCCCCAGGGGTTTCTGATGCAGTAGGAATGGAGTGGGACCCAACAATTTACATTCTTCACAAGTTCTGAGGTGATGGTAATGCTCCTAGTTTGGGGCCCCTTTCGAGAAGCATGTCCTAAGAGGGACTCTGCCTTAGGGAGGCTTTGTCCTTCCCTGACTCAGCCCTGGCACAAGGAGTGCTCCTCTCTGGGTTGCTCCGACTTGCTCTTAGAAGGCAGCTCTGCAGGCATGACATCCCTCTAGGGGACCCTCTGACTCTTGCCCTTGTGCTCAGAAATACACTCTGTCCTCTGCTTTGACCCTTGATAAAAAGTGCATGCTTCATCACCGACCTGCAAGTGATGTTTTGTTTTTGTTTTTTTTCTCTCTTTTCCTGTTTGTCTTAATTGTTCTTGTCTCTCTCTGTGCTGTCCCCTCATTCTCGCCCCTTTCTTTCTGGTGCAGAGATGAAGATAGTTGGGTGTAAGTTCCTGCTTTTGTGTGTGCCCTGTCTGCTTTTTGCCTGCTTTGTTTCCATCTTCATTTGTTTCATGGAATGTTGCAATACTGGGGTGGGGCTTCATGGACATTATTAATATTTCATCAGCCTCACCTTTTGGGGGTAACTGACAAGACATGGAAAAAAAAAAAAGAAGAAGAAGAAAAAGCCACCACCAGCCCAGCCTAGAACACTGTGTATTACTTTAGGTGTTCATTAAGATCTGAGGAAACTAAACCTAAGAACTAGGTGCATAGCTACAGGGAAAGACTTTTAGGAGACACAACAGCTACTTCCACTGAAAAGAAAATGAGAGGTGCTTATTCCAGGCTACACAGAATCAGAAAGTTAGAAAGCTTGCCTTTTCAGCACTGTTGGACACATCTCACAAAAATGGCAAACACATTCATTTTATTTTATTTCTTTTATTTCTTTTCAGTGTTGCAGAATTCATTGTTTATGCACCACACCCAGTGCTTCATGCAATACTATCCTCCTTAATACCCACCACCAGGCTTACCCATCCCTCCAACCCCCTCCCCTTCAAAACCATCAGTTTGTTTCCCAGAATCCACAGTCTCTCATGGTTTGTCTCCCCCTCCGATTTTTAAAAGAAAGCTCTCCTCAAAGGAAGTGATCAAAGTATTTAACCACAAGTAGATTTGTAGGACTATGGTCAGTCTGAGTGTCAAATGAGGCTTTGGCAATATCTAAGGGATGGTTTAGGAATGATCACATCTGGTCCCACAACAGGCTGGAAGATCAGCACATCCTTGACCCAAGAAAGGAATAGCCATATATAATGATGTCATACTACGCCCATTCCTCTCTTCCTGGTAGATCAGAGAACATCACTGGCTTGTAACAGCAGAAACCAGTAGAAGTGTGACACTGAAGACATGGTTTAAAAGTAAAGAACTTGTTTAGAGTATCCAGGAGATACTCTAAAGAATATCTCTCCTGGATACTCTAGAGTAAAGTCCTCACAAGAGTCCTTTTTGGTGGAAGAAGGTCTCTTCTTTAAAATAAGAACTACAACAAAACAAACTACTGGTTGTATGCCTGAAACTGCCTAAGTTGAATGGTTGTTAATGTCTCCAAATCTCCATGGAGCTGTCCATGTCATGCCATGTCCATGTCACTCCTATTCTGCCAGGAGAGACAATTGGTGCCATCCTGAGCAGGCCGCTGTGTCTGCTGAGAGAAGGTTAGCTCTAGTTTCGCATGGTCTTAAGGGAAAGAAAACAGTATCCTTCCTAATCCTATCTAGAAGTAGACAAGGTATAAATAACACAGTATTAAATACTAGTATCCTTGAACCCAAAGCCTCCTAATACATGGTGTGACTAATGTATACAGAAGGAACATGAATATAATAAAGAATCCAGACAAGTCTGAGTGCCCAAAGCTGTGTGGGCTGCCCTGGATCATTTCTCCTGGGATGGAACTCCACATAGGCTGGAACCATGTGGCCCCCAAATTCCTAGGAAGGCTGGCATGTCTGGCAGAAGATTCTCTTGCTAACAGATGCTCTGGTGCCTGAGCCAGACCACAGAACTTCTGAAACCGGCCAAGTCTGCTCTCAGAAGAGAGGTGCAAACGCTCTATGAGTTGTGTTTCTCTGGTGTCATACTAGGATGCAAGACTTTAGAGGGTCGCACCTGGCCACTGTGGCAGGCAGTTCTCTGTCACTGTGGGCTGCAGCTCTGTCACAGTGCTCCCAGCCCCCTAAGTTTCTGGTAGCTGAAAAACAGTTTCCTTCTAAGACCTTTCACTTACCGTAAAGACCCCAGAGTGTTTCAGGCCAATCGCTGAGGTAATAAGATGGTCTCAGGTACATTACCTTGCTCCTTCCCAGCAGTTGCTTATGTGGACTTACAAGAATCTAGATTTTTGATGTGTCATCGTGGTGTAGTGAAGCTGTTCTTGACACCTAACCACTCCAAGACAGGTATCCAGAAACTCCAGTACCTGGGCCAAATCTAGCCAGCAGCTTATTTTTGTACCATCTTGCAGCAAAAAATAGTTTCTCACATTTTAAAAGGGTTGTAAAAACAAAGGACGTGTAACAGAGACCTATGTGAAACACAGAGCCTAAAATACGAACTATCTGGCTTCTTACAGATAGAGTTTGCTGACCTCTGCTTCCTCTTAAGTCCCTAGTCTCATGGCACACAGCTCTACCAACAGCTGGCCTGGGCTACTCGGGCAGACTGTGCAAAGGACAGAGACAATATATTTGGAGGTCGTCTACAAGTTCAACCTCATTCATTACATCTTTCCACTGCAGAAACTCTGGTGCATGTCAGCTGAGCGTAAAGCGCTCAGAGATATAAGGCATTGCTGATGCTGTGAGGTGCCCTGCTAACCTCAGGAAGCCGAGTTCATGTAACAAAGGGAGGCAGGGCCACCCTCAATAATACCCACTCCCACACCCCACAGAGAAACCTCTCCTTCCCAGAACCCTCTCAGCATTCATCTGTGCTGCCTACGAGCTGCCTAGCCCCCACACCCAGCCAGATTTCATCATCTTCCCAGCAAACCCCATGGTGTGGTCCCCTGACATTAAACCCTGGAAAGCATCAGAATCACCTATTGATTGTTTGTTTAATGTATGTACTCAAACCCCGCCCAAGAGCAACCACAATCTCATGGGGTAGATGCTAGAAGTCTGGTTTTCATAAGCTCCCCAGGTGTTTAGAATATAGCCAGCCAAACAGTGGTCTGCAAACTAACCTCATAAACCATTGCTTAGGGCTTCTCTTTCCCATCCTTGTTGTAGTATGCCTATCCTCAAACCTCTCCTGGAGCTATTTCCGTGCAATTGGTCCTGAAGTTTACAGGAGCCTCCTGGAGACAGTGCCTTAACCCAAACACATGATTCCCCTGGTGGGCTTTGTGAAGATATAACATGTAACAGGGACAGCTGAAGAGCAAGGAACCTGGGAGGCTATCTGTAAGGCAGGCCTGGGTCATTAGATCCTGGGGGCCTTTCACATTGGCTGTTTCTTAGGTTTTCTCCTAGTTCCAGGAGAATTAGTAGAGAGCTCTATTTAAATGATCCCCCAGAGAGCTTTTGATAAGAGGGCCCCAGTAACATTAACTATCGCAGTTCTTGAAATTGAGGCCGTAATTTGCAAAATTGCAACCCATAAAGCAGCCTAATATCCATTCTGCTGAGAATAGCCCTAGTCTTAGGCAAGTCTGTTCTCCAAATAAAGAGCAGTGAAAGATCTGATGAAATCAAGCTGCTTCACTCTGTAACTCAGAGGGCATGTTTACTTGTTTTGATAAATTTTCTCAGCAAGATATCACTGAAGGCATTCTGTTTAAATAGAAAATTTCAAAAGAATGAAAGCTGTAGGAATATCCAGCTCAGTTCTTCCATTTGAAATTGGCATTTTGATTTACAATGCCCTGGAGTTACAGCTCAGAAACCATGGGCTCACTTTATGAAATCATCACAGACCAAATTCTGTCATTATCAATCTCTCACTTTTGTATGAGTATTCTATATCATATATTGCTAGGAAATGTTTAAATGTTTCATTTGAAGGACACATTTATTTAGGGCTAACTTTTGTATGGAGTCACAGAAATTTAAAATGTTTGTACAAGCTAGAATACTATTGCTGGTAGCCAGTATCTGCTTTTACATGTCATGTGGATTATCTTAAATGATTTCTAGAGAGCGCTGGTTTAAACCAGAGTAGTAGTTTAAAAAGTACCTGTTCTTTAGATTAGACATTACAATTCTCTATTCGCTTTATGCCACATCAACCTAGAAATTTAATAACTATTTAAATTCCATAGAAAAGCTAATGTGTAACTAAAAGACTTTTATCAAAAGAAGGCTCCAAAGTGTCTGTTTCTATTGTTAGAAACTCAAGGTGTAACCACCTCTCATTTATCCCGTTATGATAGCAATTATCTATAGGAAAGTTCCCATTTAATTTTGAATTTTACTTCAGGGGACTGATTTTATTCATCTCCTGCCCATAGTAGCAAATTTGTGGATTTGAGTTTCCCTTCTGCTCTCCTTTCCTACCCTACCTGCACCTCTGAGTGCTATTTTCATGATATGCCAGGAAGGCCCAAGCAGAGATGTCCAAAGGAGGCAGATTCAAGCCAGACTCATGAAAATTCCAAGTAGAGGCTCTCCTCACCCGGGAGAGAAGTCTGTGTGAACTGCAGGGCTAGACACCCCCTAGGCTGTCCTGCTTTGCCAGCAGTTAGTTACATTTGTATGTGATTTTCAGAACAAATTTTCCTTTTCCTTCATGGTAGCCTCAGGGCTATTTGGGGAACAGG
The DNA here is from genome assembly GCF_010015895.1 of Lontra canadensis. NCBI lineage: Eukaryota > Metazoa > Chordata > Mammalia > Carnivora > Mustelidae > Lontra > Lontra canadensis. The sequence continues at coordinate 9,509,314 of NW_022631029.1, forward strand.
ATGTTTTTCACACTTAGAGAAAGTTCTCTGGGCTGTCAGAGAATAAGTAATTGCTTCTTACAGGCTGCTCTTCCCCCCACTTGAGTGGAAGTATTTTAAGAGCTTCATTATGCAACCAAATAGCCATGGCTGTGTTCCTGGTATAGTAAGACGACCTGAAGAATAGAAGGTCTGCTCGTGAAGACCTCAAAACCCAGGTATATCCCAGTCCTAGTCTACCATGTTTCATGCATAAGAGACACTAAGACACTTCCACAATCAGAGGTGGCCTGTGCAGAAAAAGAGCCATCATCATGTATCTGACCAAACTAGAGAGCTCACTTGCCAACCAGAAACAATACCTGCTTATGTTATTGTGATTCCAAGAAAGGAACTTTAAGATGGGCCAGTTTTGCTAAGAACTGAGGTAGAAAGAATATTCTGAATTGGCTTGTTTTGCAAGTTAATCATTCCATCACCTCTCAGTTAAATTCTTCAGGCTGCTAACGCATCTTCACTTCGATCTTACGTGTTTTCCTTTGCCACTTTCCTTCGAAGATTTTTTCCCCAGAGACTTAGCTATTTTTTTTTCCTGAAGGTCAAAAGCCCTTCTTTAGAATGTATGGATAAAACTGGTCATGTTACAAAATTAGAGCAGCCCAAATGAGCTCCCCTTATACATGAATAGACAACCCCACTCCCTTAAAAAAGGCAGATGTGGTCATTCCTTAGGTCATTTCAGCTTGCAGTTTGAGCTTCTTCAGCCCAGTCTCGAGCAGCAGTTATTGGCAAAGTGGGCGGGAGTCAGAGCCCAGGGAAGCACAACAGATTGTCCCCTCAACCCCGTGCTTTAGCCCCTGTGATTCTGAAGAGTCATTTGTTCCCAGAGCACATGCCACACAAAGAAGAAAAAAATGACAGTCCTGTGACCTCCATCTGGCACTCCAGGAAGGGATGGGATTTGGAGCTAAGCCTCCAGAAGGAAAAAGTAGTGTATCCTCTATAAAGACTCAGAAGGGTTAAGAGTTGAAAAAAGAAAACCTATAAAAGAAAAAGGAAATTACCTTTTTTTTTTTTTTTGAGGGAAAGGAGAAGGGATTAGTAGTTAAGGCATAGACATGATAAAACTAAGTGTTATTCGTGTTGATTCTAAAATCTTTCCCCTTTGGAAGGCTCAGATTTCGGCTATTCTCCTGGAGGGTAGAGAGACTGAGTAGTCACCTATGATATGAGAGAAGATTCTCTGCCCCACATTTTCCCACCCTGGACAAGGTGTGGTGAACAGCTTTAGAATTCAGACTTAGAGAACACATGACTAACCAACCTAGTACCGCTGCACTGATATGGGTAGATGGCCACCATTATTAACCAAGCTTGCAATGCCCCGAGCACCCACCTGAACCCTGGAGGACCCAAATGCTAGCCTGGTCCTCCATACAAATGGGGCCATGTGGCTTCTGTGGTCATGAAGACATGGCATTTCTTTCCCCATAGGCGATATCCGCAATGACCTGTACCTAACCTTGGAGAAGGGGGATTTCGAGAGAGGGGGAAAGAGTGTACAAAAGAATATTGAAGTGACCATGTATGTGCTTTACGCAGATGGAGAAATACTGAAGGTAAGATTTGCCAGTCAATTTGGAATGGAGGCTAATCCTGAAATAATTTTTGTGACTCTATGGACTTTATCCAGAGATCCATTCTCCTCAGGTGGACCTCCCTCAAATGGCTGCATGTACATTCTTCTCTACCTTTTCTTTTCTTCAAGGAAACCCTGCAGTATGCTTTGATGATGACTTCCAGTGTCATACAGCCTGTTTAGAAATGCTTCCTAGTGTCTGACCTCAATCCTTCCTGCTCCAATTTAGACCTATTCCCTCTAGTTCTGCCCTACATGTTACTTTTTCTGCCATTCTGTCTAGCATCAAGCTGCCTCTTTTGGTAACTGTTACTAGGTCCCACTCTTTTTGTTCCTTAAGCTAATAAAGCTGCACTTGCTCTTTGGTCAAGGGTGGGACTTAGGCACTCACTTGCTGGTACCAAGTTATGTGACAAGGAACAGCAGAGTCAGGCTCCAAAAGATTATTTCCAGCCAATGCCAGTATAAAGAAGGAAGTATGTCTTCTGTCACTCCTCATTCAAAGTGAAGAACTGGAGTGCTGTTTTTCCACCATCAGTATGTCAGTTTTCTCCAGTCGTGTCATGATGAAGTCCCTGGCAAATAACAAGGCCTCATTTGCATAGCACTTGATAGAAGGCAAATCATTCTTTTACAGACCTTGCTCCTGTATGTTGACAATAGCCTTGTGAGGCAGGCAGAACAGGAATGATCATCCACATTTTATGGAAGGAAGAAAGTAAAATTAGTCAAAACCATCTCCTAAAGCTAGAAGGAAATAGAGGAGAATGTTTATTTGGTGGTAGAAACAGTGATTTGTATTACATTTTAAAAACCCACCTCAAGAAAATAAATTAACTTTAAAAAGAAGGAGGGTGGCACCTGGCTGGCTCAGTTGGAAGAACATGTGACCGGTGATCTCATGGTCTTGAGTTTGAGCCTCACATTGAGTGTAGAGATTTTACTAAAAAAAATAAATAATTTTAAAAACCTACCCCAAGGACTAAGGCATGTCCATTGTTTGCATGGATAACACCAAGGTCAGCAGAGCTGTCAGCTACTGGCAACACCCTTGTGCAGATAGGGAACTGCTCCTGATTGCATTACCTGCAACTTCCTGTCTTCCAGGAAGATGGGACTACAACTTCATGGCAATATTTGGAAATGGGGTCAAGGTAAATCTGGTTCTTCCTTATCTAGGACAGTCAGCCAAGGGCAACCTTGGAAGGAAGGTTAGAAAGCAAGCTCTCTCCAGTTTATAAATTAATTAATTTTCTGATCAGGTGAAGTGTCACGTACAGTTGACTTCTCCTATGGAGTTCACTCTTTCCTTTCTGAATGAGGATGAAGAGCTTATCTTGGTGATTCAGATACACTGTTCAGCTTCCCTCCAGTTTATTGAGCAGTGTGTGTGGTTCCTTCTGCCCCAAGGAAAAGAAGGAGCATTGTTGACTATGGATTCTTTAGGCCATCTACACAGTTGTCTCCAAAAGTTTTGAATTTAAGTCAAATGAATTTTCTCATCTTGTAGATTTGGCCTGGTGGGAAAATAGGACCCACACAAAGGAGAAAATATCCTAGTGCCGCCGAGAAGTCCAGGGGCTTCCTACGGGAAGATGACACTTTATTATGCTTCTCTCTTTCAGGATTGCATAAGCTTGGGTTCAGGAGAGCCAAACAGGAGCTCCTACCACTCCTTTGTCCTCTACCACAGTAATAGTCCTCGGTGGGGAGAGATTATCAAATTGCCCATCCCCATCGACCGGTTCCGGGGCTCCCACCTGCGCTTCGAGTTCAGACATTGTTCCAGTGAGTGAGAATTCTCTCCACATTCCTTGGAGGATATGAACGTCCTATTGTCTTAGAAGCCTTTCCTCAGAAAGAAAACTCAGAGGGTTCTTGTTATTGGGGCAAGAAAAATGAGGAGTTCTGAATCAGTGGGTACTCAAGGATGGGATGTCATTAGAGGCTGTTCTTTAGACAGTGACTCAAACCATGAGGTTTGGTGCTGGCCCTTCCTAGGGTCTGACCCAGACACCGGATAATTACCAGTGTCATTCCCCTTTGAGTGTTTCCTTTCTGCATATTAAACTGCTTCTTAAAGAGCCTCTGGTTTATCAAGACCAGCAGTCTAGTTTCTATTTGAGTCTAGGTAGCCCATGTACCTTGGGATATAAATGGAAACCTGGTCCAGTACATTTCTCATCATTCCTGCAGTCAGGTAACTACCTAATTAATGAAAACAAGGGACAAAGAAGTAAAGAATGTAGGTGATAAGCACAAGGGGAATTTCTGTTAAAAAGCAAAGTGAGGGGCAAAAACAACTAACACTTAGCTCTGGTTGCAGCAAAGGACAAAGGGGAAAAGAAACTCTTTGGCTTTGCATTCTCACCCCTGATGCGGGATGATGGCACCACTCTTTCAGATGACATCCATGAGCTCTACGTGTACAAGGTATGGAGCCTGTCTGTCTCTCACCTAAACCTTCACACCCCTGAGACCGCTCTCACACATGGTTCTCAGTTAGGTGGTTTTCAGTGGGCAGGCCGAAGGATCCAGGGTAGTGCACTGGTGGCTGACAGCAGGATAGCTGTGGGTAGGCTTTTGTCTTCTACCTATAGGAGCCTTCCTCTCACAAGTGATGCCAGCAGGCCCTTTGCTTCCCAACTCCCACTTCACAAGTAATGGATGTCTGTTACCAACTCCTCTGTGCTGTGTGGCTTGGCTAGTACGTTCAGACACCTGCCATTTGAGATCATGGTTCTGTCAGCTGTCACAGTGCCGCTCCCCCCAGAGTTGTCTGCACACCAGGTAGAGGCCACCTGCCCCAACATGTTCTCTTTAAAAGGCATGTGAGCCATGCTGGGGAGTTTCCAGTCAGAAAGCAGTCTTCTAAGAGAACCTGAGGTCCAAGATCTAGCCTCAGGAAGATGAGAGCAAACATCAACATCAAAAAATCTCCTGCGGCCTGCTTTTTACACATGGCGTGGTTCGGGAAACATTCTGTATTCTCTACCTTTGCCTACAGTGCGATGAGAATAGCACGTTTAACAACCATGCTCTGTACCTGGGCTTGCCCTGCTGCAAAGAGGACTACAATGGCTGCCCCAACATCCCCTCCAGCCTCATCTTCCAGCGCAGCACCAAAGAGTCTTTCTTCATCTCCACACAGCTCTCCTCCACCAAACTCACCCAGAATGGTAGGCAAGAGGGTCTGCAGGGGGCTGCCCTCCCTGTCCTCAGTGGCTGGTTTCATGTTGCTGTTGCATGCTAAGGGAGACAGGAATTAGTTGCTTTTTCATGCCATAATGAGGGCATTCTTTTCACCTGAAATTGGAGGAACCACTTGGCAATAGCAGCCTGTAAGGTTTGCCATGGTTTCAGCAGCTCCAGAGTACGCCTCCGGATCTCACAGATGTGTCTTTGGTCTTATGGGCACTAAAAAGGCTGTTGTAATGCTTGTGGCTATTTCTCTTCCTCCAGTTTCCACCGGGCAGGGAGGGTCTGGGCTTTGCTTGTCCTTGGCATAGCCAGTGTTCACCATCTTTTGCACTTGCTTTTTTAGTGGACCTCCTGGCTCTCCTGAAATGGAAGGCTTTTCCAGACCGGATCATGGACATCCTAGGGCGGCTGCGGCATGTCAGTGGGGAAGAAATTGTTAAGGTATGGCTTCCGGAAATTCGTACATGCTGCCTGACCAAGAATCTGGGCAGAAGTCCTTACATCTCCTTGATTTCTACTGGTACCCCACTAAGACCATGTCTTGAAATACAACTAGATGAGTAGAAATAAAGTTGTTCTTCTTTTCTCTCTTTTTTTTTTTTTTTTTTTCTCTCTTTTTTTTTTTTTGTTAGCTTCTCTTTTTTTTTTTCTTAGAATTTTATTTTTTGACAGAGAGAGAGACACAGTGAGAGGGGTAACACCAGCAGTGGGAGTAGGAGAGGAAGAAGCAGGCTTCTCACTGAGCAGGGAGCCCCATGTGGGGCCTGATCCCAGGGCCCCAGGATCATGACCTGAGCCGAAGGCAGACACTTAACTACTGAGCCACCCAGGCACACCTGTTAGCTTCTCCTTTTAAAGGAGGTATCACATCTGGCTTCTTACCTTTTAGAAACTATATTTAAGTCATAAACCCTATTTTCTGATTGTTTTTCTTCCTAGGAAAAAACAACAATAATGAGACTGCAGTGGTCAAGGCATCTGTCTCAGAAACACAACCAGTGCTTTGTGCTGCCTCCTCTGTTTCCTTAGATCTCTTTCTCATTTTCCTTATTTGTAACCCTTTAACCACAAATCTAGCCTGAGGCTTTTTTTGGCTCTACTGGCTTGATTATCTAGAAGAATTCTAAATGCTCTCCATTAACTTAGAGCTGCTGCCTTTGCCCCGTCTCTCACTTAAGAGTCCATACTAAGGACCCTTCCCCGCTCTCTGTCTGAACTGCTTTCTCTAGGTACCTTTGTGACATTTCCCATCTAATGGCCTGAGCAGACTGATAACAACACTACCAGTCCCCCATTGTCTTCCGCAGGGCTTCTCTGCATTGTGTGGAGTGTTTGCCCACCTGGTTTTAGCTCAAGAAAACCCGCAGGTACTCCCTGATGGTGTAAACCCCCCAGGTGGATTCTGCACAGTGGACTGAACTCTGCTGAGAACAGTGGACTTGCCTTTGATGATCAGTAGGAGCAGTGGACTGTAGGATAGAAACTAAATTTCAAGAAGGCAGCTGTCCTTCAGTGAGCTTTCTTAGTTCTGTCATCATAAAACCAAATCAATGAGCACAGATAACCCTGTAGATACTTTCATTTTTCAGCACCATTGACTCAGTAACATACACGGTGTCTTCGAACAAGAAACAGTTTTGAAGTCTGTATACCTCTATGTATTTTCGTGAAGTCAGTCTGAATTTTGTTTTCATCAATTAATCTTTTTAAAAAGAACTCTTAAGCTAATACTAGTTTTGTTTTGCTTTGCTTTTTTTAAATTTAATTTTATTTTTTCAGTGTTCCAAGATTCATTGTTTATTCATATGTTTATGTTTTGTTTAGGTAGGAGGCAGGGAGAAAGAGAATCTTCAGCAGACTCCACACCCAGCACAGCCTGACATGGGCTCAATCTCAGGCCCCTGAGATCGAGACCCTCAGACCATGACCCTGAAATTATGATCTGAGCTGAAATTAAGAGTTGGGCACTGAACCAACTGAGCCACCCAGGCACCCCTGCTAATACTAGTTTTTGAAACTGAAGATCAGTTTATTCTCAGGGCATTTTTTTTCTTCTAAACATACTTTAAAATATCAATTAGTAAACAGAAACATGTTTTTAAAATCTATAATCTTTTTCAATCTGAGTTGTATTCCAGATAAGAAAATATCCTATCAACACATCTGGTTTTGGTACCAATGATTGATCTCAAGCCACCAGAGGAGAGTGTGAAAATAATCTGCTAGAATTAATTTTTTTTTACTTTTTATTAGAATATTTCAAACATACACAAAAGTAAAATAGTGGAAAGAACCCTATGAGTACCTATCACCTAGCACCAATAATCTTCAGCCTTTGACCAATACTGCCCATCAACACTCCCATCCATGCCCGCAACTTCAGACTTTGCTAAAAAATAAATTGTAAACTTTGTATCATTCAGTTGCCTTTTGACCAACAGAATGTTAGATTTGATTTTTAAAGACTGCTGGTATCCATGAGTATTTATCATCTTCTCCCTTAGATTTTGCATCTTAGAAACAAAAAACAAAAACAAAATGGTACTTCCAGATCTTTTACCCTCCCTGATAGCCATCAGCAGCAGCTTTCTCTCTTCTCCCAGCATACTGATTTCTAGACCAAAACATGGTTTCTGTAGCTAGAGCCTAGCCTGCCATATCCTCATTCAAGTGTCCCTTATAGTTAAGCCACAGTAGAGAATAAGGGGACTACAGCACTTTTGGGGGTTCTGGGAAAGTGAATTCTTTTTCTCAAAATAAATTTGGCATCAGAACCACTTAGAGTTTCATTACTTCAAAGTTGCAATTCAACATGGGTGTCCTGTGTTTTTTAGGTTACTGTTCTTTCCTTAGAAGTTTAGCACTCACCCAAGAGAAAAAAGCCTTTCCAAATCTCTCTCAGGACCCTTTGGGCTGTACACAAACACCCTGAGTCCACCTAGTTATCCCTTAGTTGGATGGAGGTGGAATATTCAATTATTTTTAAGTAAAGTTTGAGATCTTAGATTTTTGAGATTGTTTATTGGGAGATTAAAGTCACTGGTGTATGGAAGTTTGACCATGTGTACAAGGTCCTAAGACATGAGCCCTCTGATTTTTATGTTACAGTTTCTGCAAGACATCTTAGATACACTCTTTGTGATTTTGGATGATAATACAGAGAAATATGGCCTGTTGGTATTTCAGTCTTTGGTAAGTCTCACCCTTCCTGACTTCCTTTTTTGTTAGTTATTTCTGTCACATGTTTTCCAAAATCCAAGGGAAGCAGTTTATTAGGATGAGTCAATACAAGGTACAGATGTTTCCAGTAGAAAAGAGGCTGAGGAGTGACCCAAGGCAGACCAGCCAACCAACTTATCAGAGAGATTCCAGCATCAAATTTGAATAATTCAGCCTGGTCAGGTCCAGGCCTCAACTTTGTAGTTCTGGTACTCAGTCTCATCGCTGTAGTCGAGTTGCCTAGCCCCTGAAATAGAGACCTACACACCACCAGTATGCTCAGAGATGAATATAGGAAACTAGGTGGCCTGTACTTTCACCTGCACAGTAGGATATAACCACCAGGAAGAGCAGAGTCCTCACCCATGCTGGTCTGAGCATCACACTCTGTCCCTGTGTGCAGTTGTTTGGGAACCAGAATCTCCAATGGCTGCTTAGTGAGAATGGACAGTGGCTTGAACATTCAGTGCATTTAGCTTAATAGATCCTGTCCCTGTTCCCAAGGGGAACCTCATACTGTAAGTCTACCTAACAGATGAGGAGCAGAGGCAGGAGTTAAAATGACACGTGCATAGTTTGCCCCTTTGGCTTTTCTTCTTCCTTGCTCTCCTAGCCAGCCAGCCCCATTTCTGAAGGCACAGCCTTTCATAGGCTGAGCTGGCTCAGAGAATAATCTTTTTTTTTCTTCCGTTTTCCAAGTTTTCTGAGACACCTTTGTATTTATGCCACCATGCACGGGTATTATTTCGCTTTCTCCTAATCTGTATTACCCCACCTAGCATTACTGTGAAAACTCAGATTAACATTGGCACAGACAGATGAGCCCCAAGTCTGAATTCAGAGGCTGGGGCCTATAGGAATAGAGCAGACAGGACAGAAATAGACCCAGAATAGAAATCTTCCATTCTCTGCCCATGGGGAACACTAGAGAAAACACTGACAGTTTGTCATTCCTTAAAGAAGCAAGAGTTCTGTTTTCTGCTGGAGATAAATCCAGGGCCTCCAGTGAACCCTGGTACCCTCCATCTTCTCCAGGTATTCATCATCAACCTGCTCAGAGACATCAAGTATTTCCACTTCCGGCCTGTAATGGACACATACATCCAGAAACACTTTGCTGGAGCCCTGGCATACAAGTAAGTTCCATCTGGCACCATTATTAGGACTTGGTTTGAATAGAAAGACAAACTTAAAAAAATCTCAGTGACAGCCACCATTCAGTCAGCTGACTTTTTTTTTTACTTAATTTTTTTTCTAATTGTGGTAAAATACATAGAGTATAAAATACCTATTTTTAAGTGTAGAGCTCAGTGGCATTGAGTATATTCACATTGTTGTACAGCCATCGCCACCATTCATCTCCAGAACTTTTTCAGCTTGTAAAACTGAAATTCTGTATCCAGTAAATATTAACTCCAATCACCCCTCCCCCTCCCGCTGCCCCTAGGCAACCACCATTATACTTTCTGTCTCTGAATGTGTGTGTTCTACGTACCTTATGTCAATTGAATCATGTAATACTTGTCTATTTGTGTCTGGTTTAGTTCACTTACCATAATGTCTTCAGGGTTCATCCACATTGTAGTATGTGTCAGAATTTCCTTCCTTTTAAAGGCTGAATAATGTTCCATTATACATATATACCATGTTTTGTTTAGTAGTCGATGAATATGTGGGTTGCTCTCGTCTTTTAGTCATTGTGAATAATGCTGCTATGAACATGGGGATACAAATATCTCTTTAAGACCCCGCTTTCTATTCTTTTTTTTTAAGATTTTATTTATTTATTTGACACTCAGAGATCACAAGTAGGCAGAGAGGCAGGCAGAGAAAGAGGAGGAAGCAGGCTTCCCGCCGAGCAGAGAGCACGATGCGGGGCTCGATCCCAGGACCCTGGGATCATGACCTGAGCCGAAGGCAGAGGCTTTAACCCACTGAGCCACTCAGGCGCCCCTTTCTATTCTTTTTGACATATACCCAGAAGTGGGATTACTGGTTCATAAGGTAGTTCTATTTTTAATTTTTTAAGGAACCACCATACTGTTTTCCACAATAGCTGCACAATTTTACATTCCCACCAACTGTGTTCAAGGGCTCCAGTTTCTCCATGTCCTCAAGCCAAGACTTGTTATTTTCTGTTGTGTTTTTCTGGGAGGAGTGGGGGTTTTATAGTAATCATCCTTAACTGGCGTGAAGCGGTATCTCATTGTGGTTTTGATTTGCATTTCCCTAATTATTAATGATGCTGAGCATCTCTTCATGTATTTATTGACCATTTGTATATCTTCTTTGGAGAAAAACGTATTCAGGCCCTTTGCCCATTTTTTAAACAGGTTGTTTCATTTTTTATTGTTGAGCTGTAGGAATTCTTCATATAATCTAGATATTAACACTTTGTCAGATACACAATTTACAAATATTTTCTCCCATCGTCTTTCTTTCTGTTGATTGTGTCTTTTGATGTACAGTAGTTTTCAGTTTTGATGTAGTCCAGCATATCTATTTTTTCTTTTATTTCCTGTGCTTTTGGTGACATGACATATCCAAGAAATCATTGCTAAATCCAGTGTCATAGAACTTTTCCTCCGTTTTTGTCTACAAGTTTAATTTATAGTTTTAGCTCTTACACTTAGGTCTTTGATGCATTTTGAGTTAATTTTTGTTTATTGTGTAATGTAAGAATCCAACTTCATTCTTTTGCACATAGATATCTAGTTTTCCTAATATAATTATTGAAAAGACTATCCTATCCCCATTGAATGGTCTTGGCACCCTTGTTGAAAATCATTTGACCATCTCTGTGAGGATTTATTTCTGGGCTCTGTCATTCTATTGATGTGTATGTCTGTCTTTATGCCAGTACCATGTTATTTTGGTTATTGTAGTTTTGTAGTAAGTTCTGAAATCAAGAAGTGTGAGTCCTCTAACTTTTTTCTTTTTTGAGATTGCTTTGGCTATTTGGGGACCCTTGAGATTCCATATGAACTTCAGAATGAATTTTTCTATTTCTGCAAAAAATGTTGTTGGGATTTTGATAAGAGATTGCATTGAATCTGTAGATCACTTTGGGTAGTGTTGGCATCTTAATAGTTTTAGTCTTTCAATCAATGAACATGAGCGTCTTTCCATTTATTAATATCTTCTTTAATTTCTCTCAGCAACATTTTATAGTTTTCAAAGTACAAGTCTATAAGTCTTTCACCTCTTTGGTTAAGTTAGTCCTAAATATTTTATTCTTTTTTGATGCTACTACAAATGGATTTTTTTCCTTAATTTCCTTTTTGAAGTACTCATTATAAGTGTATGGAAATGCAAATGACTTTTGTGTCTTAATTTTATATCCTGCAATTTTGCTGGATAAATTTTGCATTTATTGGTTCTAAAAGGTTTTTTTGTGGAATCTTCAGTTTTTTTCTACATGTAAGACCATGTCAGCTACAAACAAAGATAATTTTGTTTCTTCCTTTCCAGTTTGAATGCCTTTTACCTCTTTTTCTTGCCTAACTGTTCTTCCAGTACTATGTTGACTAGAAGTGGCAAAAGCAAGCCTTATTCCTAATCTTTGAATTAAAAGATTGAATTCAAAGATGTTGAATGGGGTCTTAGCTGTGGCCTTTGAGCTCTCATTTTAAACCATAGTTTACTACACAGGTGTCATACTTTTCCTTGTAAGAAATACCGGCAAAGCTACTGAAAGTTAGGCTTGCTTCTTCCATGAGAAACATGTGAATAGATAAATATAGCACCCACAAATAAATATCAAAGAAATAAAAAGTTGATAAAAGATATAAATAGCTAATATGGAAAACCAAGGTTATCTGAAACTGTTAAAGCAATTTTAAAAAGTCATCACTTTCTTCTGTAGAATTAGCATAGTTTTTGGAAATATAAGTAAAACCCAAGGGTGATGAGGCTGTGGAGTCCCTGGAACTCTGGCGCTTTGATGTAACTCCGCAGAGCAGGCACCATGCTGTGGTTTAAGCATGTCATCATCTCATTAGTAGTCACAATAACTTCGAAGTGTACGGTTGTTTTCTCTGCATCTTAAATGAAGAAAATGGCACAGAGGCATCAAATTACTTGCCCAAGGATGCAGAGCTAGAAATTTATAGGCCCCAGATATAAACTCTGCTGTCTGACCAAGGCCTGTACTTGACTTCTGTGCCCTGTTGCCACATGAGGAACAGGCCTTCTGATCTATCATCTCCCTTCACTCAGGTTTCTTGGTCCTAAGAAAATAAAATATATGAGATAAAGGTGAAGCAAGGAGGGGCACACCGGACTATATACCTTTATCTCTGTCTACTATTTACTAGTCATTGTGGTCTATTCTGGAGACGCAGCAAGTTTAGACAAAACAAATATGCATTCAAAGTCCAGAACTTTGGGGAAACTTTCTTATAATCAAAGAAGAAATGTGTGTCAGGGAGAGTGAGAAAGAATGATTATAATTGCTCATTAAAATGCAGCAACTCTGTGGATGAGGTATGTTGTCTGAGTGAGGTATGTTGTCTGATCTCAGATGAACTGGAGATCCCACAGCTGTAATGGACCCATCACTCCATTCTGACTCATCAGCAGCATATTATTCCTATGTGGCTAATTCTGGGCTGCAGAAATTTCAAGCGGCATTGCTTTTGAATTAAAGTGGGGTTTCTGGAACTGTTCTCTTTCCCAGGGAGCTCATCCGCTGTTTGAAGTGGTACATGGACTGCTCAGCAGAACTGATTCGACAGGACCACATTCAGGAAGCCATGCGGGTAATGTACTGAGCTCACTGTACACAAAGGGCCCACCCTGCAGCTGTTTGACAGTAATGGCAATGGTTTATAGCATGCAGGACAATTGTAGACATCCTAGGACATTGGCCTACTTTTAGGAACACCTGGGACCACGTGAGTCCCCATTCCTCACCTTGATTTTGCCCCAGAAGATCTTTATGCCTAATAACGTTATCTTAAGGCCAGAAGGATGGATGATGAGCATGGAGCTCCTGGCCGTCCTTCCTGTCTGGTTGTTGCCAACACCATTCATCTCTGCTTCCAGTAGCCAAAGCATCATATCTCCTTCTAAACTAGTGTTGGTGGCAGCAGTGATTAGAATTAAGTCAAGCAGAGAGAGTCAATTATCATATGGTTTCACTTATTTGCAGAGCATAACATGGAGGACATGGGGAGATGGAGAGGAGAAGGGAATTGAGGGAAATTGGAAGGGGAGGTGAACCATGAGAGACTATGGACTCTGAAAAACAATCTGAGGGTTTTGAAGGGGCGGGGGGGGGGGGGGGGGGTTGGGGGAGCCAGGTGGTGGGTATTAAGGTGGGTATTAAGGAGGTGGGTATTGCATGGAGCACTGGGTGTGGTGCAAAAACAATGAATACTGTTATGCTGAAAAGAATTTTAAAAATAAATAATAAAAAATATTAAGATCTTCCAACACTTTCCCTTGTTCAGTGGTTACTACACATTGTGTTTTTTTAGAACTGTTTTAAGTGGAAAGAGCTGAGTGTAAATGCACTGTATATGGATATATGGAGAAGAAGATAATCTTAAAACCTTGACCTTTGGAGGAACCCAGGGTCCTTCATGGCAGCACCCCTGCATGGACAGGTTCCACGATAAGGCAGCCTTTTGCATTTCTAGGCAGCTCCAGTTTTCAGGGATCCATCCTCATTGTGAGTTAACTTCACTTTTGGTAACTTCTTTTCATGGTACTGCTTCTACTATAGAGAATCATCTATGAGAATGTTGATCCCTCTTTTGCTCAACAGTTCTCCAGATAGCTATTTAAAGAAAGCTGCCATATCCTCTGGGAACTCACAAGTCCAAGCTTTCTCCCTTTCCACCCCTACATTTTCGTGTTCTTGAGTTACTTTTTTTTTAATTGTTTTTAAGCATGTCTTTCCCACCCTTTCCAGTTAGCAATAAAAGAAGAATGGCAGCAAAGTTGTTCTGCTTTTTCTCTGTCCCCTTTTAATTTCACATCATCTGCTGCAAGTACTACTGGGCCTATGCTTTTGCTGTTCTTGTCCACAGGGTAACAGGTGAGACAGGTGTTTCCCCAAGTGTCATCAGACTGAAGGCAAAATCAAATCATAAGATTGTGTTCCCCTGCTTCTTCTATGTACATTCTGTAAAAATCAAAGCCCACAATTGTTATTTCTGTGCTCCTTCATATAATACATATCGATAAAGCAGTCAGCATCTATTGTGGGTGCTAGGATACAAAGACGAGTCGAGTAAGACAGGCCTCTCTTCTTGAAGAAAACTTCCCCAATGAAGCACGCAGTAGCACAGGTGTAGAGCAGGATTCTGAGTGTGATGTGAGGGCAGGGCCCAGGTTCTGTTCGTCTCTTAACCCAATACCTGTTAGGTGTCTCATATGATATTTGAGAGGATAAAAGTTGAGTTAAATTCAAAGGATTCTCTTTGAGTCTCAAAATTAATTGCTCAGGATACTGGAGAAGCCATCACAGAAGAAGTTGTTTTCTCCTAAGAATCATTCATTCAGTCAGTCACTTGATGTTGCTTCATAGCTGCCATGGGTCAAACACTGTAGGAGCCACTGGGGACTCAGCAGGAGCCCAGGCAGAAAAGGCTAGGCCTTTATAGCACTTCCATACAAGTTCTTTGGAAAGACAGGCAAACATATAACATGAATAAATATACAAAGTCAGTGAAAAAAAAACTTTGATGAATACTATGAAGGGAATCAACAGGATCATGGGATAGACTGGCTGGAGAGGAAGTTTTACTTCAGATCAAGATTTTAGAGAAAACCTCTCTGATGAGGTGACCTCTGGGCTGAAATTAATGTTCAGAGCTGAGGGATAAGTACTCCAGACAGAGGAAACAGCATGTTTAAAAGCCTCATGGCAGGGGGAGGGGTGCAAGGGTGGCTCAGTCAGTTAAACTTCCAACTCTTGATTTCAGCTCAGGTCATGACCTCAGGGTTGTGAGATTGAGTCCCACATCAGGCTCTGCAATGGGCATGGAACCTGCTTAAGATTCTCTGTCCATCTGCCCTTCCCCTCCCTCCCTCTCTCTCCCTCTCTTTTAAAAAAAAGAAAAAATAGTTCTAGGAAGCTTGAGTTTTCAAGCAACCAGAATAGTGGCTGATTTGACCAAAGCAGGGGATTTCAACTGTTGAATTGGATGGGAGGTGACAGAAAGGAAGAACTGAGGCTCTGAGGCTGTGGCTAGATCAGCTGGGTTGGTTACTTTGGGAGATGTACTTTGGGAAGATCAGGTTTGGGTGGAGAGAAGCAAGAGGTCCCTTTGAGGGAGCACTTTTCTGAGGTACTTTCATACTTACTCTCATCATTTCAGGCTTATTTGATTGACATCTCATAATAATGCATTCAGTACTAAGGTTTTGTCAGGTCATTTCCCCATCTTCATCAAATTTTAGTTGATAAGTCCCCTTGACTAAACCAGTAAGTCACTATCCAATCCTCTTTTCATCCTTCACAGGATACACATGGTCCTGGCCTGGCACCTCTCATTCTGGTGTGATAAGGTGTGGACCAGGGAACCCCCCTTCTTCTTTATTACTCTTGATTCGATACATCTTGCCACCTATATCCCATCTCTTCCTTTCACTTTCAAAGTCATGGCCTTTCAAAGAAAGTTTGACCACTAAGGAAGATGAAAATAAAGAGTCCTTTGTTTTCTTACTTGGTTATTGTATTTGTTCCCTTGTGAATGGCCTGTAGAAGGTATCTTTGGTGGGTTTGAGGATGGTATTTGGCAAGGTATCCTTAAAAGATAGCACACTTTTCACTACCTCAGGTCCCCCCAAGGAACCATGAAGAGGAAAGAGCAGGCACAATGGATCTTCTTAGTGATAGAAAGGTTGTAATAACTTGTAGGATCTCTTTTCCTTTCAAGTTTAGGAACTTAAGTAGAACTGGACAGAGCAGATGCTTCACCCACAGTTATGTTTCCCATTGTCTCTGAACAGTGTTGAGAGGACCCTTGAATTTTGAGCAAATTTCATAGGCTCCACCACTCATGACCAGGAAGTGCAAGCAATTTTGCTGTCTGCTTCTGTCTTTCACTATGAAAGTAGTAGATGTTTCAAGCAATTCAGTACATCTCTTCTGTTAGCTGTATCAAACTGAAAAAAGAAAAAACTGGTCATGAGGAAAACATTTTCCTTTTTAAAATTAGAGTACGTAGCACAGATTTTGCCAGTTCTTTTCAGGCCAGGAATTAAAAGGCTACTAGAACAGAGGCTGTAACATTTATGCTGATGAAGGCACACACTGTGATTTTTTTCTACTGGTGCAAACCTTGAAAGATGCATTTTTCTGACCTAGCCATTCTACAATGCCAGCTGAATTCTATATGGGCCACAAAACAAACCTTCTGATACATGCCTATGTCATGAAAGGTAGCTTGAGAATTATTTCCTATTATATATTTCAAGTAGCTGAACTCCATTTATTTCATCCTTGGATAAGTTTCTTCCCAGTGTCTCTGCCTTTCCAGTGTCGCATAGGCTTGGATTTTCAGTCTGTTCTTTTAAAAGATAATTACTGTGCTCATAAGCATGGGCCAAGCAGCAGGAACTCCTCAGAATTAGATTCTGCTCCTAAAACTTGTTATGGGAGCTTGATCTCCTACATTCATCAAATATTATGTATGGAAGGTGCCATGTATTAGAAGAGGATGGAGAGTGAATGTGTCAGGTCCCCTCGGGCTATACTGCCTAGGGCAAGTTTTCTCCAGACTTGACCCCAGCAAGAAGGCTGGCACCATGTCAGGGCCTAGCTGAAGAAGATTCCTTAAGGACTTTTCCTTCATGAAACAGAAGATTCCTTAAGGACTTTTCCTTCATGAAACAAATGTAAGAGAAGCTACATCATTGCTTTTGAAACCTCTTATTTCCAGACCTGTAAAAACAAATGCAAAGATATTAAATTTTCTTTTGATCCTGTATATTCTTGAATTCAGCTGCTCCCATAACAGTCTATGGTTCCTCATTTCCAGAATCACAAAAACAGTGGTGAATTAATTAGATGACTGTCTCAGTAAGAAGACAGCTGCTGCTCAGTGACCATTTGGACTTTTGAGAAAAACTTAAAAAAAAAAAAAGTGCTTGTCTCCACAGTTGAAATTTGCCCATCACCTGATTTTGGTAGAATTTACGGTTACATAGCCCTTTATTCCCTGCTGTGTGAGTTGTTGACCATATTCAACACCTCTCTATCCCTTTTGCTCCCACACCTCCAGGCCTTGGAGTACCTTTTCAAGTTTATTGTGCAATCCAGGATCCTGTATTCCCGAGCCACCTGTGGGATGGAAGAGGAACAGTTCCGGTCCAGCATCCAAGAACTTTTCCAGTCCATCCGGTTTGTGCTCAGTCTGGACAGCAGAAACTCAGAAACACTCCTTTTCACTCAGGTCTGTGAGCTGCAGGGAAGATTTGCTGCTGGATTCTTGTCTGCTTTAGCAGGTGGTTTCTTTGTCCTCTGGCTTCTGGAGTTGAAGAAGCCCTGCCAAACTCCTGTGTGCTGGGTGAGGGGTGATTTGCCAGGAAATAACTAATAGAACACAGTGCTACTTTTACTTCAAAGCCAGCTATGCCCCAACTGCCAAACATAAAACAGCCCAGTGGCTTTATGGTGAAGAAGCACAACTTTATTCTCAGAAGCCCTCTTTAGGCCAAATTTATTTAGCTAAACCATACTATTTGTCATTTATGAGCATCTTATTTAAAGGGGATATTCAGAATATAGAGAGAATTTTGTTTCCTAGTTACTGTGTTAATTTTTTAAAAACTTAAAAAAATAAGCCTTAGATTAATACTTATCCATTCCAGAAGTTAAGAATAAAATGGGCAGAAACAACTAGAAAACTTTGGTTAATAATTAAGATCAGGTTCTATTAGAAATATCAATGTGGGAAGAAAATTTGTTTCTTTATATTAAAAATGTCCAGTCAGTTAATCTGTTACCTTTGACAGAGAGCCTCACCCTAGAAAGGATCAAGGATATTGTTTATTACCACAGTCACAAGGGGGTTATTCTCTCTTATACATAAATGTCAGAATTTTATCTAATAGATGTATTTCTTTAATTTTTTTCTAAGCCAGTTATTACTCAAAAGATCACTCTCCCATCCATTCATTCAGTTGCTGCCAGGACTGTCATGAGTACAAATGTGTGTTTAAATATCTCCTTTAAGATTAGAATATTCCATTTTTTTCTTTTCCACATGACCCTATGATGCCCTTGATGCCAACTGGCTTTAAGCCCCTTGGTCCAGAGAACAGGTGAACAACTGTGAGCTAGACTTTATAAAAGAGGGAATTCCTCAAGGTTTCCAAGTGTCTCTGTAAAAAAAGGGTCATTCCATGGTCTCCCTTCCTCCTCCCATCTCTCCTCCTGCCCATCTGTTCCTGCCTACAAAGGCCCAGGACACCTACTCTTCCCCTCAGTATACAGAGATGAGGGGGCTCAGAGGTAGCTAGCAGAACAAGGCAGATATGCTTTCTGAGAACTTGGTAATGCCTTGTACTCAGTGGCATGTACCTGTCACATCAGGAGAGCTCAGATCTAGTCAGGAGCAGACCTGCTTCTTTGGCGTCAGGCTCATGTTTCATGATTTTCAGATCTCTCAGCAAGTCCATGGTTCAGTCAGATTTTATGTCTTTGGTTCTGACCACTAGGAGATATTCAGGTGCAGTTGTCCTTCTGTCCTGGTGCATAAGTGTAGGAAATCTCAACATTTACGAGAATATTTACTGTTTGTTGTGTATTATGAAAGACCTGCTTTTTCCCCTTTGTCTTTTATATCTAACTGCTTATGATAATATGTTCTTGTGCTGTTCTAACTTCTGCACATAAAGAAATCTCTTTGATATCCCAGGGAGTTATAAATCTGTAGACAGAATTCATCTAAGTTCTGTCCTTGGGCCTGGCCTGAACAAAGACTGCAGTATGATAACAGATCTGTTTCCCCAAGGCATAAATTTTTACTCGCTCTAGGCCAGTGTCTACTGCCTGATGAAGCAGTCGAGGAAAATAGTCTGCACTCCCCACACCCCCATTTCACTACATGCCACATGGGAGGAATGCACTCTCACCTTCTTGTCTCACAGTGACACTCCATTCCCCTGTGTGAATTCTGGGTTAATTGTGTAAGAGGACTGAGAGGGAGAAAAGCTGCCTTTGTGTTGCTACCAGGTAGACCTGAGAAAAGGAGGACCAATATTTCTCGAAGACCAATGATGTGCTGGTCACTCTGCTGGAAATAAACTTCATGCATCTAATTTTTTTCATGCCAATACCAGGAGACAAGTGATAACATCATCCTCATTTTATTGATGAGAAAACAGAGTATTGGGCAGTAACTCACTGAAGTTTATATGACAAACAAGTAGTAAAGCTGAGAGGTGTACTCATGTCTGTCTAATTCCACAGCCCATTCTCTTTCTCCTGTACTACCCCATCTCTGAAAGGCTCTGGAACTATTATAAGATTGTCCTGAAGAAACCACTTCATGGGTCTACCAGAGCTGAGATCCATGAAGAGAAGTCTCCCAAACACACACTTCCACCAGTTGCTGAATTCTCTGCCAATGTAACCACCGGTTCTCGAGAGCCCCTAGCTGACTAAACCCACACCTTCTCCATCCTTGTGGATTTACACTTGACATTGCCAAGCATCACAGAAGGACACGATTTACAAAGTCTTCAGATTTCATGGTTTCAAATAAATGTCTCTATCTTGGGAAAATGGTCCTGTTCTCAGAGCTTGATTGCTGGCTACAGAACTATGAGCGAAGTTCAGCTCATGCTGCTTGATGGTGCTCAGCTCTCTCTGCTATATTTGATTTGAGCAGTCCCTGGCTTGAATTTGAGACCAAAATTAGAATGTTGAGAGTTTGATCATAGAGACAGACAAAAAATCTAAATCCATTTTATGAGCAAAACAGCTACGGCTATTAAGCCATATTGAGCTGATTTCTTTTTTTTTTTTTAATTCCCTTCTCTTGCCAGCAAATATATTGGCAAGTTATGAAAGCTTCAAGTGGCCTGGGCCCCAGGAAATATTCTTGTTTTAGTTTCCTTTTTGCTACTCTGTTCCATGCCCCAGGAGTGCAACAATGATGCATGGAGTCAAAGGCCCAGGCGGAACCCCTGTGAGGCCGGGGTGCTGCAGTGACTTTTCAGCCTCTTGACTCCT
Organism: Lontra canadensis; assembly: GCF_010015895.1. Taxonomy (NCBI): domain Eukaryota; kingdom Metazoa; phylum Chordata; class Mammalia; order Carnivora; family Mustelidae; genus Lontra; species Lontra canadensis. The sequence continues at coordinate 9,529,545 of NW_022631029.1, forward strand.
CATGATTGTCTGAGCATGTGAGATAGACACCTAACTCCACCCTAACCACAGGCCCACTTGCTTCTGCAGGCTGCACTCCTTAATTCCTTCCCAACTATCTTCGACGAGCTGCTGCAAATGTTCACCGTGCAGGAGGTGGCAGAGTTTGTAAGAGGGACTCTGGGGAGCATGCCCAGTACAGTGCACATTGGGCAGTCAATGGATGTGGTGAAGCTCCAGTCGATCGCCAGGACTGTGGATAGCCGCCTGTTTTCTTTCTCAGGTAAATCAAGTTGGGATGAGAGTCAGACTCACCTTTCTTCTTTTCCAGGGTAATTATCAAGTGGTAATCAAAGGATCCATTTTATCAGTGCTCATGCAAGAAGCCTGTGGCCCTAAAAATGCAGAGGGTTTGGGAAACTATGTTAGATAATGCAGCCAAGATGGAGGCCTACTGCCTCACTCATGATTCATCCCTAGGAACCCACAGCCTGGGCCATGCCCATGCGGTGGCCTGCAGAGCAACTTGCAGGCCCACAAGTCTAACCAGAGGCCAAGAGCAGGGCCTGCCACACTCCAGCAGGATGAGAAAGCAGAGAGAAAGGAGAGAGAACACGAGAGAAGGGTGTAGCCCAAGACGATAAGTGTAAGTCAAGGAAATAAGAGAGACCCTGAAAGGGGGCCCTGAGGACCCACTGTGTTTACTTTGTTCCTTGTCACACCAGTCAGATAGACTCCTTGCCTATCATTGAAAGAGCCTCTAAGCATCAGTTAAGAGATGGACCATGAGCCCTCCACTCCCCAAGAGGTCAGGACAGCCTAGCAAATAATGAACAGCCCAAACTACCTTTCTGGAAGAACTCTGTATTCATACCTAAAACCATATTCAGCATGATCAGCCTGGCAGGGGTGCCAAATACTCAACGGCCAAATGTTAAGATCAGTATGAGCCTTATCCTTTAAATGGAATGTCATAATCATAGAATAAATTTCTAGGTCACAGAAATAAATCTGAAATGCTAACAAAACAATTATTAGAATTTTTATAATTAGAATTTTGGGTAGTAAAATTTTTTGTTTGACATTTAAAGTATAAGAACATTTCACTCAGCAAGAGATTATGCTGAGCGAAATAAGTCAAGCAGACAGAGTCAATTATCATATGGTTTCACTTATTTGTGGAGCATAACAAATAGCATGGAGGACAAGGGGAGATGGAGAGGAGAAGGGGGTTGAGGGAAATTGGAAGGGGAGGTGAACCATGAGAGACTATGGACTCTGAAAAACAATCTGAGGGTTTTGAAGGGGTGGGGGTAGAAGGTTGGGGGAACCAGGTGGTGGGTATTAGCGAGGGCACGGATTGCATGGAGTACTGGGTGTGGTGCAAAAGCAATGAATACTGTTACGCTGAAAAGAAAAAATTTAAAAAATTTAAAAAAAATAAAGTATAAGAACAATGATCTCTCAACCAAGTGCTACACACAATTGCAATGCTGAATAAATGTCCCCTTTAACTTAACTCTACCAGTGTAGGTTATGATTCATGGCAAAACCGCCACCAAGAAAGTCAGCTTTTCTCTACCAGTAAGTCTTTATAGTAAACACTTCTCTCTTCACCGGTTCCTGGGCTGGAGAATTTTATCCCAGGATTGGATGCATTGGCACTGAGGCCACTGCGTATGTGCAGGTTTTGTGCACTGCTTAAAAAAGATGCTTTCAAATATATGGGAAGGGGGACAGCAGACTTCCCTCACTGACGCCCTTTATTTCCTGTGTTTTTGTATGTACCTGCTGCTTCCCATAATCATTTAAGAAAAACTGGTTTTTTAAATCGTTTTTTTAAAGATTTTATTTATTTATTTGACAGAGAGAGATCACAAGTAGGAAGAGACAGGCAGAGAGAGCGGGGGAAGCAGGATCCCCACCAAGCAGAGAGCCCGATGGGGAACTCGATCCCAGGACCCTGAGATCATGACCTGAGCTGAAGGCAGAGGCTTGACCCACTGAGCCACCCAGGCGCCCCAGAAAAACTGTTCTTAAACTTTATGTGGCAGTGGAGCTATGTAGCTGGATTTTGAGAAGACAAGCCTCCACCCAATTTTCATTTGTATTTCCGCTTCATTGAATGCTTGAGTTGCAGCAGCAACTTGAAGCAAGGTTTTTTACTAACAGTGTCTTTTAAGCAACACTTATATTCTCAGAGCGCATCAGTCTTGTCTCTTCTTTATCAGGTTCCAGTAACAAACTACTATTTTCTCTGCAGTAATTTTATATATTTACATTATAAATCCTGCTCTGTTGGTATTTTGGTCTGCCAATTGTATTATGAACTTCTCTTTTGTCCAAGCATAGAACAGCTGTCATTCCATTTTCTTTGAATATATTCTAGGTATTTGACAAAACAGCCCCCAAATCTCTTATAAGTCATGTAATTTGTCTTTGGCTGAAAAAAAAATTTCCTTTCTGAATTTCATCTGGAACACTTGACTGTGGTCAAATAAATCCAAAGTGCCTTGGCTTGTTTGTACTACTGGTAATCTGACTACATCATGCTGGCCAGGTGGGAGAGTACCTGCAGAGTCACACAGTCACTGGCCACGTAGGAGCACAGAGCACCAAAAACATGTTCACACCTGTTCACTTTGTCTTCTCACCACACCTGTGAAGGAAATGCAGAAAAGACCATTAGCACCTCATGGTACAGATGGGGAAAAGCAAGCCCATAGGAGGAATCAACCTACCTATGGGCCCTTCGGGTGAGTTAAGGAATTTGAACCTGGATTCAGCCTTCCTGACCGAGTTCTAAACAAAGTCATCTCCTGATGAAAATGTTGTTCAGGTAACATTGAGGAGAAAAGTTAGGATTGGCAAGAAGGATTAGCTAATTATCAAAGGTTTGTGACAAGACAAAGTCCTGCTGTGTTGCCTTCACTGCTGTGGACAGGCCAAGCCTGTCCCCTAAGCCTGAGGGGGAAAGGAGGTAGGCCTGATGGCTGCCACAAGTAAACGCTCGTGCCAGGCCCCTGGCCAGAGCATCATAAAGAGTGGCCATTTATAATCCACATCAAGTCTACAGGTTCATTCAGAGTAGTTCATAGAACTAGGTGTGTCATTTAAATGGGATTTTCACTGGAAGCTATGCTTTTAATTTGGAAGCTAATCATTAAAGACATTTCATTTGGAAGTAATCCCCTAAAGTTCATCCTGCACAAAATGCCATAGATATTAGGCTTAAAATAAGAAAGAAGGAAAGAGAGATGGAAGGATAATGCTGTGGGATGTCTTATAATGTCTAGGAAGTGGGCTTTTAGGCCCCCATAAGGGAAGGAAGTGACCTCCAGCTAGGCACCAGGTTTGGCATTGGGTTCACACCCTCTTGCTTTGAGACCAGGGAAGTCCCACAGTGCCACTGGCTTCCGGAAGTAGTTCGTACTCCTCTGAAGGGCTTCTTCACCTTTGTGTTTTCTCCCTCAGAGTCCCGCCGCATCCTGCTTCCTGTGGTTCTCCATCATATTCACCTTCACCTGAGGCAGCAGAAAGAGCTGCTCATCTGCTCAGGGATTCTTGGCAGCATCTTCTCCATCGTCAAGACCAGCTCTCTGGTAGTGGCCCCACGCCCGCTTCAACCTGCCTCAGCTCTGCCCGTTTGTATTGCTTTAGCCAGAGGCAGGCCAACAAAGATCACTTTGTACATTTCTCAGTCACAGAAGCTTTCATCAGTGACAGGAAGGTGCCCAAGTGAATGGAGGCCTGTGTATGCCCAGCAGGCTTCTCCACACAACACAGTTTTGCTATTTTAAAAAGTTGTGCTCCCATAAGCCCATCTAGAATTGTAGTTATTTCTAACACCAGAAAGCCCAATCCTGTGCCATGTTCTATTTCTATCAAAAGGTATTAATCCTGTGTTCTTGGGAGTGTTCTGAGGATACTCAGGCACGAGCACAGGGAGGCAGGCCCAGGCTGAGAGGCAGCTTGCTCATTCAGACTTTTCTGTCAGCTTCCTGGCAGCTTGATTCCACCCATATGGCATTCCTATACCATGCCAGATGAGGTCAGGATGTACGAGAGATAACTGTTGCCCACAAGAGCTCTGAGCCTCATGGGATGGGAGAATTATACTTTAAAGATGAGGTTTCAACTAGTAATGCTTTTGACTACTTTCTTTCCTCTTTACTTTTTCTTTTAAAAAGGGATCTGTTGGTGGTGAGGGGCGGGGAGTGGGGAGGAAGGAAAGACGTGTAACTGGCATGAATAAGGGTAGGAATTTATTTTAATGATATTTATTTTATATAATAGAAGAAATGCATATTAGAGAAAATATATAAACTATAAGAAAGTGTAAAGAAAGAGATCAAGAGCAAGAATGAGTTTTTTATTACAATATCTTATTAAACAGATCAAATTTCTGGAGAATAAAATTTCAGCCACATTTAAAATGAAGGCCAGTAGCCAGGTGATAAGAATGTGTGAGGTTAGGCTATCCATATAGAGCAGGAGAGGTCCTGGGGGAAAAAAAAAATGTGGTTGGTTTGAGCAGGATGTAGGGACCCAATAGGGTGCTCTGGTGTCCAAACTTAAAGTACCATCTGGCAACAGGGGCCTCAGTTGGCAGAGTGCTTGTGGTGGTTGTAGTGGCCCTGTTGTTTGCTCTTGGCTCCAGGCAAGTCTTGGCAGCTCTCCTTCCCACCAGGCCTCAGAGAGGCAACACTAGACACATAAGGTCTATTAGGAACCCAAGGTCAGACTTGAGGTGGGAGGCTTATTGCTAAAGGAAGGAGAGAAATTGAAGAGAAAAATGAAGGGAAGGAGAAGAATGGAAGAGGAATGGAAACAGGTAAAAACCTGAAGGTCCGGTTGTTTTTGTGGAGCTAGAGAGTTGGGTGCAATTAGTTGCTTACAACTAGTCAGAGAGACATCCTAGGTAAGAGTGTTAAAATCACTTCAGCAGATGAAAAGGAGGACTTTGGCCCCAGGAGCTGCTCAGATTTTTCATGTGGAATGAGGCACAGTATGATGACCTTGAATGTATGGGTTGGGGGTGGAACTTAAGCTCCATGAGAGTAGAGTAGAGTAGAGTAGAGATACTATCTTTCTTGTTCACCTCTGTATACTCAGGTTCACAAACAGCGACTGGTACATGGCAAATGCTTAATGAATAATGAATTGGTGGATGGATGGACGGATGGACATTTATACCAATAATAATATAAAGAGGCTAGAGAAGGGGTAATGGGACTCTCTGTGAGATAAATCAGGCTACAAGATTTGAGATTCAGGGTGAGAGGTCTGTAAAAGTATAGCACAGACTTCCTAGATTCACAGTGTGGTGGCTGAAAACAGAGCTGAGTGAGGAGGTAGACCCTGTTGTTCTTGTGAGGGTGCCCCAGATAGACGTTTGAGACCAGAGTCCTGCAGGTGGACCAGGGAACGCGTGCAAGAATGCTGAGGAGCTGGAAGTGAGATGCAGCCATGCTGAGCAGCAGCTGGGCCAGCAAAGCTTGACCTCACCTAAGGAGAAAGCCCTGAGGAGAGAACCATCCTCTTAAAGACTGAGATACTTGTTTGAGCATTAGCCATTGTGCCTCAGCAATAGTGAACGTGCTACCACCACACCCTGTGGCATGAATACTTTCCCATTTTCTCAGAGTGTTCGTCAGCAGCGTTGTGCTTTCTCCTGACTTTTCTAGGGAAACCAAAGAAAACATGTAACTCAGGACCCTCGCTTTTGCCCTGTATATTGTATTGAATCTACCTGAGGTTAACAATGGGTGTTAGGTGGTGCTGGGTTAGGTGAAGGCCCCCAGCCACCACATACCAGGACAACAGAGGCAGGTCTGTACCCCCCTCCCCTCAGAGCCCTTGTCTCAGGTTCCCTGACACTGCATGCTAGTGAGACCGGAGCTCAGTGTTACGAAGCCAGTGAGAAGACCACTCCTGACGTCGCTGACTTAGTAAATGCTGCCGGCTGCGTGACATTGACAGCCTGGCCTGGTGCTAACGGTGTGCTCTCTCGCTGCTCCATCTAGGAGGCAGATGTCATGGAGGAGGTAGAAATGATGGTGGAGAGCCTCTTGGATGTGCTCTTGCAGACTCTGCTCACCATCATGAGCAAATCGCACGCTCAGGAGGCGGTAAGAGGGCAGCGGTGCCCGCAGTGCACAGCCGAGATCACTGTTAGTAACTAACATTCAGGTTTTCTTGCTTTCTTTTCTAACCTGGGGCTCCTCCACACCAACCCCACCTCCTCGTCGCACCACCCTCATCTCCACCAGCCTTCCTGCATGGTTGTTGGCATGCTGCCCCCTTCCCCTCTCCCACCTGGTTCCCATGGCCACTCAGAAAGCTCTAGGTTCCTAGTCCCTGAAGTCTACCCTAGGGCAGCTGCAGGGAATGCTTTGTCTCCTCTTTTCCTGCACACTGTCTCTGTCGGCCACTGCCTTTATGCCAACTCATTTTCCATTATGTAGAATGAAGCAGAGACATAGTAAGAGATTGAAGGTGAAAAAATAGACTTTTCCTTCGAGGAGCAGGCTCTCCTAAATGATGTGCTGCCCAACAGAATAATTTCCTTAGAATTTGATGGGGTCTACAGATTAGGTGTTTTTGTCCACAGTGTTTATATCGAAATGTCTAGCATCAGGAAAACTGTGATGAGGTAGACTTGCACTGGCATTACTGGACAATTAGAAGAGAAACAGCCTGGGGAAGCCTCTCAGGAGGGGCAGAGAGACAGCCGCCACTCCTCTACCCGGAGTGGACTTGCTAACCCGGATGCTAGAACTCAGTAAGCAGATTGCATGGAATCTTCCCGTTGGCAGATGGGAGGCTGCAGTGACTTCTTTGAAGTAAATCCTCTGTGGGAGCAAGCCAAGCTCCAGCAAGCTAGGGGGAGCAGGGACAGCAGAGAACAGGCATGTGTTCTGAGGCACTGGGCTTAGAAGGAATGTTTGTTCCCTTGGGGGCGCCTATTGAGGGCAGGTGAAGACGTGCATACCCTCCTAGGTCCTGGTAACCTGACCCTCTCTCCAACAACCGCACAGTGCTTGCCATGCACCTAACCCTGCTCTGTGCACTTTACAAATACTCACATAGTGATGCTAAATCACACAGATGTAATGAAGAAGGTAATAACTGCATAATTTACCGAGCACATCTTTATGAGCTGGACTTTTCCACTGAAAAGCCTCAAGTACATTCATTCCTCCAATCCTCATAACAGATATATAAATTATGGCTTATTGTGCCCATTTTCTGCATAAAACTGAGGTCATATACATGGATGTGTTCTGCATACACATGTGCATAATGATTTTATGTGTCTAGAAATGCTCTGAGAGACAAAAAAAACTACTGTCAGATTTCCATGAGTTTAAAAACATTTGGCCAGCTGCTCCATGCCAAAAATTGCCATAAGATGGTAAAAAGTCTTTTGAAGTCCTTAAAACAAGATTTTCTTCCATTTTACCACAGCTGGAATTTGAAGAAATTTTAATGACTCATTTTTTAATCCTTAAATTTTTATGTATCTTAAAGCCCACAACTTGCCTTCTCATAAAGATTAGTTTTGACTCCTTTGCTTTCCAGAAAGTTATGTTGACCAGTCTCCATCCTCCTGTCCAGTAACCACATGTAAGCTCTGGGAGGGCCCAAGAAATCCTCACAGAAGAGCTGCTCCAACCCAGCACAATGGAAGAGCCCCAATTCTGCCCAGAAAACGCCAAGAACCCTGTTCTGAGGAACCCCTTTAGACTTCAGTATCGTGGCCTGGTAACATATAGTGACAAAGGACTGTGTAGCCAGAAATTTCCTAGGAAAAAAACTAGACTATCTGTCTTACTTTGCAGTACTTCTTTGTTACAAGTTAAGGTTTTTCATTAACCCCATGCTGCTAAGGTCTCATTAAAACTCCCAAGCCCTTCAGGCCTCCCTTAGCAGAAAAGAAAACTCATTCTCAAGGCCAGAGTTCTCATCTTCCCTTTCATGATCATTGGGGCCATCTCAGACCCTTCCTTCTCTCCTTGCCCTCTGTGGATTGGGGAAACCAAAGCCCATGTGATTAGCTGTGCTGAGTGTTTTGTGGTTTGTTTTGTTTTGTTTTTTGGTTGGTCCCTAGGGTGAGTACGTGTCCTGCCTTCTCTCGCTGCTCCGCCAGATGTGTGACACCCACTACCAGCACCTCCTGGACAACTTCCAGAGCAAAGATGAACTCAAGGTGGGCAACAAATCTACCTCAAAACTGACTTTTCATCCAGAACAGGAGGCATGCAGCTGAGACAGCCCAGGGCCTTTTCCCCTGCCAGGGCCTGAGTGCAAGTGACCAGTTCTGCCTAGGACGAAGGGTTCACCAGACCCACTTTACAGCTATGAGAGTATGGCTCCCAGAAGCTGAAAGCCAGCAGTGTTCTTATACAGACAGACCCCAGTAACACTGGCAGGTTTTCCCTGACTGATAGCAACCCTATGACCATGTGCCTCTATGGGAGGCTGCTCTAGGCCATAGTAATTGTCCACAAACAAAAACTCTTCCCTTTCTGATGAACTCAATAACCACCTTATATTTTGTCCTTGCAAGTCAGGCTTCACTGTTTAATAACTATAATTATAATTATGGTGACAATTTTTCTTCATTGAAATTATTTCTGCAAGTGACCTGTAGAATGCAGAAGTGAGCACTGCCCATTGGCTACCAGATTCTGGATCCAGACCCCCTAGGGCAGATAATGCAGAGAAATGGGCCCATGAGCCACATGATAGAAGAGCATTCCCAAGCTCCATGTGGTATTAGCTGCTGATGAACTGCTGGGGCTTGTGTCTTTGCCTTAGAATGTGCTACTCAGTTCATCCCTGGATAAACAAACTATTGCAAATTTTAGTTGTATGCTCTGCCTCCATTCAGAACCAAGTCATTTGCATTTCATAGTAATGCATTGTACTGTTTTTTATTTGTAATGACCTTTATTAATCGTATTGTATCAGTTAGTATTAGGTGTCACTTTCTTTTTTTTTAAGATTTTATTTATTTATTTGAGAGACAGAGAAATAGAGAGAGCATGAGAGGAGAGAGGTCAGCAGGAGAAGCAGACTCCCCACGGAGCAGGGAGCCCGATGTGGGACTCAATCCTGGGACTCCAGGATCATGACCTGAGCCAAAGGCAGTTGCTTAACCAACTGAGCCACCCAGGTTCCCTTAGGTGTCACTTTCTAGTATCTGATCTTGCCTGCCTTTCCACAGGCATGGGTCTCTGCAGATTGTTGTCATTAACTCGTTGCAGTAAGGTCAGCCTATCTTCTTGGGGGCACAAGGGGGTGGATTGATAGCCCTTGAAGGGAACCAAAAGTTAGCCAAAGACCAAAGCAGTACTTGAGCTGGGGTGTAGAGCCTGAAAATCCAGGGTTGGCTATTCTAGATAATTTTCATCCTTTGTGTGTCCTACTAACTGGTTCGTAGTCAGAAGCCCAGGCTGACATCATTCTCTTTTTAATTAAAATTTTATTTTTATAACAGCAATATGTACACATTTTCTAATTTTAAATTTTTTATTCATTTATTGAAAGCCTGCTATGTGCAGGCACTATACCCAGAACTTTAAGGGTTTTTAAATTTTTAATTTCAGTGTAGTTAATATACAGTGTATATATATATACATAATCTTAAGAGCCAAAGCACATTACAAAGCTTATAACGTAAAATGGTGGTTCCCTGGTTCGACCTGACCCATGTCTAGTTTCTATTCCCCAAAAGCAGTCACTTTGAACTCTTCTGCTGTTCTTTAAGCTTCTACTGCCATTTTAAATTTTCGCTGGTAGTTATTATCTATTTTCTTCTTCCCATGGAAAATGAGGGTGACTCTCCTCTCACATACACACACACATCTTTCCTCTCATTCTTCCAGTATAGTTCACATACATTTTTGTTTAAATCAGTAATGTACTCTTCTTTATTACTGCTAGTAGTACTATGGTGAGCCAACTGCTAGGCTGTTACACTTCCTTTCTTATAAAACTTTTTGTTTGTTCTTGGAATTATTTGCCTCTTTTGTTAATCACTTGTTTTTTGCTTTCTTTTGGTTTTCAAATCTGGCTAGGATTACCTACTCCCTCTCTGTAATAAACCTCTTCTTCCAGCTTTCTTCAAGGTCAAATCTGTCAGATACTGTCAGGTCACTTTTTTTTTCCCTGGGAACTTGTCTTCTTTTTATTTGTTTCAGTCTCTAACTTTCATGTTAGAGACTTTTCTCCTATATGTAGAGACTTTTGGATGTCAGTCTGTGTCTAAAAGTGAGGTGCTCTGGTGCTAATGAGAAGCTCTATGTGTCGGGGGGGTGGGGGGCTTGTCTTCAGCAGGCTTCCCTGTAGCTGACTGAAGGGGGTCTGACTCTTTGGTCAGAATATCCTCTAACTCCTCTAATTCCTGTATCTACTGGTCTGCTCTCTAGGATTTGTCTATTTCCTGAGACAAGAATCCTTATCCCTTCCTAGGAATGGAGTAGCCCACCAATATTTTGGGAACCAAATAGCAAAAAGGGACTGGGAACCTCCCAGTTCAGCAGGTGAAATTTCTCTCAATGCCTGTTTTCATTTTGGCATCTCAGCCCTTAACTGTTGCTGTATCCTTGAAAACAGATCCTCAGCGAATAACTGCATGAGAGAGCAGTCCTCAGTCTTCTGACAGGATGGGGTAAGCCTGGTCACCTAGGGACATGAGATGGCAGAAGAGATCTTAGGGAGTCTGTAAGTCAATCTTCCTGTTTTTAGCCTTCATATCCCAGTCCTACAGAAGTACCTGGTGATGCCTATAGTTTCTGAGATTCTTGCTTCCTGTTGCTGTTCCTTCCAAAGGCTCTTGGCTGTCGTCTTTCTCAAGTATATTAAGTCAGTTACCACAAAAGCTTTCAAAAGATATTCACCTCTTCTGATCACTGTGTTCTTTTTTCCTGTTTCCTTTGTCTCTGTGGGCATATGTATTTCTTGACTGTCATTTTAGAGGATTTGAGCTGAAACAGACCTGAGGGAACATATGCAGTCCACCACACCAAATATAGAGTTCGTCACATTTTTTCTTTTTTTATGGCAGCATTATTGAGATGTAATTTGCATACCATAAAATATACACTTTTAAAATGTACAATTCAGTGTCTCTGATTATATCCATCTTAAAGGATATCACAAAATAACGAGATCAAGTTAATAATTTATAACTTCCCACAAGGAAAAGCCGAAGACCAGATGGCTTAATTGGTGCATTGCACCAATTTTTTTTAAATGTTACTGAAAGATCTGCACACATGATACAGACCATCCTTATTTTGTTTTATTTATTTATTTTTAAGATTTTATTTATCTATTTGATAGAGATCACAAGTGGGCAGAGAGGCAGGTAGAGGCTGGGGGGCAGGGGGAAGCAGGCTCCCTGTCAAGCAGAGAGCCTGATGTGGGGCTCAGTCCCAGGACCCTGAGATCACAACCCAAGCCAAAGGCAGAGGCTTAACCCACTGAGCCACCCAGGCACCCCAAATTTTTAAAGAAGAATTAATACCAATCCTTCACAAACTCTTATAAAAAAATGGAAGAGCCAGGAACACTTCTCAACTCATTTTATGAGGTCAGTATTACCCTGACATGAAAACCAAAGGCAGACATCACAAGAAAAGCCAACCGTAGACAAACATCCCTTATAAATAAAAGTGTAGAAGTCTTTAACAGCATACTAGCAAACTGAATCCAGGAACATACTAAAAGAAGTATACACCATGATCTCATGGGATTGATCCCAGAAATGCAAGGTTCCCTTAACATATGGTAATCAACATAATACACCATTAAATAGAATAAAGGACTAAAACAGAATCCACCAAACTTTCATGATAAAATCGTTCAACAGACTAGAAATAGAAGGAAATTTCTTCAGACTTGATAAAGGGCAAAATATGAAAAACCCACAGCTAACATCATACTTAGTAACAAAAGACTGAATGTTTTCCTCTTTAAGTCAGAAACAAGAGAAAGGCATCTGCTCTAACCACTTATATTCATTATATTGGAGGATCTAGCTGGAGCAATTGGGCACAAGTTTGGAAAAGAAGAAGTAAAACTCTCTCAATCCTCAGATGGCATGATTTTGTATCCAGAAAATCCCAAGACATCCATAAAAACACTATCAGAAGTAATAAACAAGTTCAGCAAAGTTGCAGGATACATAACTAATACACAAAAATCAATTCTATGTCTTAGCAATGAACAATTCAAAAATGAAATTAAGAGAATGTTTCCATTTATAATAGTATAAAAACACATAAAATAATTAGGAGAAGAGATTAAAGCAGACCAAAATAAGTGGAAAGACACTCCATGTTCATAGATTGGAACACTTACATCATTAAGAGGATAGTACTTCACAAAGTGATCTACAGGTTTGATACAAGACCTCTCATAGTTTCAGCTGCCTTTTTGCAGACATTGACAATCTGATCAATAATTCACAAGGGAAAGAAAATGACTCAGAATAGCCAAACAATCTTGGAAAATAAAGGAAAATTGGAGGATTCATACTCACCAGTTTCAAAAGTTACAACAAAATAACAGTAATCAGAATTGGTTATTTGTGTAAAGATAGATATAAAGACCGATGGAATTGGATTTGGAGTCTACAAATAAACCTTTCTATTTACAGTCAACTGAATTTCAATAACATTGTCAAGACAATACAAAGAGTAAAGAAGTCTTTCCAGCAAATAGTTCTGGACAACTAGATATCTACCTACCTCATACCATATAAAAAAAAAGTGAAAAAAATTGTAGACCTAAATGTAAGAGCTAAACTATAAACCTCTTGGACAGAAACAGGAGTATATCTTTATGTCCCTTGGTTTAGCAGTGATTTCTTAGTTATGACACCAAAGCACAAGCAACAGAAGAAAAAATAGATGTTAGACTTCATCAAAATTAAAAACTTAAGTATTTGAACTGAATGGGAAGTCATCAGAGATGGAGAAAAACCATGTGAGAGACTCTTAATTCTAGGAAAGAAACTGAGGGTTGCTGAAGGAGAGGTATGTAGGGGACAGGGTAATCGGGTGATGGGCATTAAGGAGGCACATGATGTGATGGCCACTGGGTGTTACACGCACCTGATAGATTACTGAAGACTACATCTGAAACTAATCATGTACTCTAAGTTGGATAATTTAAATTTTAAAAACTTCTGTATTTCAAAGGATGCCAACAAGAAAGTGAAAGCCCACAGAATGGAAGAAAATATTGGCAAATCATATATCTAATAAAGAGCTTGTATGTAAAATACATAAATAACTCTTACAACTCAAGACTGAAAAGGTAACTCGATTTTAAAATGGGCAAAGTAGGAGCGCCTGGGTGGCTCAGTGGGTTAAGCCTCTGCCTTCAGCTCAGGTCATGATCTCAGGGTCCTGGGATGGAGCCCCATATCGGGCTCTCTGCTCAACAGGGAGTCTGCTTCCCTCTCTCTTTCTGCCTGCCTCTCTGCCTACTTGTGATCTGTCTCTCTGTCAAATAAAATAAAATAAAATAAAATCTTTAAAATGGGCAAAGTATTCTAATAGACATTTCCCCAAAGAAGGTACATAAATAGCCAAAACACACGTGAAAAGATGTTCAATGTCATTAGTCAGTAGGGAAATGTAAATGAAAATCACAATAAGATACTACTTCACACTGGGGTGCCTGGGTGGCTTAGTGGGTTAAAGCCTCTGCCTCCGGCTCAGGTCATGATCCTAGGGTCCTGGGATCGAGCCCCACATCGGGCTCTCTGCTCCACAGGGAGCCTGCTTCCTCCTCTCTCTCTCCTGCCTGCCTCTCTGCCTACTTGTGATCTCTGTCTGTCAAATAAATAAATAAATAAATAAAAATATTTAAGGAAAAAAAAGATACTACTTCACACTGAGAGTGGATATAATAAAAAAGACAAATATTAGTACTAATTCTAGTTAAAATATTTGGTGGAATTCACTAGTGAAGCCATCTGGTCCTCCACTTTTCTTTGTCTGAAGGTTTTAAATTATTAATTTGATCCCTTTGCTTATGATAAGTCTGTTCAGATTTTGTTTGATTTTAAATGAATTTTGGTTGTTTGTATCTTTCTTAGAGTTTGTCCATTTCATCTAAGTTATATAATTTGCTGGCATACATTTGTTTATAGTAGTCCCCTATAATCCTTTCTAGTTCTCTAACATTGGTAATGGCTTCTTTCATCCTTAATTTTAATAATTGAGTCTTCTTTTTTTTTCTTTTTTATTTTCTTGGTGTGGCAATTTTGTTGATATTTTCAAAGAACCAAATTTTGGTTTCATTTTTTCCTCTATTTTTCTATTCTCTGTTTCACTTATTATTCCCTTCCTTCTGCTTGCTTTATGTTTAGTTTGCTCTTCTTTCTCTAGTTTCTTAAGGCATAAGGTAAGTTATTATTTGAGACCTTTATCTTCTTAATATAGACACTAGAGCTATAAGTTTTAGCTTCATCCCATAGGTTTTGATTTGATGTGTTTTAATTTTTATTCATCTCAAAGTATTCCTGTTTCACTTGTGCTTTCTTCTTTGACCCATTGGTTATTTGAGAGTGTAATGTTTAATTCACATTTTTTTTTTACTTTCCCAAAATTTTTTTAAAGATTTTATTTATTTATTTGACAGACAGAGATCACAAGTAGGCAGAGAGGCAGGCAGAGAGAGAGGGGGGAAGCAGGCTCCCTGCTGAGCAGAGAGCCCGATGTGGGGCTCGATCCCAGGATTCTGAGATCATGACCTGAGCCGAAGGCAGAGGCTTAAACCACTGAGACACCCAGGCGCCCGCCCCTACTTTCCCAAATTTTGTTGTGTCATTCATTTCTAACTCCTATAGAGGTTGGAGAACATGCTTTATATGATTTCAGTTCTTTTAAATATAGTGAGTCTTTCTTTATAGACTAACATATGATCTGTCCTAGAGAAGAAATGCATATATCCTTCCATGTGTATTCTGCTTATTGTTGGATGGAGTGGTCTATAATAATTCTTTCAGACATATTGGCTCTTTTGTCATTATAAAATTTCCCTTTTTGGTCTCTAATGACAATTTATGTTAAAGTCTATATGGTTTAATATTAACATAGCCACACCAGTTCTATTTTGTGTATATATCCATTTTATTGTATATATTTCCTATCCTTTTTCTTTTGAGGTATTTATGTCTTTGAATCTAAAGTACGTGTCTTGTAGACCATGTATAATTAGATCATGTTTATTTTTTTATTTTTTTTTTAGATTTTATTTATTTATTTGACAGACAGAGATCACAAGTAGGCAGAGAGGCAGGCAGAGAGAGAGGAGAAAGCAGGCTCCCTGCTGAGCAGAGAGCCCGATGTGGGGCTCGATCCCAGGACCCTGGGATCATGACCTGAGCTGAAGGCAGAGGCTTTAACCCACTGAGCCACCCAGGCGCCCCAGATCATGTTTATTTTTTATCCATTTCCCCATCTCTGCCTTTTGATTAGAATATTTAATCCATTTACATTTACTGTAATTACAATAAGTTAGGATATACATTTACATTTTGCTATTTGTTTTATATCTGTCTTATATCTTCTCTGTTCCTCTGTTCCTTCATTTCTGGTTCTTTTATGTTAAATATTTTTACTGTGTAATTTTAATTCCTTTTTTGTTTGTTTTGATATATATTTTTTTTATTTGACAGACAGAGATCACAAGTAGGCAGAGAGGCAGTCAAAAAGAGAGGGGGAAGCAGGCTCCCTGCTGAGCAGAGAGCCTGATGCAGGGCTCTGAGCAGAGAGCCTGATGCGGGACTCAATCCCAGGACCCTGAGATCATGACCTGAGCCAAAGGCAGAGACTTAACCCACTGAGCCACCCAGGCACCACTGTTTTGGTATATTTTTAAAGCTATTTTCTTATTGGTTGCCCTGGTTAACATCTCAATTCTACCAGTTTCACTTTAATAGTATACAAAAACTTCATTCCAATAAAGCTCCAATCCTTTCTTCTTTTTTTGCTGTTACTGTCATATAAATTACATATTTATGCATTATAATCTCATCAATATAGTTTTATAATTATTGCTTTATGTAATTGCCTTGTAAATCAAATAGGAAAAGAGTTACAAACTTAACATATATACTACCTTTTATATTCACCTTTATCTTCCTAGTGATTTTTATTTCTTCATATGGATTCAAGTTACTGTCTAGTATCCTTTTAGTTAAGTCTGAAAGACTCCCTTTAGTATTTCTTTTAGGGCAGTTCTACTAATAACAAATTCTCACAGCTTTTTTTTTTTATCTGAGAATTTTAATTTCTTCTTCATTTTTGAATGATAGTTTTGCTAGACTTAAGACTCTTAGTTGACATTATTTCAGTTCTTTGAATTTGTCATTCCACTGCATCCTTGTCTCCACCATATCTGCTTGTAAGTTACCTCTTATTATTGAGAATCATTTGTACATGATAAAATTTTTTTCTCTTCTTGCTTTCAAGATTCTCTCTTGTTTTTGGCATTTGACGTTTTGACTATGATATGTCTGTATATAAATTTCTTTGATTTTTATCCTGTTTGAGTTCATTGAGCTATTTGGATGTGTAGATTAAAGGGTTTTTTCATCAAATTTGGGAAATTTTTAAAATATTTCTTCAAATATTTATTTAAAATCTCTTCCTCTTTTTCTCCCATCTCTCTTGACACTCCTCTTACTTGTATGTTTTCATAATTAATGGTATCCCACATGCTCTGTTTTTCTTCATTTTCTTCCTGTTCCTCTGGATAACCTCAATTGACATACCTTTTAAATTTGCTGATTCCTTCCTCTGTCAATTCAAATCTTCTGATGAGCCCATCTAGCAAAATTTATATTTCAGTTATGGTACTTTCAAATTCTAAAATTTCTATTTGATGCTTTTAAAATAATTTCTATCTATTTTATTGATATTCTCTATTTGGTGAGATACTGTTCTTGTACTTTCCTTTAATTCTTTAAGCATGGTTTCCTTTAGTTCTGTGAATATATTTATAACAGCTGATTTAAAGGCTTTTCCTAGTAAGTCCAACATTTGAGCTACCTCAGGTAAAGTTTCTGTTCACTTCTTTTTTTCCTGTGTATGGGTCATACTTTCATGTTTAATTTTGTGTATTATATATTTTTTTTGTTAAAAACTAGATAATTTAAATAATGTGGTAACTCTCAAAATCAGATCCCCCACCACATCCCAGGGGTGGTTGTTGTTGCTTTTTTTTGTTTTGTTGTTGATGTTGATATTTGTTTGCTAGCTTATTTAGTGACTTTCTTGGACTAATTCTTGAATGTCTGTGTTCTTTGTTATGTACAGCCACTGAGGTCTTCATTCAGTTAGCTTAGTGGTCAGCTAATAGCCAGACAGAAATTTCCTTAAATGCCTTAAGTCTGTAAGTCTTTAATACTTTGCTAAATACTTGTATGTGTGTGTTGGGACTCACTTTCTGTGCTCCAACAGTTTACATTACTGCCTTAGTCTTCACTTCCTGCTTCACATAGAGCCTCAAAGTCAGCCAGAGTGAGAAATTAAGCTTCTCAGGTCTTTCCTGGGAATATGTATAGCCCTGAACATGTGTGTGGACTTCTAGGTTCCCAGGAATATGTCAGAGCTTTTCAAAGTCCCCTATAGATATTTCATTCCCCAGATTTTTCTTTTAAGTCTTTTGGAAATTTTTTTGATGCCCTAATGATATGGCTGCTTCAAGCAGCTGGGATTTTAAATTATTATGGCTGATTTTTTTCCCCCATATATGCCCTAGGTAAAAGGCTCTTCTCATTGAGTGAGCTCTGGGTCTGATCAGATAAGCCCTCTGAATGGGGAGTTCCCAGGTTCCTGCAGAACAGATAAAAAGTAGCTGTTGGGGGTGGAGGGTGGCACTTTCCAGGAATTCACTACCACTGTGGTTCTACAGTAGCTTGTTTTCAAGGATATACCATGGAAGTAGAAAGAGGAATGGGATGGGAATGGAACGAGCCAAAGTGCAACAAAGTTCACTGTACGAGCCAAAGTGCAACAAAGTTCACTGTTCTATTGAGATTCAAGCATTTTTCTTGAATAACACTCCTTGGATTGTTGCCAGTCTTTGCTTGACCTGCTTTGTCAGTGTTCTCATTATTTTCATAGAGGAGCACATTTTGAAGGTCTTTACTCTGCCATTCCTAAAATGCTTCTCCTGTCAATGTGTTACATTTTTTTAAAGATCTTATTTATTTATTTGACAGAGAAAGAGAGAGAGCACAAGCAGGGGGAATAGCAGGTCGAAGGAGAGGGAGAGGCAGGCTCCCTGCTGATCAGGGAACCCGATGTGGGGCTCAATTCCAGGGCTCTGGGATCATGACCCGAGCCGAAGGCAGAGCTTAACCAACTGAGCCACCCAGACGCCCCTCCTTTCAATGTGTTCTTAACATTCAAGAAAGCAGCTTTTTAAGATTTGATTTATTTATTTTAGAGAGAAAGAGAGCATGTGAGCCAGGGCAGAGGAAGAGGGAGAAGCAGAAACCATGTACAGCATGGAGCTTGATCTCAAGACCTTGAGATCATGACCTAAGCCAAAATCAAGAATTGGACACTTAACAAACCAAGCCACCCAAGCACTCCCCAAAAAGCAGGTTCTTATAGTCCAGTGTTCAAGGGCCATGACCCAAATAATGTGACCCACAGGCCCAATTGGATACCAGTTCTGCTGGACTGCAGCCTTCCCCATGCTTTGGGCTTTAGGCACTAGGCTCAGGGTCCAGAGCTGTCTGTATTCTACCCAGTTTGGATCTGTTCCCACCTGACCTGAGAGAGTGCCTAGATCTCACTTTCATACAGGCCTCCAAAAGAAAATAACTCACAAAATGAACTGGAATCTAACCCACTAATGTCATCCATTCTCATGGTCTAGAGGTCAGGAGAGCCCTGTTAAGGAAAGGCATGCTGTAGTGGTAGTGCTGGTGTCTCACATCAGATTTTCCTCCTGGATCAGGAATTCCTGCTAAAGATTTTCTGTGTGTTCCGGAACCTGATGAAGATGAGTGTCTTCCCACGGGACTGGATGGTGATGAGACTTCTTACAAGCAAGTGAGTGTGGACGGGCCCTGCATAAGCATCATCAGAGCTATTCTCAGACTAAGGAGAGAGAGACAGGGAGAGAGAGAGAGAGAGAGTGTGTGTGTGTGTGTGTGTGTGTGGCAGAGGGAGAAAGCAAGACAGAGATCCTGGCCAAGGCCATGGTGACAGAGAAGATAGGATAAATTTGAAAAATATTTGGAGGCACAATCAGCAGGATTTGACCATTTACCATAAGTTCAAGATGAAGAAAGTGTTGAAGATAGTCCAAAATGGAGTCTTAAGTGACTGGCAGAGATGTCATGGTAAGGATAGAAAAGGAATGTAAAGGATGTAAAATAATAATACCCAGAGAAAATTCCTCCTTGAGGGAGGCCTGTTCCATGCACCACTGGCCTCTTTGGCTCTCTAGTTTCAGGCAGTTTTCCCAAGTCCTCCTCTTGATTTGATTTCTGTTGCCTGCCAGACACTGCCTGCTTCCCACAGCTAGTGCTAATTACCCACCCCAGACCTGGCTGTAAAGCTCTGACCACTTCTGACTCTAGCGACAGAATTCACTTTTAGTCTACCCCCAGATAGTCTGTTCCATTCATATTTCTAGCCTGTGCTTCTAATTGGCAAACCAGATGATTGCAGGTAGTAAGATGCTGGCTTATGTGGTCTCCCTCTACTTGGGAAAAGTCCCCTTCCACTTGGCCTCCACAGTCTAGCCTGCTGCCTTCTCCCACTGATCTGCTTTCCTTTTTCTTTTTTGGGGGGAGAGAGAGAGAGAGACTAGGGGCAGAGAGGCAGAGGGAGAGAGAGAGAATCCCAAGCAGACTCCACACCCAGCACAGAACCCAATGTGGGGCTCAATCTCACAACCCTGAGATCATGACCTGAGCTGAAATCATGAGTCCAGTGTTTTACTGAAGCACCCAGGCACCCTGATCCGCTTTTTATGTTGGCACTTTGCAGAATCTATGTTAGATATATTAGCAATGTATCAGCATCATTTTCACTTTACCTTTTATAGGGCACTTTTTTCTTTTTTCAAAACTGTAAACATTTTATACAGAACAGAAGAATGGTTATAAACAAAGTTGCACATGTTTTTCCTCAAATAATGGATTTTCCATTTGATTCCCTCTTCTTTTTTTTAAGATTGTATTTATTTATTTGAGGAAAGAGACAGAGATAATGACAGAGATCGTGAAAGAGAGCACAAGTGGGGAGGAAAGGGAGAAGCAGGCTCCCCACTGAGCAGGGAGCCCGACAGCTCAATCCCAAGACCCTGTGATCATGACCAAGCCAAAGGCAGATGCTTAACCAGCTGAGCTACCCAGGCACCATTCCTTCTTGTTCTCTCTTAACTCTCCTCGGAGTACTTCAGGGCCCATAGCTGATCCTACAGTAACAGCCTCTTCTTTTGAGGATTTTGCCTTTCAAATTTGTCACCTCCTGTGCCAAAGCCAGGGTGCTCAGTGTAAGCACTTTGCCAGGCACCCAAAGCCCTCTGTAGTCAAACCCTTACCTGCCTATCCCACTTCATTTCCTCTCTACTTTAACCTGTGCCTTCAGCTACAGCAAGGCAGCCTTCCATTGCTCCTTATATGTACCCAGGCTAAAATTGAGAGTGATTTTCTAAGCCAAAGGCTGAAAACAAATAGCTTATAGATACAAATAATAGTGTGTGACAACAGTAGGGATTTAACCATTAAAAACCCTTGTTATCAAGTAAAATAATAAAATTATACTGTAAGTCCTCTGTTAGTCTTACCTTCAGTGCCCAGAAGTCCTCAAAATACTAGAATCACTCTTTGAACTAGAAGAAATCCTAATGAACCAACTAGTTCCTCCCATCCACACTTATAGGCAGGGAAACTAAGGCCCAGACAGCAGTTGTGCCAAGGCCAGGTAATGGCAGAGCCGGGCCTAGAACCCACTGATGTTCTGTGCTATGCTGCCAACTTTGGGACATTTCTCCAAGAAATGCTTTCTGTGGCGTTTGTGCCATCTATCCCTTTCTTTTGTAGTCACATCTTATATGAGAGCAAGTTGTACTCAAGGCGTTTGCTCATAGGTCAGAGATGCTAAGCTATTGGATGCCATCATTAGTCTTTTAACTCCACCAATGCCTTGTCCCCTTACTGCAGTATTATAGTCACTACTGTCCAGTACCTGTCTTCTGCACTGCACAAGAACTTCACAGAAACAGACTTCGACTTTAAGGTAGGAGCTCCTGAAATCCGTCACTGTCTTTGTAATAACACTAGAAAGCCAGAAAAAAAGTTCACTGTTTTTGTTTCTGGGTTTTGTTTTGTTTACTAAGAACAACCATTTTATTTTGCTCTCAATTTTTCAGGTCAGGAAATTGAGAAGGGCTTACCTAGCTGTCAGATGGGTGGTTGGGAGCTGGGGCAAGCTCACTGGGTTTGGTTTATTAGTATGTTCATAGCACTGAACCACTTGCAAATTTGACAGTGAGTAGGCTATACCCTTAGAGTGCCCCTGTTGGAGGTGCTGGGAGCCAGACCTCCAGGAGTAGGCTTTCTAGGCCAGAATCAAAACTATGGGTTTCAAGGAGTCAAGAAAGAAAGAAAAAAAAAAGTTCCGTTTGCAAAGATACTTAAAAAGGAAAAAAAAATCAAGATCTTAAAATTGTGAAATGAATTCTGTGCTACATCCATATATTTAGAATCTCTCTTTGTAAGGTTAAGGACTCATGCTGTCACATGTTTTCTCTTTCTCTGTCTCTCTAGGTGTGGAATTCTTATTTTAGCCTGGCAGTTCTGTTCATAAATCAGCCAAGCCTTCAGCTAGAAATCATCACTTCAGCCAAGAGGAAGAAGATTCTAGATAAGTAAGACATATGTCTCTTCTTCACCTCCCTACCACATGCCCAGATGGGGTTATGTTTCAATTGAGAGGCTCCTCAGACGTCCACAAGGTTCTCACTGGGTAGCTTCCCAAGGAGCCAATTGTGAGAGTTCAGTTGAGAGCCAAATGACTTAGTATTGGGGGACGCATTAGAAACAGTGCTGAAGTGCTGACCTTATAGGGTTTGTAGCCCTGCCTTCCTGAACTTTCTCCCCCTGAAAGCTGGCTCCTGTGTTACTATTTCCAGGTATGGGGACATGCGTGTGATGATGGCTTATGAACTGTTCAGCATGTGGCAGAATTTGGGTAGGTCTTTTCTCCCTATTTTTCCCTTGCACATATTGCATAGCCAAATAAAAAGTGACAAGACTAATAACTTCTCCCAGGTTTTGTGGATGTTAATTCAGGCCCAAGAAACCTTTACATATCTTCAACTAACACCTCAGCCGGATGGTACAGCACATGTGCACAGAGCTCTCGGCAGGGAGAGTTAGGCTGAGAAGCAAGACCCCAGGAATACATATGCACACTCCCTTTTTCGAGAACTAAAGTCAAAAGGAGAAGAATATAAAGGCTCTGGGAGTTTTTCCCAGCTTGAGAACTCATGCTAGTAAAATCTTCTGCATTCTGAATGTCCCAGTGCAGATGTTGCCGTTCAGAAGCATAGATCTTTTTTTAAGTTTTAATTCCACTCGAGTTACCACACAGTGTCATAACAGTTTCAGGTGTACAGTTACAGGGATCCAGCAGTCCTGTACGTTCGTTGCTGTTCATCGTTCGTAAGTGAGGCAGAGACCTTGCAGACACTCCACACACGAGCAAGGGCAGCTATGCGTTTTCATAAATATTGGAACAATTTTGGGTCTCTGGTATTCAGACCCTGCAGATCAGGTTTCTGCCACCGTCTGCATGAGGACTGCATGCAAGAAGGGAATCGCAGCCTCTAGGGGAAATCGATTTTAGCTCCCTTTCCTTCGGCAGCTTCTCTAATATCCTGAAATTGTCAGTGTTTAGTGGAGTCCTTTGATTGCCCTGTTGACTAGAAGAGCCATCCTTTGGTACTAGAGGCTTCTAAGTGGCCTCTTGGGATGCTAGAGAAGCAGTCACTCTTCCTGGCTGTTACTCATGGCTCTGAGGCCTTAGGAATGATGGTCATAAAATCTTACAGTCCTGGAAGCAGCAGACAAGGTGTGAAGTATTCCTGCCGGTGAACACTAGGGCTTCCCTCCGTGAGTGAGGATACATTGCACCAAGCAGCCTTTCCAGCTTCCATACTCCTACATCCTGCTTCCAGCATGGTCAAGGTATAGATTTTAACCCTAAACTTGACTCTGAAATTCCCAGAAACACAAGGTGCTAACAAACTGTACCAAATACCAAGATGGGAATATATAGAGTCAGCCTCAGGGCTAACCTTTGCTCCTTAGATAGGCTTTCACAATGGAAAAAATCAAAAAAGTTGCCAGGTTTGCCTGATAAAGCCATTCTTGCCTCGTTTTTTTTTTTGTTTTGTTTTGTTTTGTTTTTTTTCTGGTGGAAATGGTATTTTCTGGTCCTCAAGAACTGACTTAACTTGGCTGTAGCAATCATTACACAGGCCCATACTTCATCTCCTTTATAGTCTCTGAAGGACCGAAAGCAGAGCCCTAGAGGATGGCTCACTCTGTTTTACCACTACAAGGAAGAGGAAAATTCTGTCCCACAGTCCTCAGGACCGGCCCCGCCTTCTGGGAACATAGCCGAGATTGCAGGCCAGTCTCAGGGAAACCTGCATCACCCACTTGCCGTGGAAAGGCCTCAAAAGGTCGTTGGAAGCTGTTCTGAGCTGGCCTGAGTAGATGCAGTGCTGCCATCAGAAGTACAATGAGAAGACAAGAGGCAGGGACAGGGAGGAGTACAGACAGAGTCTCTAAACCATTCTGTCTGGGTAGGGTTGTGCAGGAGGCTCCTGCTAACTCAGGAGGAGGCTTCTTGGGCATACTTGAGCACAGGCAGTGAAAATGCTCATGAACTTCAGGCCTCTAGCAGCTGGACCAGGGGCTATGAACATCTTACCACTTAAATTCCTCTGGACAAGAGGTAGAAACCCCAGGGATAGTGTATTGTATTTAAGCAGAAATATACAGGTTTTCCTTGCTAAATCAACACTGAACAGAACAATCTGGAACTATCGTAGGGTTACTCACAAATCCTCTTCTGCCTAAAGTAGTGAACTCTGTTCCTTGACCTCAGAATGATTTTCAGGTAGTTTGCTGAACCTCCCATTAATTCTTTGGAAAGATAGTTTCCTACCAAATGCCTATTGAACATTTATTTTAGCTGGGCTGGACCAGTTTTATCTATGAACTCTAAAAAGCCAAGAAAAGGAGTATCTCAGAAAGCCATAGGGGAGAACTTGCTTTATTCTCAGTCCCTTCCAGGGCATTTGAAAGTAGGTACTGTGGCCCCACATGGGAACCTTCCATAGAGGGACCAAAGAAAGCATAAACTAATATATATTGGGTTTTGTTGTTCAGGTGAACATAAGATCCACTTTATTCCTGGAATGATTGGTCCTTTTCTGGGTGTGACACTGGTCCCACAGCCAGAAGTGCGGAATATCATGATTCCCATCTTTCATGACATGATGGACTGGGAGCAGAGAAAAAATGGCAACTTCAAACAGGTAAGACAACACCCATCAATGTTCAGGGTGCTCTCCTCTGGATAGACCCCTCTGCCCAGGCAGGTGACCCAAATGGCCAGAATGTGGTTCCACTGGGAATGGACTGTAGTTTGACCATCTTGAATCCTGCTCAAGGGTTTTCCCTTGCCAGCCAGAATTGATTTGTGGATTTTCTTTATGAAGTTAAAGGTCAGAAAATAATCAAAGGAAAGAAATGAACATCTTCGAAAGAAACTTTCTGTTCAAGGAGAGAATGGTTTAAGACTGTAACCTCCCAGCTTCATTCAGGAGAGGGCCCTAGGAGCATGTTGTCCTCCCTCTCTGGCATTTCTATGACTAGAACTGAGACCAGATGACTTCTCATGGCTCAGGGTAGCCCAGAATTTCATGGACTCTTGCATAGGAGGTATAAATAAGCCCTTAGCTTCTTACTAAATAGCTTTGGGCTGTGCCTTTGTGCAAATCTTCTGCTACCTCTAAGGTAGAG
The DNA here is from genome assembly GCF_010015895.1 of Lontra canadensis. Lineage (NCBI taxonomy): Eukaryota > Metazoa > Chordata > Mammalia > Carnivora > Mustelidae > Lontra > Lontra canadensis. The sequence continues at coordinate 9,554,617 of NW_022631029.1, forward strand.
GAGATGGCCTCTGCCTTTCTATGTGTAGCTCCAGGGAATAGGACTAGGATCAGTAGGGATCAGTGGTAGGGAAGCTGATTTTAGCTAATAAAAGAAATAACTTGCTCGCAACAGGAACTGTCTAGTGTAGGCTGGCCTGCTTTAGGGGGTGGGGTGTTCCTCTTTGCTGGTGATTGTCAAGCAGATAGTCCCAGGGGGCCTCTAGGAAATTTCCGTATTGGGTTGGAGACTGTACCACTTCCCAATAAGCTCCCTCCCAACACTGTGGCTTGGGATGAACCAGTGATTTTAAAGTGAGTGACTATAACAGTGAGGAGCAGACCAGGCAAACTATAATTTTTAAATTTTTATTTATTTATTTTTAAATTTGTTAAGAGTAAAATTCATTCTTTGTGATTTATAGTTCTGTAAATTTTGGCAAACACATAGTCATGTAACCACCACCACAATCAAGATTTTCTAAATTCCTAAAAATTCCATCTTGCTGGTGACTAACATAACACAATAAAAAAAAAATTCCATCTTGCTACCTTTTTGTAGTTAAACCCTCCCCCTGTCTTTAACCTATGGCAACCATTGATCTATTCTGTACCACTGTAGGTGGGCCTTTTCCAGAATGTCATGTGAATGGAATCATGTAAACTGTAGCGTTTGGAGACTGGCTTCTTTCACTCAGCGTAATGCCATCAAGAGACTCATCCACGCAGTTGCATGTGTTGGTTTTTCTATGACTGAGTAGTATTCCATGGCAGTTTATTCACCATTCGAAAGATATTTGTATTATTTCCACTTTTGTTGATTGTGAATATAGCTGCTAACATTTCTTTACAGGTTTTTGTTTGAATATAAACTTTCATTTTTTTAGGTATAGATCTAGGAATAGGGTTGCTGGATATTGTGGTAAATGTATGTTTAACTTTATTAGGTGCTATCAAATTTTATCCCAAAATGGCAATACCACTTTGAAATCCCAACAGCATGTATGAGACTTATAGTTGATCCATACGCTCACCAGAATTCAATACCATTTATTTACGTGTTTATTTTAGCCATTCTTTTTTTTTTAAGATTTATTTGTTTGAGAGAGAGAAGGAGAGAGAGGAGGAGAGTACAAGTGGGAAGAGAGAGGCAGAAGGAGAGGGGGAGAGAGAGAATCCTCAAGCAGATTCTCTGTTGAGTGCAGAGCCTGATGCAGGGCTCAATCCCAGGACCCTGAGATCATGACCCAAGCTGAAACCAAGAGTTAGACATTTAACCAACTGAGCCCCCAGATGCCCCTATTTTAACCATTCTAAGAGGTATATAGTTATGTATCATGGTAGTTTTAATTTCCATTTCTTTAATGATTAATGATGATGAGCATCTTTTAATGTGTTTGTTTACCATCTTTATATCATCTTTGGTGAAATGATTATGCAAAACGTGTTCATTTTTAATTGTGTTATGTTTTCTTATTGTTGAGTTTTGAGTTTCTTATTGTTGATATATATGTACATCCATATGTATTCTAGATGTCAGTCCTTTGTTGAATATATGATTTACAAATATTTCCTCCTAGTACTTAGCTTGTCTTCTGTTTACTACAGTGTCTCTTGCAGAACAAAAATTTTTAATTCTTATGCAGTCCAGTTTCTATATACTGTGCTTTTGGGGTCATATCTAAGAACTCTTTGCCTAACCCAAGACCACAAAATTTTTTCTCCTGTGTTTCTTCTATAGGTTTTATAATTCTATATTTAGATCTATTACCTATTTTGAGGTAACACTTGTATAAGATGTGAAGTATGGGTCAGACTCTTTTTTTTTTCTTTTTCCCACATGGTTGTCCAACACCTTTTGTTGAAAAAAACACTATTCTTTGTCAAAAATCAGTTCACCATAGGTGTTAAGTTCTCTTTCTGGACTCACTAGTCTTTCCATTGAAGTCTTATCTTTTACCATTACCAGAGTGTCTTGATTATGGTAGTTTTAGAGTTAGTCTTAAAAATCAAGTGGTGTGAATCTCCAAATTTGTTCTTTTTTCCCCCAATATTGTCTTAGTTATTCTAGTCCCTTTTCCTCCTATGTCTCAGAATTAGCATGTCAATATCTGCAAAAATTCCTGCAGGGATTTTGGTTGAGATTGCATTGTATTCTGTAGCTCACATTGGAAAGAATTGATATCTTAGTAATACTTAATACTTCTAGTCCATGAAGGCAATGTGTCTCTCCGTTTTTTTAGGTATTCTTTTACTTCTTTCATTAATGTTTTATAGTTTCTGCATGCAGAGCTTGTACATTTTGTTAGGTTATATGCATTTCCTATTTTTTTGGTGCTGTTATAAATTACTCTGATTTTTAAATTTTATTTTTCAATTGTTGCTAGAACATAGAAATATAATTGTTTTGTATAGTAATATTATTTTCTGCACCCTTGCTAAACTATTACTTCCAGAAGGTTTTTGGAGATTCCTTGGAATTTTCTATTTAGATAATCCTATCACCTTTAAACAGAGACAGTTTTATTCCTTTCTGATCTGTATGTCCCTTCTTTTCATTCTTTTCCTTTCCCTTCCTTTTTTTTTTTTTTTTAGAGAGAGAGTGTGTGTGCAGGTGAATTGGGGTGGGGGGCAGAGGAAGAGGGAGAGAAAATCTTAAACAGGCTCCACACCCAGTGCAGAGACCAAAGCAAGGCTCAATCTCACAACTCTGAGATCATCACCTGAGCCGAAATCAAGAGTCAGACACTTAATTGAATGAGCCACCCAGGCACTCCTTGTTTTTTTTTTTTTTTTCTTACCTCATTGCACTGTCTAGGACCTCTGGTCTGGTGTTAATAAGAGTGATGAAAGTGCACGTCCTTGCTTTCCTCTTAATCTTCAGGGAGAGCATTTGGTTTTCACAGTTAAGTATGAAGCTAGCTCTAAGTTTTTCATAGATGCTTTTTATCATGGGTAAACAGAGTTTGACATAATAATCCATTTTGGAGTGTGCAGTCCTAATGCCTTTATTTCTTTGGGAAATAATAACTTCAAACAGAAGAGATCTGTTGCTTTTCTGTGTTGTCACAGCCTTTTAATTGTACAAAATTCACCAATGCCTGATGAGAGGACCTTTTACCAAGAAATGGTTGGCATTGCAGAACTCTACCATGGGTCATCTGAGTCTGTTAAAAGAGGGGCTAGGCTGCATCCCCCCATTGCTACTATTGAATAAAGAAGGTTACCTTTGTGGAAGACTAACTTGGAACTCATTTGTCTCACACTTTAAGACTCAGCTGTTAAGTTCTGTTCTTTCCTCCATTAAGACTGCCATGGGGCACCTGAGTGGTTCAATTGGTTAAGAGTCTGACTCTTGATTTCAGCTCAGGTCATGATCTCAGGGTTGTGAGATTGAGCCCCATGTCAGGCTATGTGCTAGGCATGGAACCTGTTTAAGATTCTCTCTCCAGGGGCACCTGGGTGGCTCAGTCGGTTAAGTGTCTGCCTTCAGCTCAGGTCATGATCTCAGGTTCCTGGGATCAAGCGCCACATGAGGCTCCCTGCTTGGCAGAGGGTCTGCTTCTCCCTCTCCCTTTGCCCCTTCTCCTACTAGTGCTGTCCCCCACCTCAAAAAAAAAAAAAATTAAATAAAACCTTTAAAAAAAAAAAAGGGTTCTCTCTCTCCCTGTTCCCATCCCCCTTCCCCCAAAAAGAGTATTGTGAATAATTATCTAGCAAGCCATGTAAACCTTTTTATCCCTGATTAGAAAAATCTTGCTGCTACCTCCCTATCAGGTATTCTTTGTTTTATTTATTTATTGATGATGATGATGATGATGACGATGATGTTATGTTAGTCACCATACAGTGTGTCATTAGTTTTTGATGTAGAGTTCCAAGATTCATTGTTTACATATAACACCCAGTGCTCCATGCAATACATGTCCTCCTTAATATCCATCACTGGGCCAACCCATCCTCCCACCCCCCTCCCCTCTAAAACCTGCAGCTTCTTTCTTGGAATCCACAATCTCTCATGATTCGTTTCCCCTCTGATTCCTCCCCTTCATTTTTCCCTTCCTTCTCCTATTCTTTATGTTCCACAAGTAAGTGAAACCACATGATAATTGACTTTCTCTGCTTGACTTATTTCACTCAGCATAATCTCTTCTAGCCCCATCCATGTTGATACAAAAGTTGGGTATTCATTCTCTTTCTTTCTGATGGCTGGGTAATATTCCATTGTATATATGGACCCCATATTCTTTATCCATTTGTCTGTTGAAGGACATCTTGGCTCCTTCCACAGTTTGTATATTGTGAACATTCCTACTATGAACATTGGGATGCACATGGCCCTTCTTTTTCACTACATCTGTATCTTTGGGGTAAATTCCTAGTAGTGCAATTGCCTGCTCATAGGGTAGCTCTATTTTTAATTTTTTGAGAAATCCCCACACTGTTTTCCAAAGTGGCTGCACCAACTTGCATTCACATCAACAGTGTAAGAGGGCTCTCCTTTTTCCACAACTTCTCCAATATTTGTTATTTCTTGCCTTATTGATTGTTGCCATTCTAAATGGTATAAGGTGGTATCTCGATGTGGTTTTGATTTGAATTTCCCTGATGGCTAATGGTGATGAACACTTTTTCATATGTCTGTTAGCAATTTGTATGTCTTCTTTAGAGAAGTGTCTGTTCATGTCTTCTTGCCCATTTTTTGACGTGATAATCTGTTTTTTGGGTGTTGAGTTTGAGGAGTTCTTTATAGATCTTGGATATCAGCCCTTTGTAGTTGCAAATATCTTCTCCCATTCTGTGGGTTGGCTCTTTGTTTGTTGACTGTTTCCTTTGCTGTGCAGAAGATTTTTATCTTGATGGGAGTCCCAAAAGTTCATTTGTACTTTTGTTTCCTTTGTCTTTGGAGGCATATTTTGAGAGAAGTTGATCTGGCCTATGTTCTCCTCTAGGAGTTTGATGGATTTTGTTTCATGTTGAGGTTTTTCATCCATTTTGAGTTTATCTTTGTGTATGGTGTAAGAGAATGGTCGAGTTTCACTCTTCTGTATATAGCTGTCCAATTTTCCCAGCACCATTTATTGAAGAGACTATCTCTTTTCCATTGGATATTTTTTCCTGCTTTCTCGAAGATTATTTGACCTTAGAGTTGAGAGTCCATGTCTGGGCTCTCTACCTTGTTCCATTGGTCTGTGTATCTGTTTTTGTGCCAGTACTATGCTCTTGGTGATCACAGCTTTGTAATATAGCTTGAAATCAGCAACGTGATGCCCCCAGCTTTGTTTTTCTTTTTCAACATTTCCTTGGCAATTCAGCGTCTTTTCTGGTTCCATACAGATTTTAGGAATGTTTGCTCCAGAATTTTGAAAAATGCCCCTATCAGATATTTTTAAAAAGTAATCTACTCTTTGCACCCCCCCTTTCCACTTCGCACCCTCCTATCTGTCCAGTCTAGTGTGTACCCACTTCTGTTGAAGCTGCTCTCTTCAAAATCACCCATCACTCTCTAATCACCAAAATTTAATGACTTTTTTGTCTTGATTCCAATTGTGCTTTCCACAGCTTTGGCCTTGTTAACTATTCCCCTACTTCTTCCTACCTACTAAAATTATTTCTTCTAATTATTAAAGTAGTAGTTATTTAATGTAGAAAAATTAAAATTGTAATAAGCTATAATTAAAAAATCTAATCCATAACCTACAACTAGTAACTTGGGTGAGGGGCAACTATGTCACTTTTAGACTTTTTTTTTCCATACATCAAAGTTTTTAAGTTAAAAGATGGAGTCATTGTGTATATTGCGGTTTCGAGGGCCATTGTGTGTATTGATTTGGAATCTCCGTTTTTAGTAGCGTGTTGTCACCCATCTCTTCTTGCCACTCATGCTCCGCAGTACCACACTGTCGGTTCGGAGGCCACAGACTCTTCATTGCATGGCTTAGACTGCTGTGGTTTTAGTCAGGCTCCTAGTTTTAGAAACAGGTTCATTCCAGATTTTTGTCGCTAATATTGCAAAAAATATATCCATTCCTAATTATTTGCTTAGGTGAACTTTTCACCTAAAATTCCTGGATCAAAGAGCAAAAGCTTTCCTTAAGTTTTTACAACACCTCTTCTCTCAAAATGCTGCTGTCCACTGATGTGTTAGACTGCAGGCCACCCTCTCTGTGTGTGCTGTCCCAAGCACTGAGCATGCTGAGATGAGTCAGCTGTTGTCCCTGCCTCCTCTTTGAGATGATGAGCTAGCTCTTGGGGGCCAGGGCTGTTTCTTGTGCTTTTACTCCTTAGAACCCATCGTGGTACCTGAGACATGCTAGATTCATGGAGATGAAAATCAAAACTAACATTCATGGAGTGCTCCCAAGAGCTAGCGCACAGGGATACCAAAGAGGACTGTTAACCTCTCTTACTGCTTTGTAAGCAAGAAAACGTAGACTGAGAGAGGGAGATATCTTGTTCTGAAGTAGGCAGCTGGTTGTCACAGGACAGATGTTTGTTGAATGAGTGAGTAACAAGGTGTCACTTGTCACTTTAGGAATATTGGTTCCATAGGATAAAAGTAACTCTGCAAACCTGAAATTGTCAGTATTACCAATTATGATACGGTATATTTGCAGAACTTAGCATTTCATTTGACTTAAAGACATTGGTTTTGCATACATGGATCTTCAGCATTCCCGTATTTTGGATTTCTCAGTTTCTCCTAATAACTTCTTCCTTTATCAATACTGAAGAGAGTGATGAAGTCATGTCCCCAGAGCCTTCCATCACCAACTCCTTTGCCTAACACAGAAGTTCTAACATTTGAATAGGTATCAGAACTACCTGGAGGGCTTGTTTGAAACAAGTTACTTCTCTCCTTCCCAAGTTTCTGATCCATTGAGAGCCTGAGAATTTATATCTTTTTTTTTAAGATTTATTTATTTATTTGAGAGAAAAAGGATGGACTCATGCAAGTGGGGCGAGGGGCAGAGGGAGGGAGAGAATCTTAAGCAGGCTCATCACTCAGCGGGGCTCAATCTCATGACCCTGAGATATGAGCCGAAATCAAGAGTTGGACGTGTAACCAGCTGAGCCACCCAGGCACTCCAAGAATGTGCATTTCTAGTGACATCCCTGATGACCGATACTGCTGGCCCAGGGACCCATTTTGAGAACTCCAGGGAACTGCTGCACCCATGTGTGCACTGTTGTACTACTGCTGCTCCAGGTCCCCTCCCCAGCTTTGCCCCATTCTGGAAAATACAATCTACGTGTATCTGCATGTGTGAAAAGAGATCCCTTGTTATAAACAGACTCTTCTTACACCAGGAGGCGTGTGGCTAGCTGATTGCCCCAGTAAGACAAGATAAGATCTGAACTGAGAATAAGAGACCTTGGCCTCTGGGCTTGGCTCTTCCTGACTTTACAGGACCCCAGGCAAGTCCTTGCTGAAGCCTCTTCTCCACACAGAGAAAAACAGATGACATGGATCCCTAAGGACCCTTGGTCTCAGATTTTCTCTTTTCTCTGAAATGCATATTCAAGCAGCTGACTCATCAGGCCAAATATAGATGAATGACAGTGTCCATCACGGCCACATAACACACCACTATAAACAGGACTGTATTTATGCATCCATTCTCATTTTCTGCTGAAGGGATTTCAGAAGCCATAATTGCCTTCAATTAATTTCCTAATCCAATTATTTTTTTTATTATTTCATTGCCTTCGGACTCATTGGTCCTATGCGAAATGAGAAAATGCTTCTGTTACAGCTCATCACTAAAAGCAACCATGCCGTTTTTGTTTACGTGAAGTATCTGTATAAATACCAAATACCACATTTTTTATAGACTAATTAGGGGTTTAAAAGATATTTATCTCACATCACGTACAACTAATTTCTCACCTCAGAGTAAATCCAGGGAAGCTTATTAGAAAAGTGGCCGAGCACTGCTGAGTTCCTTGCAGATCAGTGGGTGGGAACAAGTACCGTCTTGCCCCTTACAGTTTAGGAATCCAATAACAAATGCAAGGGCCCCAGTGATGAGGCAGTGGCAGAGGCAGGAGCCCCAAAGACTTTAGGTCCTATGAGGATGACAGTGGAGCATTTTACCCTGAAGGAGAATCTGAAGGAAAGACTCCTACTCAACTCAGAATCATGTCAGCCATTACAGTGAGGACTAGCCCAGCAGCAGGCTTCCTTTGTGACTGGCTGACTAGAGAGTAAAGTTCTAACCAAATGTAATTTACTCACACAATTTCTTTTGAATGAGCTTTTTTTAAGAAAAAAAGGAAAAAAATGGCAAAGGCCTCTTCTGGATTCAAAATACTTTTCTTTCCAGGGAATCCTTGCTTTTTGTCCCTAGACTAGGAAAAGAGTATCTAAGGCGTATAAACTCCAAATTTTATTTAAGCCACTGGAGTGAGAGGCCTTCCTAATCAGGGGAGTCAGGGTGGCTTCTTGGTGCCATAGATGAGATCCTGCCTTCCCTAGGATTTATTTGTTACAAGGAAAAAAATCAGGAAACAGTTCCGTATCATCCTCACATATGGCAGGAGCTGAATTTCCCATCCTTCCTCTGATGTCAGCTCAGGTTTACAAAGTCTCTGCTTCCCTCTAGGTGGAGGCCGAGCTGATTGACAAGCTGGACAGCATGGTGTCAGAAGGGAAAGGCGACGAGAGCTACAGGGAGCTCTTCGGCCTGCTGTAAGCTGTTTCAGCCCCTGGTACCCCACGCTGGGGGAGGGGATGAAGTGGGCTGATGAAGGGTACGGGTGCAACCCACGCTGGTGGGCAGGCTTCAGAGGGTGGGTATCAGAAGAGACCTGGATCATTCCTAGTCAACAAGAAGATGGCCTTATGGCAGTAAGTCCGCTCAGGGATTGCCATTGTTGACTAAAAAGGTAGAGACAGGTGATAACTCTGAGCTCTTAGATTTGCTGATAGAAAAGGGAAATCATGTGTCTTCGTAGCATGCACTGTATCCTGGGCAAACAACCCATGGGGACTCAGTGAGGGCTCAGTGCTGGCATTTCTAAGAGGAAAAAAGTTAATCCCTGGTTTGTAAGATGGTTCAGTCAGCTTGGGAAAAACACTGCCATGGGTATTGTGACTTTAACAAGCTGTACCCACTCTCCAGGCCAGTTTCCCTGTTTGTAAAACCGGGTAGTTGTGCTGAATGATGTCAGAGGTTCTCCTAGGTCCACCATTCATAGCTTCTGTCTTGAACTGATGGAGGCCAAGAGACCTTACAGGACTTGCCACAGGGCTAAGTCCAAAGAGGGACTCAAGGATGCTATGGTCCTCCTAGATAAATAGTGATGGTGGACACTTTACCTTCCTAAAAAACAAAATCTTAAGACTCTTACAGGTAGAGAGTCCCTTCCCATCTTACTCATTATTTCCAGCTTTAATACTTTTCTTTGTTTCAATGCCATTTTGAAGATAAGCCTGTAACATATTTTTCCAATAATAATACTGTACATTTACTTAGAACTTTACAGTATGCAAAATGTATACTGTATACATGCCTATGAAGTGGGCAGGGCAGAAGTCATCTTGATGAATAGGGTTGATAAAACTGAGCTCAGGGAAGTGTTAGCCTGCCCTCAGTTGAATGATCAGTGAGAAGCAGGTCTGTGGGGGAAAGACCCAGATCTTCCAGTTTCAAGAGGGGATGATCTTTCGGCTATAAATTCTGCCCACTTTGTTCCTTGATGAGTCATATGATAAAATATGAATTTATTTGAAAGGTAAATAATTCTTATCTGTGAAAATGAATCCATACTTTAGTATTGTTCTTTTAGCTGAAGATGTTTCTAATTATGGAAATAATACAGAGAAATCTTTTCCGAAGTCACTAACAGTTGATTTTACTGCAAAGCAAAAAGCACACAAATAACTTGTGGTTACTAATTACTTGACCAAATAGGGTTTCATAAACTCTTCTAAATCACGTCTGAGGGCTGAAAGCTGCAGAGGACCATGAAACAGCATTTCCCAATTTGTGTTTTGGGGAAGATGCTGGGGAAGAAAATAAGTGGATCATGAGCTAATCAGTTCAGAAAAGATTCAATTAAAATTGAACAGGCTTCTGTACTGTAGGACTTCTCAAAGCCTACCAAACAAAGAAAATTGTGAAATCTCTCCAACAGGTATATGGCCGGCATTTCACGGGCTTGTTTGCTCACAGAATACCTTTCTCAGCCCTCCAGGACAACAGAGCTCTATAGAATAGTGTGGGAAATCCTGACACAGTGGCTTCATCCACACAGCTCAGAGCTCAGAGCAATTGTGCTGCCCTCACTCTCTAGTAACATGGGTCACATGGGAAACCCTCACTTTCCCAGAGTCTCATCTCAGGCCATGCACTGTGTGGGGAAGACCATCACCATCATGGAAGCATGAATGGCAGCCAGGCTGGGCCTCTAGCTTGGCCTGCCATTCCAGTTGACTGTCACTACTTTCAGGGAATGAGGGACAGTGTGGAAAGGAATCAGGGGTGAGACCTGGACCTGGGCTTATTACAGGAGCAAGCAGAGTGTCCAGGTCATCATCCCCTAAGAGAGATTTGTGAGAAGGCAGAGAAACCAGAGGCTGCCCTGAGGTACGAGCAGGGGCTGGCAAATGAGAAAAGGACCTGGGCATTTAGCTCTTGGCTTTGGTACGTTTCACACAGAAGCATCCCCTGACGGTGGAGATGACCAGGTCTAGCTCCTGGACTCGCTTACTGCCCTTCATACTGGACTGTCCAGATAAGCCAGAACATTTTTCTTGGTTTACATAGAAAGGTTAGTCTGTATGTTTGCTGAGGATTCCTCTCGAGCAGTGATAGAAGTAGACGACCAACTGCAAGACCATCCTCAGGGGGCTCTCACTCAGCTCCTGTTTCAGAACAAACCTCACAGCATACACCTAAAGGGCTGGGGCTTCAAAACCCCTTCCTCAGTTCATTGGCACCCTTAGGAACTTACACAGGAAAATGGAAAATATGCTCATCTGTTCCTGCCAGTTCAGTAATCACCTTGTCTTTGCTTTCTGCTGCATGGAGTAGAACCCAGCTGTTTGGGCCCTACCCCAGGTAAGACTGCAGTGTGGTAAGTCTGCCGTCTCCAGATCCATCACAGGCCCCACGGGCTCTGGGACCTCACTCTGGTGCCCAGGAAAAGCTCATGAATTGTACATTGTGTTTGTTTCCCTTACCTCCTACCAATAGCCTGCTGGAGAAGGTCGAACAGGAAACATGGCGTGAAACCGGCATTTCCTTTGTGACCTCAGTCACCCGCCTCATGGAACGCCTTCTTGACTACAGGTATCTTCTCAGACACCGACCTACCTGACCTCTTCTCTGATCAGGATGCTCTCCTCAGCAAGGACATCCCCAACTATAAAATTAAGACCATGTGGCCTTCAGGGGGAGGACTGCTCTGGGTTTTGAGTGCCATCACCAGTCATGAGGAATCTACTGATGGCCAAGGAGAGAAAGGGAAAGAGCCTTCTCCCAAGGGTGGGCCAGGGCTTCCTGGGATTCCCTAATATGTGCTCCCAGGGGATATTCCAGGGACATGCTGGCATCTGGCTTTCCATCCAGAAAAATCAAGGCTCAGAGAAATGGCCACAGCAGAACAATGCAGGAAAGAGGGTCCTTTGTGCAGATGTTCCTGAGAGCCATATGGCAGATGGGCAGCAAGATGTCACCTAGTGCAGAAGTGGGACCTTGTAGGACTTCCAGTTGGTTTTTCCAGGGACTAGGGACCCTATTTTTCCATACCTCTATTCTTTGCCTAAAGTCTGCTTATTTCTGTCCCTTGGTCCTGCCATAAATAGATTAGAGGAAGCAGATGTGAGCTCAGAAATCTTTATGCTGTGTTCAGTCTGAGAGTTCATGTAAAATTTGTTTTTACATGAAGTCTTGGCCTTCTGTCATATCATGGCTTTTGAATTACTCCAAAAGTGGCAGTGAAGCCCCTGTTACAGGCTTATTCTCTCAGCAGAGTTCATGTGGTGGCTAGAGGAAGGTGATAGGGAATGAGGAAGAATGACAGAGTAAACCCATCACCAAGCAATAGTTGTCTCCTCTGTGCTATAAGATGTGCAAACACAAAGGGAGAGTACTTACAACCAGTGTATCAAGAAATTAGGGAGTTTAGGCCACCTCCAGCTGCTGCTGAATAGAGGGTACTGCTATGCCAAGACTTCTGCTTTGCAGAAGACTCAGGTGTCCATCCTGTGCACTAGCTGGGCTTGGAAAAGGAATTCCTGAGAAATGGGCTCACTTCTTAAGCATCTCCTTTTCTGTAGCACAACTGTGCCTTATGAGGTCATAAGTGGCCTTTTGGGGACCTCTTTTAGAATAGTGAGCCCCCTTGCTCATGCCACATCCCCAGCCTTTTCTGTACCTGCCATCAGACAGGGAAGGGTGGACAAAATTCTGTAACCTCCCCCTCACTGAAACATTTACTAAAAGTCAGCTCTATTCCGCAGCCTGCTAGAAAGAGCCAAAATTAATTTCCTAGCCTAGTTCTAGCTGTCTGTTTGATTTTTGTACCTACCTTGTACAAACAATTCAAACTCATGGCCAAAACCAATTTCATTCTCTTCCATTTCTTGTCTCAAGAATAGTTCCTAAAAAAACAAAGTTCATATTCTTTCATGTGGCGTCAAAGCCCCTTCATAAACTGGCCTTTGCCCACTTATTCAGCCCCGTCCCCTGACAGTCCCCACTAGCCATGTGCATACCCTAACCTCCTAGTGTTGTTCTTTGTTAACACAAAAGGAAACACCACAATCCTTATGATGGCTCTTATCTGTTAAAAATATACCACATGCTCTGTGCTTTACAAACACTGTCTCTGATCCCATATGCAGCCCTGAAGGATTTATCCTTGTTTTCATCAGTGAAGAAACACCATTGGTAGGAAATGCCATTACTAGGATCTGAACCCACATCTGACTCAAGAGCCATGCCCTCTCCCCTCACCCATGTTGTCCGCACTCACGTCTTTCCCTTCTTTCTTCTCTATGTGCTGTCTTCTCCCAAGAGTGCCCTTTCTACCAAGTCCCATCAAGGAGGCTTTCCCAGATAGGAGCTCACCTGGATCTTTGCACTTCTTCCAAAGCATCCAAAGCCCCTTGGATGATGATCATTTGTCACCTTTCTGACTCATTCAGTTGAAGAGAGTGACTTCCTGAGGACAGGGACCTTGTCCTTATCTCCCCGGTACCCTGCATGGAGTTTTGATGATCCTCAGGCAGGTGTATAGTACATACTGATTGACTAGAAGACCATGAAGGAACCAAGAAAGTCTCTTCAACCCCAGTGCAGTTTAGTTCATCAAGGACCTACTAAGAAAATAGTTGTTGACAGTTAAATATGTATACATTGATTACACAATTAATTAATAGTTTATACTCCAGAATGACTCACCCTAGAGTGTGAGACTCCGTTTTAGCATGAACCTCCTCTGGGCACCTCTTCCGTGTTTGTGCTAATGTCTCCATCTTCTGTGAGAACAGTACTCTGTGTCAGATACAGAGGTGCTCACTGGTGGCTTTGGTATTTCCCAGGCAAGGAAGCAGAGCCCCTGGGGTTGCAGGTGGGGAAGTGGTTCTTAGTGCCCTGGAACATGCAGGGACAGAGCTAGAGTTGCCAAGCCCTTACGGATTTAATTGGAGCGCTCTATCTAGAAGAGAAATGGGAAGTTATGGAGCCTTCCAGTCCCGCCCCGCCCCGGGGCTGCTTGGGCCCTGGTCTTGCTCTGCATGAGCACCATGCTCCCACCCACGTGTTTCAGAAGACTGTTTAGGAGAGTCTTCCCTATTCCTCCTCCAGAGAAAGTGCAGGAGAGCAACGACCGCACCCAAGTCAGAGGCTTTAAAACGTGTCCTCTTTGTGGAGTAGCCACACGGAAGTGATACAAAACCACACAGAAGAGAAGAGTCGGTTGTTAGCAGTGCATGGGAGAGGCGGTCATAGTGCACAAAGGTGGGTGGGGAATGCTCCTGCTATCAACGGGTTGAGGCCAATGCTTTTTTGTTTAATTGACTTGACAGTAAGGTTCTAGTTATGGCCAAACAGAAGGTGATAACTGGTAAGTGTTTCAGATGCTTTCTAGGAAAAAAAAACAACCATTTAATGCCAAAGTAGCTAGTTGAGATGTCACTGCCCTCTCTGGGGCCAACTTATTGGAGAGACAGATGCCTCCTGCCACTTTGAGTGTTGCTTGTAACAAGTTGGCCATCTGGCCCTCCTCTTGAAAAGTCACAGCAGTTTCCTGTCCCTGGTAGCTCCAAAACACAGGCTCTGCAGTGGCCTGTGCAGGAACCCCATGTCCAGCTACAAATGAACCAAATTCCCATGCCTGAGAGGGAACCCAAAAAGGAGGACCTTGGTTTCAAATCCCACATTGTTGCCTGCTCTGATAGTAGCCCTCCACAGAAGGAAGGACATTTGACTTTGTGGAATACCATGATTGCTGTGTAGACCATTCAGTATTCCTTTCTTTCAAAGTCATCCCTCTGGGAGCTGGATTGCAGCTGGGAAGGTGGGAATAACTGAGTTTGTCCAACAATCACCCAGAAGTTCAGGGAGTTTTGATGGTCCTCAGGCAGGTGTATAGTACATACTGATTGACTAGAAGACCATGAAGGAACCAAGAAAGTCTCTTCAACCCCAGTGCAGTTTAGTTCATCAAGGACCTACTAAGAAAATAGTTGTTGACAGTTAAATATGTATACATTGGACAAGGGCTCCTGACTCCCAGCTATGAGGTTTCTCCCTAGGCCGCATGCCTGTCAGTGGAGCAAAGCCAAGACGCTCTCTCCCCCCAGTCTTAGTGCTCCACAAACCCACCTATGCCCAGCTGCCTGAGGAGCTGCATCTACACACCAGAGCAGCGTGGGGTGCCACAGAACAGGGTGCAACAGGCAGATGGGACTCTGGCTGTGCATACAGGAGGCTTCTTGCCAGATTCACCAATCTGGTTCTCCTTCTCCTCTGTCTCCTTGTGCCAAGCCTCTGCTCCTTCCAGAGGAGCTTGGTTTTGACCTCTCCCTCTCCCCTCTCTCCCTAGGGAAGGAGCGCCATCCTCAGTGTTCCCATTGTGTCTCACAGGCCAGCCCTGACCCCTCCTCCATCCAACCTTGCCCGGCTCAGTCTAGCATGAACACAGCCCAGCCCTGGCTGAAGCTACCCTCACACCAGAAAGAAACTTCAAACATGTGTTTCTTTTTAGTGCACAGGAAGGACAGCATAGGGAGAAAAGTCAGTGAGGCGGCTACCATGATGACCACGCCATGGTCACTGTAGCCACAGGGTCCTGAGGCTAGGCCCTTGGAGCGCAGCATCTTGGCTTCTATTGAACACTGTCCTACAAAGGGAGCTTTCCCTGTCAGGAAAGCTCTGTGCCTCTCCTTCTGAGGACTTGGGGATTTAACATTCTACTTTACTGATACCCTCTTCTGTGCTGAGGATACTGGTTGGTGCTGCTTTATGCCCTAATGTACTATCTGGTCTCTACACTCTGCCACCAGAATGAGGGGGTTCAGTTGAACAGAGTCCTCTGAGCCCTGAAAGTGGGTCCAAAGCTCAAGGGGAATTCTCTGTACAGTCCCCATCTGTGGAAGCATTTTCTTTTGGAGAGCATCCTGATTTCGTGTCTAGTCATGCTAATGCCTCCATGACCCTGGAGTCCTATGCATTGTCTCAGAGGCAGCACTTCGTGTCATGGGACATTTATTTGTGTTCTCCCATCCAGGGACTGCATGAAAGGAGAGGAAACAGAAAATAAGAAGATCGGCTGTACTGTTAACCTGATGGTGAGAGGACATGGGCCCTTCCTCCTATCTGCCCAGTGGAATCTGTCCTACGGTGTGATGGGCTTGGCCCTTCTACAGTGGCTGTAAGCCTAAGGGTTTGAGTCAGGAAATCAGCTCTGTCACTGGTATCTTGGAGGCCTGCAACTCCTCAGTCACATTCCCACTTGGGAAAGGAACGACATGAGCTTCTCTTTGGACAGAACTCCACACTGGCCTCTTGGCAAGGTCCAGTCAACCCTGACATACCCTACATCCCAGTCTGCCTTGGCCCTCATCCCCTACTCGCCACTTAGGACTCCCCCAGGTCTGCCACTGGCTGTACCACACCTGGGGAGCTGGTGTGTCTTCTAGCTGATTCTTTCTCTTTCTGGTGCCTCCATGGCCTGCCCTCCTTCTCCCACCCAGCACACCCAGGGCTTTGGCCAGCCTCCTGGAGCTCAGGTATGGCTGCTACAGGGGGAAGCCTCTCTCATCTTAATGTGTATTTCCTTCTCTCTTACAGAATTTTTACAAATCTGAGATCAACAAAGAAGAGATGTATATCCGCTACATCCACAAGCTCTGTGACATGCACTTACAGGCTGAAAACTACACGGGTGCGTGGCAGGGGGCCAGCTGTGCCTTCCCCTGAGGACAGACAGGACAGGAATGCACAGCAGGCCGGAGAAGGCTCTGAGCTGGTTCCTGCCAGATCTTAGCAGAGTGGTGGGGCCTGGGCTGCGCCCTCACCTGGCTCCTTTCCCTCAGCAACTTTGTAAAACGTGGTGAAGAGAGAGCAGGCAGAAATTCCTCCGTGCCAACACGCCTGTCCTCTGGCTGTGTGAGGCCGCTCTGCTCTCTCTGTGCCTCCAGTCCACCAACTCTGAGGCCTCACGGGTAACCTCCAAATTCTGACGTGCTAGGTTCAGGCATCCTGAGCTCAGTGTCACTCTCCATGAGCACAGCCTTCCTGAAGACCTCCACGGCCAGAGCTAAGTGAGGCCACAACACAGAAAGAGCCACCTAACCCTGGGCCTTCCAGAGCTCACAGGCAGAACTGCCTCACACCCTAGGCTCTCCCTCCTGCAGCTGCACAGAGCAGCCGCACTTCGAGCTCCCGATGGAGAGCATGTCGAGTGCGGAGAGCATCCACCTGGCTTCCTGACAGGCCAGATGGGGGTGCTTTCACTGTGTGTACAATTTAATCCACACTAAAGCCTGTGCTTTTCTTTTTCTTTTCTTTTCTTTTTTTTTTCTTCTTTTGTGGGAGATGGGCAGAGGAGGAGAGAGAAAGAGAATCTTAAGCAGACTCCCCACTGAGCACAGAGCCCAACACAGGGCTCAATCTCACGACCCTGAGATCATTACCTGAGCCAAAATCAAGGGTTAGATGCTTAACTGAGCCACCCGGGTGCCCAAAGGCCTTTTCTAATGGAACAAATTGAATAACATGTCAACCTGCCTGTCACACCGTTTACTGAGCGCTATGCTGAATCAGGAGAGCATATGCGTGCACGGGGCTCCTGCCTGATCACCGTGTGTCATAGTTCCCCCCAGATAGCCACCTTCCTCAATGTGGTGACCAGCCACCACACCCTACCTCTCGAGCCGCAGGACTTGAATTTGTGTGACAAACCAGGAAATTCAAGCTATTCTTGTCCATAAACATGACTAGAATTAGCTGGATCTGTAGAAACTCAGAATCCTCCCTCCTCATCTCAAGATGTAAGAGATCGTTTGCTATAGATGCCACCTTTCCTGACCACACAGGTTGGCAGGAATTAAAATCTGAAATGACTGGGCTGAACCTGCCATTCTCAGTGTCTGCTTCCACCCATGATTCCAGCAACCCTCTGAGAAAGGGGTGAAGTCATAGACTTTGATAAATTTCATGTACTGTAGAGGCTTTTACTAACTCCTTGAGGACTGGGCCATGACTAAGAGGCCAGGTCAGGGATCTGGACAGAGAAAGGATGCTAAGCTGTGTCTCTGGTGGCCTCAGGAGTAACATCTGAAAGGATATAGTCAGAAAGAAGAAGATTTCTCCTGGTTTCCTAAGTTTCAGAGGAAGGGCTCTAGTGTGTCAGAGTCTTGTCCCCAGAAAGAAAGGACTCCTCACCCCAATCCAGTAAGGAGGCCTGTGCATCCCTGGGCAGGAAGGTCCAGTGGCCAGAGCACAGGCAGAGAGGCAATGACAAGGAGCCCAGAGAGTGGCTGCAGGCAGGTGTATCTGGCTAAAACTGGAAGTGGGTTCTGGACTAGTTGGAGATGAGGTTCTTCAGTCATGGGGAGCAGACTTGAGTAGGGCCTTGAAGGCGAGGCAGAAGCTAGAACTACCTACCTTGCCAGTAGGAGATGCCCACTGAAAATGAGCAAATAGAACAGGAATGAGTGGTGGTTGTAATTCAGTGTGACACATGCCTTAGAATTGAGGGAACCATAGTATTTTGGTGTTATTATTTGTTTGTTTTTTTAAGATTTTATTTATTTATTTGACAGAGAAAGAGAGCAATCACAAGTAAGCGGGGGAGGGAGCAGGCTTCCCACTGAGCAGAGACCTTGACACGGGGCTCAATCCCAGGACCCCAAGATCATGACCTGAGCCAAAGACAGAGGCTTAAACCCCTGAGCCACCCAGGCATCCTGGTGGTGGTGTTTGATATAAGCTTCTCCAACAGTTGCACATATAGGGTAAGGTGCCACTGGTCCTTGGGCCTGGGTCCGGCAAAGCTTTGGCTCCTCCAGGAATAGAGCTTTCAGCTACAGGCCCATCACAGTTACCACCACTTACACTCCTCTCTGGTCCTTTTAGAAACAGTGGAGATGAGGGCCATGCTAAGATCAGAAAATGGTTCTGGAGCCACTGGGGCTAGCTTGGAGGGGTTGCTAAGAGAAACCTGGGTCAGTGCCCACCCACAAAAGCCAGTCTGAGAAGGCTGGAGAGGAAGCTGTAGTCAGTTGACCGAAAAGGAACCCAAGAACTGTCTGACATGTCAGCATCTCCCAAAGCAAGGCAGCCTGTACACAAACTCAGGTAACCAGACCGTCCTTTACCTGGAGCCCAGCGTCAGTGAGCAACTGTGGGAGGAAGGTGCCTGCCAGGATCTTGGGCCCCTTAATGCTATGGGCAGCCCCTCTATGTCACCTTTGGTATCCAGTGTCCCTGACCTGGGCTGCACATGGTCTGCCCTCGCATCGTACTTAGCCTCATCCACTGGCACCAGGCTACTCCCAGGCCCCTGAGGAGAAGCCCCTGGACCTCCATGTTGCCTGTCCCCACAGAGGCTGCATTCACTCTGCTCCTCTACTGTGAGCTGCTACAGTGGGAGGAACGGCCGCTGCGGGAATTTCTGCACTACCCGTCGCAGACCGAGTGGCAGCGGAAAGAGGGACTGTGCCGCAAGATCATCCACTACTTCAACAAAGGCAAGGTAGGGCCATTAGCCAAGCCTTTCAGCTCTTCGGCTTCCACTGTGTTGCTTCCACCGTCTCAACACTGACGGGCCAGGCAGAGGCTACAGGGGGCATGAGGGGCAGTAAGCTCATGGACGCCCACGTGTGTGTGTGTTAGCTTTGGAGGCAGCATAAATTTTCTCTGGGGAAAAAACAAATATATATATGTAACAGTTTAATTCTGTGGCTTGGAAGCCAATTCCAGGTTGAAGGTGTGAGAGACGACCCCACTGAGCAGCTTGGCACATGCTAACGCTCCTACCACAGGGGCTTCTGGGCCCCCACTGACACGTATTAGATTTACTTCAAGAACTGATTTTGTTTTCCTATTCTGCTGTAGAAAATATGAGTTGTAACAATGAGTGGATTTTAACCTTGGTCAAAGGCGGCCTGTCCTCCTTCTCAGTGGTGGCACATCTTATCTTGGATTTCCCTCCCTCACAGCACAGACTGGACTGTCTCACTGGTGTTCTTCCCCATCAAGCTCAAATCTGTGGGATTGACAGGCACTGTCAGCATTGGTTTTAGCTTCCTGGGGACTCCCCTGCCATCCTGCTCCCAACCCCCAGAGGGCTCTTCGTGGGGCCCTCTGACTGCCTACAGTAGTCTGTGGCCCACGTACTGCAAAGGCTGGTTGGGTGGATTGTTGATGCTGTTTGGTCATTATTCAGCTTTGAGTATGCTTTAAAAAGCTGAATTTTTTTAGTTTTTATTTATTTTTTTAATTTCTTTTCAGTGTTTCAGAATTCATTGTTTATGTACCACACCCAGTGCTCCATGCAATCCTTGCCCTCCATAACAGCCACCACCAGGCTCACCCAACTTCCCACCCCCTGCCCCTCCAAAACCCTCAGATTGTTTTTCAGAGTCCACAGTCTCTCTTACAGTTCATCTCCCCCTCCAATTTCCCCCAACTCCCTTCTCCTCTCCATCTCCCCATGTCCTCCGTGTTATTCCTTATGCTCCACAAATAAGCAAAACCATATGATAATTGACTCTCTTTGTTTGACTTATTTCACTCAGCATAATCTCTTCAGTCCCATCCATGTTGATACAAAAGTTAGGTATTCATCCTTTCTGATGGAGGCATAATACTCCATAATATATGGACTATATGGCATATATATATATGCCATATATATATGGCATAGTAGTCCATAGTATATGGACTACATCTTCCTTATCCATTCGTAAAAAGCTGAATTTGAATCACTCCAGGAACTGTCATGGCTGAACCCCTGACTTGCATGGAAATTAAGGTTTTTTAAGGAGTTTTTTCATCTTTAAAAAGAAATGACTTTCTTTATTAATGACTTTCATCCATAAATCAGAAAACATTGGCCAGTTTTATATAACATAGGAGAAATCTTTGTCAAAAGAATTCACCCATGTAGGAAGCTTTCCAAACCCTCAGGAGCTCTCAGCCTAGTCCAGTAAGGAGGCCCATGCTCAGTGCTTGGGCAGCCCCATGTGACTGAGCCCCAGTGCCATCCCGAAGCCTCATCTCCTTGCCTGTCCAGGGCAAGGACGCAGAGCCCCACACCAGCATACTTTCAGGCCTGTCCTTCTGGCATTCAGCCCACCTGGAGCTGCCATCCACCCACATGCACAGCAAGCCTGGCCAGCTTGGAGGGGCCAGCATGAGCGCTTTGTTTTGTTTTTTAAGATTTTATCTATTTGAGAGAGAGCAAGAAAAAGAGAGCATGAACAGGGTGAGGGGCAGGGGAACAAGCAGACTCTCTGTTGAGCAGGGAGCCTGATGCAGGGCCTGATCCCAGGACTCCGGGATTATGACCTGAGCTGAAAGCGGATGCTTAACCCTGTGAGCCACCCAGGTGCCCGGTGCATGAGTACCTTTAGTGTAGTTGTTCTCTTTTCTTTCCTTGGGCACAGAGGATGGAGTGGCGAGTTAACCCAATCTGATGGAGCTTACCAGCAGGACAATAGTTCCCGTCTTCACTCCAAACTACACTAGTGTTTGGAAAAGGAGGTTTACAGCCTACTATAGACAAGAGAATCAAAATGCAAAACCTGCCCAAGTATTGTAGATGAGCAGGACGGGGGAAGGACCAGAGGCTCTTGAGGCCACCTTCTTGAGGCTCTCCCACTTCTTCTGGCAACCCTGTTTTTTGCTGTGAGTTGCTGGGGGAATAGGTTCTGTGCTGAGTGCAGACCCCTAAGTGAGCCCTTTCATAAGATCATCCTCAAAGAGGTATTTATCAGATTCATTCTCTTGGTTTCATACAGAAGACCCAACTTCTGTGTTTCTCTTCCTCGGTACAGAAACCAGTGGATAGAACAAGTGTTAGAACCAGTGGAAAAGGCTAACTAGTTCTTGAAAGCCTTCAGGTTTTGGGTTTGTTTTTTTTATTATTGAACTCAAAAAAGCAAAACCTGGCTGTTGCAGAAGAAGTGTTCCTGTAGGGTTCTTGGTGCCAGGAGAAAAGCTACCTTGGCAGCAGGAAGAAGGCAGAAAAGAAGACTCTGGGGAAGGACAGGTAAAGGGATTCTGGTCTCAGCACTGCCAGCACACTCTGCTTCACAAGGCAGGCTCTCTGCTTTTCTTACACACACACCAACCTCTGTCATCTGCCTGGTACAGACATCCCAACATTCTGTGGTTTCATGTGCATTTCATGAGCACCCAGAAGGACAGAGTCAGAAGTTCAAATCCTAGTCATAGTCTAACCCAGGACCATTCTCACCAGTGGTGAGGTGGTTAGCCTGGAAATCTGCCTCAAGCTGGACTGGGCTCCAGTCCACAGAGGATCAGCATTCCCAGACCAGACCAGGAAAGGAGCACTCAAAGGGCTTGGCAGAGTGGGAGTTGAAAGAAGGAAGGAGAGGTATGAAGATGGGAACTGGTCTTCCACCACAGGGCAGAGGGAGCAAACAGAAAGGGCAGCTGGACAAAGGTCTCGGACCCTTGCTTATCTGAAAAACAGACCATCAGGACTAGAGCAGCCTTCTCCATGGAGCTGGGCTTGGGCTCTCCTGACGTAGGGTTACTGTTACCTGTGCTCTTCTGAAGGAATGATGAATCTGTTGCTTCTAATAGGCTGTGTGTAAACAGAATTACAAAGACTGTCTGGAGTCCCCGGCCTGCACCTGCCTTCCCAGTTTGATTAGAATGAGCCCTGAGTCAGTGTAACTTCCATGCCATCCCTGTCAGAGGGGCCACAAAGATGTGTCATAGCACACATCTGCCAGAGCTAGTGGAAATAATTGGATTTCAGACATCGGTAGGAGTTTTAGAGTTGGCTTTGCCTCCTGCCCGAAGGAAGGAGACCAGAGAAAAGCTACAGTGGGGGTGTGGTGTACCTGCAGCATGTTCCTTACCTGTGTTGAGAGGCAGACCCACCAGATTCCAGCACAGTCCCTGAAGGCTGACAGAATGTCTTCGAACTCTTGGTCCTAGCTCGCTCTAAAGATAACTAAGGGATAGGTGGGAGGAGAGTTTAGAGCAGAAGGGCAGATTGCACAAAGTAGGGCAGAAATGCCAGCAAGGCAGATGAGCATTGATCCCAGGAGGGGAGAAGACCTGTTTTACTGGGAGCTGCTGTCAGCAGACGGAGTGCCTTTAGTCCCACGTGGGGCCCTCTTCACCCAAATGAGCAGTTCCCCACAGGATGCTCATGGCAAGTTGGCCAGAGATCTGTGCACAGCTCAGCTGCTTAGCCAGCCCCCATAGAGCAGCCTGGCAGGCAGACCCTGCAGCGGGTCCTTGGCTGAGACCTGCCCAAGTGGCGCTCAGAGCCAGAAAGAGGGCTGACACTTCCCACTTGAAAGATGCATTGTGGGGGTGTAAGAGGTTTCCTAGCCCACTAAGGTAGAGGCATCATATTAACTCAGGGATCCAGAGTCAATTTCAAAATTCCCTTTGAGGGGCACCTGGGTGGCTCAGTCATTAAGTATCTGCCTTCGGCTCAGGTCATGATCCCAGGGTCCTGGGATTGAGCCCCACATCAGCTCCCTGCTTGGCAGGGAGCCTACTTCCCCTCTCTCTGCCTGCCTCTCTGCCTACTTTTGATCTGTCAATTTTTTTTTAAAAAGTCATTGTTTCCACCCAAATTTCCATTGACAGATGAATGGATAAAGACGAGGTGGTATATAGATATATAATGGAACACTACTCAGCCATCAAAAAGAATGAAATCTTGCCATTTGCAACAACATGGATGGAGCTAAAGGGTATCATGCTAAGCGAAATAAATCAGTCAGAGAAAGACAAGTACCTTATGATTTCACTTGTATGTAGAATTTAAGAAACAAAACAAATGATTAAAGGGAAGAAAAGAGACAAGCCAAGAAACAGACGCTGGTGCACATTCCTGGCACCAGTTTCAGAGTATGACTGACAGGTGCCAGAGGGGAGGGGTCTGGGGGAAGGGGTGAAATATGGGATGGAGATGAAGGAGGGCACTAGTTCTGATGAGCACTGGGTGTTGTGTGGGAGGGCTGAATCACCATATTGTATGCCAGAATCTAATATTACACTGTATGTTAACTAACTGGGATTTAAATAAAAGCTTAAAAAATAACAAAAATCATTATTACCTTCATGAACTTACTAAGTACATCTTTATAGAGTACCTGCTCGTGCCTGGCAGTGCTCTAGGCTCTGAGGATAAAGTAAATAAACAGGGTTCCTGCCTTCATGTAGTTTATCATCCAATCGAGACTAATACAACAAAAAAGTAAATACTTTTTTAAGATAACTGGAGAGTAATGAAACAGAGAAGGGGTCAGGAAGTTCCCTTCCTTAATGAGGTAGTCAGAAAAAGGCCTCTTGGAGGTAGAGACATTTGAGGAGAAACCTGAAAGCTACACCTTGAGCTAGAAAGGCACAGCACCGCGCGTTGTCCACAGACTCATCCTGAGTGGATGTTCTTTGTGACAGATGAGCTGCAGGGGGTCTTCGGTTGTGCCTTCTGATGTGTTCCATGTGAGCTGGGGCTGTTCTGAGGAGGTCTGAGGTGCTGACGCCTTATCTTTCTTTCTGACGCAGAGCTGGGAGTTCGGGATCCCATTGTGCAGGGAGCTGGCGTGTCAGTACGAGAGCCTCTACGATTATCAGAGCCTCAGCTGGATTCGGGTGAGCTTTGCCCCTTCCCCAGCCCAACCCTGACTGGAGGTGCGAGCACTTTCCTGGCACCAGTTTCGGAGTGAACATTCACTACAGGCCTATCCCTTGTTTAAGTGCTGTGGACAGTACAGGAGAAGCAGAGGCCATGGTTCCTGCCCTCAAGATCCTTGGCAGTCTGACTGGGGAACTAAAAAAATGATATGATCCAGACCCCTAGAGCCACTGGTGCTCAAGAAAGGGAGAAGCACGTATGCAGGATAAGATGGCGGGTCCAAGGAGGAGGTAGCAGCTCAACTTCATGAAGAATCCTTTCCAGAAATATTTTGTTCAGGAAAATTTTGTAAGATCTGAAAACTTTATAAGATCTTTGCATGCTTTGGCTTGTGGTCACTTTAAAGCACCTTGTTCTTACTCCCTTCTTTGATACAAAATACTCAAAAATTAAGTGAAATGTCCCATAGACTTCGAAGGTCTCCACCAAATTTTCTTGGTTGCTGGTGCTGGGTTCTGAGTCATAGTAGCTGCAGACTACATTAGCAAAGAGAAGTCAGAAGTCTCCCCTCCTCTTCCACCCAGTCAGTGTGGCAATGTTCCCTGCCATGTTTCCTCCTCCAGGTGGGGATTTGGGTGTATGTAATAGATGTGGTTATCTAGAAGTAGCTTACTGACTGGTCTTTGAAGGCCCTTGCTCTGCAGCAAGCCGGCTTGATTGAGTGCATTAAAGCTGTCTTCCCAGTCAAAATTCAGTGAGTTTTTCTGAATGTGAAGCCAGGACAGCCCATATGAAGAAACATACTGACCTGAGTAATGCTAGATATCATGGATATTACTTCAACTTTTAAAGTTTAAAATCTCTTAAATTGGAACAATACCAATAATGCTGGCAACTGAGACTTTCTGTGACTGTTAGCCTCTTTAGTTAGATGATGAATAAGAGCAACGCAGTTGGACTGATGGAAAATAGTGCTGAGAATAGCTATTAGCCAACTATAACTAGCACTAGCCAAAAGTCACTTGGTATAGTGAGTATCAACCAAAACCAGAGATCTGTAGGGGTGGGAGGAGTCCATGCTCAGCATGTGCCCCTGAAAGACCAAAAACCAAGAATCCTGGATCTGTGTGGGGTTGCGTCCACCCGCTGCATAGGAGGGCTTCCCCTTCCATCAGGCAGCAACCTGGGGAGAGGCTGATCATGGCCAGGGGCTCACTTCTACACAGCCTGTGTTGCCATGTTCTGTTTCCAAAAGATGGTATCTACTGGGGCCTGGGAGAACTTGCTTAGGACACCACTAGCAGTCAGGCCAACCTGAAGGCAACTGCCTTTCTCATTCACAGAAAATGGAAGCCAGCTACTATGACAACATCATGGAGCAGCAACGGCTGGAGCCTGAGTTCTTTCGGGTTGGCTTCTATGGCAGGAAGTTTCCTTTCTTCCTTCGGGTGAGTCCATTCAGGTAGTCACAAGAACTTATATCATATTCTACACATAATTCATTTATAACCTGTTTTTTTTACTTTTTTCCCTATTCTACTGAATACTACTTTTTGAAGGACTAACTAGACAACAAAAGGCATTTGGCTTTATTTGACTGGACTGACTGCCAACTTTAGACTTTGTTTGACTCTGCTGTACTATTTTGTAGCTGTCTGCAATGCATGAGGGTGATTTTCTTACCAACCCAAATTCCTGCAGGAAACGACCAGGGTCTGAGAATGTCCCATAGGTATGTCTAGAAACCTTCCAACTTCAAGTTCCACTGCCTGGAATCCTCCATTGTGATTATTCTTAACCAGATAGGACACCGGTACAGCCCTGACCTCAACCGTAGGCTGACTTCGTGAGGTTTGTCATGGAAGATGTTGGCTCTTCCCGCTGGCTGTCCTGGAGGCTCTGCAGCCAGGGTGGAGAATCTGTGGATTTGAAAGAGATTTGTGGGAGCTGCCAAATAGGATCTGGCTGTGGAAAACCTTTTCTAGGCCTCCAGCTCCCTGGCCCAGGATAGTGACAGCGATTTCTCCCCATCGCTTCCTGGAAAGCTAAGTTGGGATACCAACAAAGCGGAAGAAATGACTGAGCACAGATGTGCAGACCTACCAGCTGAGTAGCTGTGATTCTCTTCTTTATTTCACAAAAGCCAGAGGCTCCGGGAGAAGTCAGCCTGGGCTTGTGGGCTGTAGCCCAGAGGGCTTCACTGTGCCAGGGGACCTCAGTGAAGCTGTGCTGATGAAAGGGCCTTGGGCTGCAGTTGAGACATAAGACTGGCTCTGACTGTCCCCAGTTCCAGTGTATCGCTAAAGTTCCGGGTCTCTAAGTCTCAACAAGCAGCTGTGAACATTCATAGAATCTCTTTGATGTGTTTAGGATCCTGTCTTAGCAGAAAAATTGCTTTAACCAGTGAGCAATGATGAGCTTGATATCACATCACAGGTCAGTTGGCCTTAATGACTCCTTAAAAAAAAAAATTTTTTTTAAAGCCAGTCTGCTAGCAACAGAGTCCAGGCTAACCACATTTCAGATGTAAGGCAGGTCAACCTGCACATTTCCTAGGCAGTAACCATTCTATGCTAAAAAGAAAATTGACTTCTATAGAAACAAGTAATCCTGACAGGGGTAGCAAGCCCACTCTGCCTAATTGTGATCCTCAGGAAGGCTCCGGTTCCATTCCACAGTAGCATTTCTAGAAACAGAATGTGAAAGAGGAAAGGGTCTCCTCAGGAGGGGGGGACTTGCTCACTACCTAGGGACAATTACCTCAAGCATTTCAGAAGTGGCATCTTTGTTGTCCCCACCATCATAGATCATGCAAAAGCCATGGACGTGGAGGTCAGCAGAAGGGAAAGACGAAATCACACAAGAATCAGAAACCAGAAGCATCTCTAGAAAGTCCTTGGACAAACTAATGGTTCTGGCCTTGTGACTTCCTTCTTTCTCATTTTGTCTGCAAATGCTGCTTTATTGTCATTGTATTTTCTTTGTTTTGCCCCATAATTTCTATATCAGAAACCAGATTTTACTCTAAAACATCATTATTTTGGATATTATAGAATCAGGCCCTGGTATGTCCCATTTCTGTCCCTGCCAAACAGGAAGTCTCTGTCACAGTTTGCCCTGGCTTCCACCCCACATGCTCATGTCACAGGGCATCTCAGCGTCTCAGGAAACTCCACAATTTCTGGCAAGTAGGACTTAGTGTGGGACCTGCCTCTGGCCCATCCAAACAATGCTTGCAAACAACGGTCTGAATGTTCAAATGGGGTTTCAATGGTGCCAGTAATGGAGGAAAAATAACAGTGGGTGTTAGGAAATGTCACCCATCAGTGTGTCCTCATCTCCACACAAGGCGCCATCCCAAGGGGCTGTGTTTCATGCATATAGATCTGCCTTGCTGAGCCACATGCTGCCTTCCCTTCCCTCAGCTGCTCAGTTCAGCTTTGGCAAATGGAGTGAGTCCCAGTGGAAGTAGGAAGTGTTTGTCTTATAGATGGCAAGAACCAAGAACAAAGCAGTGGCAGCCAGATCTGTCTCACGTGAGGATGCTGGGGCTTTCACACAAGCAAACTAGAAACTGACAACCAGCCTCAAGGTCAACGCTGTGTGCCTTCTTCCTGCTGGGTTTTCCCCAGAAAGCTAGGCTAGTCCCCCACATTCCTTGAACACATAGGCCATCTATTACTTTAGCTCTGTCAGCTTGGTTTCTCTGGACCATCTGCCTCCCTCGCTTCACAAATGTGATTATCTACTAATCTGCACAGAGACAGGAAAACATCCAGCCCTCCCTTCTTGCAGGAATTTCTGTTTCTCTTCATTTGACCCACAAACAGCTACTGGTGAGGATTGTACATTTGCGAGTTGATATGAAAAGACCAATTCTTTATAATTATCTTTTTTGTCAGTTCTGCTTCTCAAGCTAGGGACTTAGAAGTGTCTCTTGCCCTCTGACTTGGTCTGTCCACTGGAGAGGCCAGCCTGCTCCTCCCGACCTTGACTTCCCTTCTGATATTGTTTCTCATTCAGATCCATCCAGACATGTGACCAAGCCTTAGCTGAGTTCTCCCATAGTAAAAAGAGAAGTGGAAGGGGGGCAGAAATTCTTTCCCAGAAAAAAATCTAAGGTCCTCCAAAGCCTGGTCTGTGATCATCCCTGTGCTGGTGGGTGTCCAGCTGGCCCCCTGGACCTCTCTGTCTCTCTTCCTCTGAAGACACACGGGGGAGCGGGGGGGGTGGGGGCAGGGAGAGGGCAGGGCTGCCAGTGCAACTCCTTCACGAGAAGTTGCGGCTGGCTAAGAGCCTAGTGCCACACCCTGGTAGTGATGCTGCTTTGTCAGAGTGGCCCTAGTGAGGCAGTCAGGCAGGCAGACACATGTCACCAGAGGTCTAGATGTGTGTCCCATTCCCTCGGGACCAGCTGTGAGGTGGGCAGAGCAGCAGGGCGGAGGGCTCCTCGTCATGCCCTCAGCCCGCTAGGAGAAAACCTGAGCCCCAACTCAAAGCAAATATGATATAACACAAAGTTTTAGGAAATGTGTGGTTCAGATGATGTCATTTCATCCATCTTATGCGATTGCAAAGATGTACTGCCCATCAGTAAGTAATGACTGAACACCTGCTGGACCCTGGGCCACATTTGGACTCTTTCTCCCAGCTAATAAAAGTGGTCCTTCAAAAGCACCCATCTGGTCACCGCTCCCCCTGTTAAGACTTCTGTGGTGGCACCGCTAGCCGTCACTCCTTGGCACACCACTGCAGGCACCTTCCGCACCCTCCTACTAGCTCTCCACACATACATTCCTTCCTCGGCACCTTGTCTTGTCCAGGCTGTTGCTGCCCTGGTTGACACCATAGCCTCCAGAGCGCCCTTCCCTACTCCTCTCTCGGAGCTGGCCCAGATGGGCCTTTCAGGCCTCTGTTCAGGCATGGCTTTTTCTAAATCCCACCGCCCTCCACCTCACACCCCTTCCTGGGTAAGGTTCTTTCCTTCCTCCAAGCTTCCCATAGCCCGTGCCCTGCCTCCAGGCTGCTGCATCACAGTCCAAGTCTCCCTTTTCCTGTCCCTCTCCCTTCTGGATCACCACTTCCCCTTGGCAGGGACTGAGTACTGTGCGCCCCATGCCTGTCGCAGGGGCCCCTAGGACATGCTTGTGACATGAGTAGCTGTTGACACCCCTGAGGAGGTGGGGGCCAGAGGCAAGGCAGAGAGCAGGCTCTCTTGTTCGCGGCAGAACAAAGAATACGTGTGCCGTGGCCATGACTACGAGAGGCTGGAGGCCTTCCAGCAGAGGATGCTCAGCGAGTTCCCGCAGGCCGTTGCCATGCAGCACCCAAACCACCCCGACGACGCCATCCTGCAGTGTGATGCCCAGTGTATCTTTTGATGCTTGGTTGGGGGAGGTGGGCTGGGGTCCGGGAGGTGAGGCCCACCCAGTTAGCTGTCCCTCTGCTGTAATGTTGGCCTTACAGGCTAGGTTACCCATCAGTCCTGAATGGAGTGTGTCCTCATCACATCGGACCACACTCAGCAGGGCCTTCATACCTCATGTAGACAGCCATGGCATGCTCTTAGCCGTGGAGGGCCTGAAGCAGGGCTTTGGGGGGACCTCTACACCTAGGCTGGCTGCTACCGTGACCTTGGTCCCCGCCTTGCCCTGTGAAGGAGCTGCCTAGGCATCCAGGAGCAGTCACTCAGCAGGGTGATTTGGGGTTCCGTAGCACTTTCGCCCCAGGGATAACCACCACTCTGTGCCCTGCTGCGCTCCTATTTGTCAGGAAGATGGAGGCACAGCCCAGGGGGTGGGTGTGGAGGGCGTGGGGAAGGAGATGGGGAACACCTGTGGTTTTAGTGGCACTTGGGAGTCTCTGGGCACAAACACTGGCCTGCCCCTCCCCCCCTCACACAGCTTCCTGGGAGGCCTCATGACAGTCACCCTGTCTGTACAGGCTTGTTCCAGAGAGGGAAGGGCAGGTGGACCCCCATGTTATTTCTCCACAAAAAAAAAAAAAAAAAAAAAGTATTTT
Organism: Lontra canadensis; assembly: GCF_010015895.1. NCBI lineage: Eukaryota > Metazoa > Chordata > Mammalia > Carnivora > Mustelidae > Lontra > Lontra canadensis. The sequence goes on from NW_022631029.1 coordinate 9,584,928, forward strand.
TATTAAAAGATTGTCCTGCAGTAAATACAGTTTAGTGACATGGACAAACCCTGGCCCTTAGAACTTTCTTGCTCCTGCATGGTGGGCACCTGCCTTCTCCTGACCCCTCTCCCTGCTTTCTTGGCTGTTGACATCTCACCTTGGCTGAGTGCTCAGGAGATGCACTTTCTCCAGCCAGAGCTGGGAGTGGGCAGACAGGGAAATTCAGTCTAACGGTGCTTGGGTCTTGTCTAGCCCTTGGGATGCAGCCGCTGCTGTCAGTCGGGAACAGGGGCTGGGGTGCTCTTTTCTCCTTCAGGGGATGACCAAAGTCAGTACTCAGATCCACCGTTCTGGCAAGTCTGGGTTTTCCCTTCACTTCCTGCCCAGACTTGCAGATCTATGCGGTGACGCCCATTCCAGATTACGTGGATGTCCTGCAGATGGATAGGGTCCCGGATCGCGTCAAGAGCTTCTACCGTGTCAACAATGTGAGGAAGTTCCGGTATGACAGGCCTTTTCACAAAGGCCCCAAGGACAAGGAGAACGAATTCAAGGTGAACAACTCTAGGAAAGCCGGGGTGGTGCTTCTAGTGAGGCCAGGGGGAGGCCCCACTTTCTCGGGGTCTCACCACTGTGTCATCCTTGAGGCAGGCAGGTGTGGCAGAAACCACTCACCGGCCTGTAACTGCCTGTGCCCTCCTTGTAGAGCCTGTGGATCGAGCGCACCACACTGACCCTCACCCACAGCTTGCCTGGCATCTCTCGGTGGTTCGAAGTGGAGAGGAGGGAATTGGTAAGACATGTTTCAGAGGGGGCTGATCCCCAGCCCCAGCTTTGGGGACCTTTCTCTAAGGATTGAAGACAGAAAGCCAGACTTAGCCACCTGCCTGGCGGAGGCTGCCGCGGGCCAGTCCTGTGCCACGGGCTTTGTACACCCTCTCTCTTTGAAACCTCACCGCACCCCTAGGCGGCAGAGATTTTTAATCTCCCTGTTTACAAATGTGGAAGCTGTTCTCTGAAGCTCAGGAAGCCAGAGCTCTCTGACTTCAGAACTGGTGCTCTCCACTCTTTACTGTGCTTCTGAGTGCCTACAGATCAGAAGAGAACATTTGAAAGAAGTCAGGAAGTGTGAGGTCCACGGGAACAAGGGTGGGAATCAGCATCACTGGTCTTGGGCCCCCACTCTCTGGACTGTGCTGGGGGCGGGGTTGTCACTGTGCCTGGGATGACAGTGTGTGCTGTGTGCCCACAGGTGGAGGTGAGCCCTCTGGAGAATGCCATCCAGGTGGTTGAGAATAAGAACCAGGAGCTGCGGGCGCTGATCAGCCAGTATCAGCACAAACAGGTGCACGGCAACATCAACCTGCTCAGCATGTGCCTGAACGGCGTCATCGACGCAGCTGTCAACGGGGGCATCGCGCGCTACCAAGAGGTAAGTGGCCCAGACCACACCCGCAGCAGGCGGCCCAGCGGGGAAGGTGCTTCTTGGGGCTTTCTTCTTGAGACTCCAGCCTCCCAGGGCAGCCTTCCCAACTGCCCTCTCCGGGCTGTGCCTCAGCTGACTCAGAATGGTCCTGGGGTGAGGCTTCAAGCTCCCTCCTACTCCCCTTTCTGTGGCTTGGCTCTCCCACTGGACCTTCTCTTTTTTATTCTTTGAGCTCGGACAGATGGGTAATCCGTCTAATTATGGAAGGTGTTAAGTGGCCTCCAGGAGGAGCCCTGGAGCCCAGCCCTTCACAAGGAGTTGCGGGTGGCTAAGAGCCTGGCGCCGCACCCTGGCCACCAGCCTGGCCTGCTCTCCCCAGGCCATCTAGGCTCCCTGAGGAGCTGGGACCAGCATCCAGGCTTAGATTATTTGGCTACCTTCAGTTCTTCTAAGGCACCAAAACCACCCCTGTGACTGCAGGAGGTTCGAGCAGGCCAGGCTAGAGACAGTGTGAGCACCTGCCAAGGAGGCAGAACCTGCTTTTCAAGTGGCAGTCTCCACCTCAGAGGCAGTCCTGGAAGGAGTCTCCCGACTTAGCCTTTCCTTTCACAGGCCTTCTTTGATAAAGATTATATCACCAAGCACCCGGGAGACGCAGAGAAGATCACCCAGCTCAAGGAGCTCATGCAGGAGCAGGTATGTCATGCAGGCCTTTGGGACCAGTGGCCAGGAGGGAAAAGCTAGGCACCACAGGACCACGGCAGTTCTCAAGGGCTACCCCCTGGCTTGCAGAGTGGCCTCGTCTGTCTCCCTAATAGGTCCATGTCCTTGGAGTTGGGCTGGCCGTTCATGAGAAGTTTGTGCACCCAGAGATGCGTCCTCTGCATAAGAAGCTGATTGACCAGTTCCAGATGATGCGGGCCAGCCTCTACCATGTAAGCAACCCTGCGGGGGCCCATGCTGCACAGAACCAGCCTTTCTTGCCCAGTGAGCAAGCCAGCGCAGCAGGCCTTTGGTGGGGCGGTGGGGGGTGTTGTGGATGAAAAGCTGCTCCCGCCACAGAGAGCCAGGAGGCAGAGGTGAGTGCTGTATCCAGGCGAAGTTTGCCCAGGATCCCCTCATTCAGTCCTCTCCCTGAGGAGGAGTCAGATTTAAGGGCAAAGGATGTTTTCCAAGGTACTGCACTGGTGAAGAAAGGTTTTCATATGAGGAGGGAAAGAGCTAAAATATATGGCCCACATGTAGACATCTCTTTGGAGATATTTTCCATCCCGAGATCCTACAGAGGTAAGAAATAGTCTGAGCCAGCCCCCTCTCCCCATCTCCCTCTTTCTCCTCTTTTCCTTCCCATTTTATGCCCTCTCCTCCCCTTTCCCTCTTCCTTCTCTTTACCCTTCCCCTCTACCTCCTTTCCATCCCTCACTCCTTCTTCCTCAGACCCATCTGGTGACCCAGACTCACATCTGACAAAAGCCTGGAGTGAGTAGTATTTCTGTACTGGCTGCTCTTAGAGGGGTCAGCCAGGCTCTGAGCCTACCCCAAGCTCCAGAAGTTCCCTCGGACTCTAACCTGCCTCTTAGCCTCCACGGCAGGGTTCAGGCCAAGGACTGATGCATGCAAGCAAAAGGAGAGCCTGTGTTCCAGGACTAGGGTTCAGTGGTCTTGAGCCCCCGTTTACACGCCCTCACCCCATTTTCAACCATGAGGCTGACTCCAAGTGTTTTCTGGAGAAACTTATCTGCTCAACAGGTTGGCTGCCAGATCTCAAGGGGTGTGAACCCAGTTCCTACGGCAAGGGAAGCAGGGCTGTTTGGTGTGGGGCAAGGCCGTCAAGGACAAGAGGTTCCTCTTCAGGGATGATCATTGGCCTGAGGGAGGCTGGACCACTCAGATTCAGCGGATCTGGCCTGTTGGGGTTCACTTGCCTTGTTCTTGATGCTGGAGCTTCTGGTCATGTCAGGCGCCCAGTGCAGGTCTCAGCATTCCTGCACAGGTATAGATGGCACGAAATGAAAAAAAAAAAAAGAAGAAGAAACTTGTCCATAGTTTGACAGGTGGACACATTTTCCAGAGGGAAGTCCACAAAGCCTGAGATCTCCCCTTTCTGTAATGATTCTCCCACGGTATTTCAGGGTGAAACATTGCAGAGAAAGTGAAAGTCTGGTGGGTATTCCATTATCTCTCACTCTCGGCTGTCTCTGCTGTGTGCAAACTTCCCTGTCGCAGCAGGCGACCCAGGTAGGCTAGAGCCTGGCCAATGGGGCAAGGGATGTTCTCCGCCATGCAAGGCCGTTGGGCCACTGCAGCAAAAAGCAGAAAATAGCCGCACACATCAGTGTCTCCAGAGCACTCTGCAGTTTACCCTTCTTTTTCATCTCCACGTGTTTTGGAAGAAGGGGGTAGAAAACTGGCTGTTTCTTTAGGCCAGGCTCAGAAGCATCCCCAGTAGGACTTAGGGCCCCCAGAGGGTGAAGGATTGAAGAACCCTGGATGGTTGTGCTTTGTTTCTCCAGAGTCCACAGACAAGGATCCAGACCAATGTACTATCACCCAGGAGGGTTTGGGTTCAAAAATTTCTGCCAAGATATCCATCTACTTAATAAGAATGTAATCATGTTAAAATAGAACTGTAGTGTTTTTTGATGACTAATGTCAGGATCTGGGATCCGATCTCTCCACACAGACCATGTCACAGGGAACTTAACCCAGATCACTAAGAGCTGGACCGTTTAGCAATCCAAGAAACCCGCTTACAGAAGAGGGGCCCATTGACAGCTGATGGTCAGCTCTTCCTCTCCGGCTCCCCCCGCTCTTATTCCTCTTCTGCTCTGAGAATGCCGGTAACACATTCCCATGAACTCAGAGCATCGGGCTCCTCCAGATGTGCTCTCTTCGTGGGGTCATCCACGGGCCTCTCAGCCTCTCGTCCAGACTCCGGTGCGGTTGAGGGGGTATTTAGTTGTGAAGGGGCTGTTGCCCGCAATGTCAGAAGTGCAGGCTCAGCCAGCAGTATCAGGTTCTTTCTCTCTGACATTTTTACTACCAGCCCACTCTTCCCTCTCAGCCCTTAATGACGCTTTCTTTCCTCTGATGAAGGGGCCTTCATGTCTCAACAGGAGTTTCCGGGTTTGGACAAGCTCAGCCCTGCATGTTCAGGCACCAGCACCCCGCGGGGAAACGTCCTAGCATCCCATAGTCCCATGAGCCCTGAGAGCATCAAGATGACCCACCGCCACAGGTACGGCCTTAGGGTGGGGAGGGTCCCCTCCACAGAGGTCAGTCCGGATTGCAAAGGTCAGAGCAAGGAAGTCTGAGATAGTAGGAGTGTGTACTCGCTCCCGTGCCCTCTCACACATGCACACGGCCAGCACACACTCCCACCACAGGACCCACGCTCACAGCCAGTCATCCTGGGTGACAGAGGAGTGTGCATGGTACTGTGAGAACACGGAGGAGGGGGCATTCGGGGTAAGTCTTAAATGATAAATAGAAGTCTCTGAGGCAGAAACAAGCTGGGGTGAGGAGGGCGATGGAACAGGATCTGGCAAAGGGACCGCCACTTGTAGGCACCCCAGGAGGCGGCCAGGCTGGCGTGGTCAGCCCCACCAGCAGAGCCTCGTGGCTGGAGTGCAGGGGTTTGGGGCACGGAAGGGGGCCAGTGCCAGCTCTGGAGGGACCTCCTTCCTTCAGGCCTTCTGTCCCCATCCCAAGGGGTATGAGGGTCCCCAGTTGGCTTAAGGAAGAGAACCACATGGTGAGGTGGAAGCAAACCAGGTCATGGCTGGTCTATCGGAGCTCAGGGGGAGATGCGCCAAGCCTCCGGGGCAGGAAGGCCCAGTCAGAGGAGGAGGGAGGGAGAGGAGCCTCTCCGGGTTTGTCTTCCGATGGAAGCAGTAAGTCAGCACAGACCACGCCTCCACAAAGGAGAAGGAAGGAGTGAATGAGGGCTGTCTACTATTGAGAGAGTGTTGGCGAACCTGTGACCCCAGATGTGGAGGGAAGCCAACAGAGGTTGCCAGTCAGCTATTTTGGTAGCTTGCCCCTAATGGGAAGACACCCCTGGCCTAGGAGCCGATCTCAGCAGGGCGTGGCTGCTGGTTCAGACCAACCCCGCATGGCAAGGGGACCTGGAGTCTTTGACCAGATTCAGCATATCATTTTCAGTAATCCTAACTGAGAAACTGCTGACGTCATCAGACTGAGTGGCCATAAGGCACCGAACTCCCAGTAGAGACTTTGCCAGTCTACCTCTGGCCTTCACAAACCAGGGGAAGCCTGAGCAGCAGGTGAGGGTTCCCAGCTGTCGCAGGCCTCCAATGGATATAAGCATTAGCTATGAAGCCCTCCAAGTCAGTGTTGGCTGAGGCTTGGCATACAGCCCTTTACACCATCCTCTTCCACCTAGCAAGCTTTCTCAGCTCCCAGCCTGACTCGTCCCTATTTCCCACTCTCGTTCACAGCCCCATGAACTTGATGGGCACAGGCCGCCATTCATCATCCTCTCTCTCCTCACACGCATCTAGCGAAGCGGGAAATGTGGTGATGCTGGGGGACAGCTCCGTTGGCGAGGCTCCCGAGGACCTATACCACCATATGCAGGTACCAGAGCTGCCCCAGGAGAATGGCCAAGGCACTGTGAGGACTGGCCTCTCTGCTGGCTGGTCTGGTCTGAGGGCTGGCATCAGTTCTCCGGTTTCTGAACTCAGAACACCCCGAGCCAGTAAAACTGCCTTCCCCTCACACCATCCTGCGTCGCAGTTCCCAGGCTTTATTTCCCAAGGAAATCTAGCTTCATTCCTGGTTGCTCTTCGGGATTCCGTGGGATAGACCCTCCTCCAAATTGCCCTCCTTCCTGGCATTCCTGATGGTTAAGTCCTGCATCCTCTATGGGCATCATCATTAGAGCCGACCCAACAATCCTGCTCCACGGGTGGCGTGGGTGACCCTTAGTGCCAGCCACCAGCCTGGCCTCCATCGGGACCCAGGCTACCACTGGGTCTGGGTACCTCATGGCATGAAGAAGCCAACTCTGGGCCAGTCCCACAATCCCGGCCATTCAGACCTCTATCCTGCTGATTTTTCTCCCTTTGCAGCTCGCGTATCCCAACCCCAGGTACCAGGGCTCAGTCACCAACGTCTCTGTTCTGTCCTCGTCCCAGGCAAGCCCTTCTTCCTCCAGCCTGAGTTCCACTCACTCAGCACCATCCCAGATGATTACCTCTGCCCCTTCCAGTGCCCGAGGTAAGGAGGGCAGGGCGCTGCTTGTAGAAAGGAGAGGACAGGGCCTCGTGAGCCCCACTAATCCTCATCTCATCTGTGGCTCTGTCTTTGAAAGTGGCCCTGTGATTTAGAGAATGTTCCCCTTTCAGCACTAAGGACTCGAGGGTTCTTAGCCCTGGCTCTCTCTCTGGCTGGCTTCAGACCCTGCTCTGAGCAGTGGATGCCACAGAGGGGGCCGGCTGTCGCATCTCCATCTCAGTAAGAGGACGCGCAGTCCATGAGAAAGCTCAGTTCTTTTCCGTTGAAATATCTACAAGAATAAAAAAGTTAAGGTACCAGTGAGTCTTGTCTTGAGGAATTGAGCATGACTGCACAGTGTGAAAATTCAATTTGAAGGCTGAACTTAACCCTGGAAAATGTTATTCTAAAAAGTAACAATAACCAAAAAGAACTTGTTCAGTTGAGAAAGGCTTAATCAGGAGAAATGGCTCTGTGAAAAGCTGTGTACTTTGCCAGTTATTGCCTGATTTCTTTTCAGTCTGCTAAAGTCTCGTTCTCTGAGAGCCTGCATCTTTTTCACAGTCTACTCCTAGTTCTCACAGTGAAATCTGGTCCTCTGTCCTTTTAGACAGAAGGGTTTGTGGTGGAAGGGCATTTGGCTGTGGGAACTCGGACCTGGTGCTTCCCGGGATGGCTGTGCGGGACGGCGACAGAGGGAGCGGTCTGAGCTCACCAGCCTGGCCTGGCGCTGGCTGTTGCTATCGTGAGCCCATAGTCTGAGTTCCCTGGGGCTGGAGGCATCTAAAGGTTCAACTAGGCTGGCTCACTCATACAGCTGGAAGCAACTGTCACCTGGGAGCTCAGCTGGGGCTATCGACCTGAGTCCCTGTGTAGGGCCTTTCCCTGCAACCTGGGCTTCTTATCACCCAGACTTGGAAATCCCATAATGTCCCTTTTGGCCCATTCCATTGTCTGGTCAAGTGCCTAAGGCCAACCTAGATACTGGGGTGGGGAATGAGACTTCACCTCACGGTGTGAGGAGAGGCGTGTGTATTTTTGGAGGGAAGGCATTGCAGGTTGCCATCTCTGGAGGCAAGCTATCACAGGAGCCAAACTTCAGGGTATCACAGAGAGAAAGGCTGACAGAAGCCCCTGCCCTTTCTGGAGTAGACATTAAGTACAAAAGTAAACAAAAGGGCTGAATGGAACTGGGCCCGAAGTGCAGACGAGGGCAGAGGCAATGAAGAAAGAGCAGGGATTCATTCCCTGGCAGGCTACATCGTCCACACAAGTTGTGTGCAGGCCTATTTGGAGAAAACCATGGGCCCCATAGGGAGCCTACCAGCAGCAGGCCTGTGAGAGAAGATGGAGAGGTCTGGACCCAGCATCGCAGAGGAAGACTAATATTTTCAGATAAATATGGGAGATGCAGTAGGCGATGCCCTAGGGGCACAGAAGGAAGAGAGCAGTCCACGCTGTTTCTGGGGTTATGAGTGAAGGGAAGGCTTTCATGGAGAAGGGGTTCTGGAGGGTCCTTTGCATTGGAGGCACTTTCCCCCCAACCCAGGAGTGGTCATGACACCAGTGGCCTTCCCCACCAGGCCCAGTGACACTGTCTGCTATAGTCCCTCTTTTGGAAACCTTCAGAAGAAAGGCCTGTAAGGCCCTTTTCTAAACGCTTGCCCTCTTTCTCAACTCTTGTGAGTACGCAGCTCCCTCTAGTGGTGAAAAGACTGATTGGGCCTAGAGAACGGGCATTCCAGTTGGTCCTCCTTGAGTAACTCTGTGGTGCTGGGACTTAGCCTCCCTTTGGTTTAGCCAGGCTACCACACAAGTAGTACAAAAGTCCTGTGACACAGAAGCCCTTGTGGTGTTTAAATATTTTCATGAAAAGTAGCCGTCAGTCTCTGCTCCTGTGGGATTGGCTGCCCAGGGCTGAGGGCAGTTGAAAGAGCAGTGGATGGCAGAGTTGAAAATCTCAGCAGTAACACGGAGCACCCCTTTGTTATAGCACCAGAGGAGCCTCCATCCTGTGGGTTCAGATCCTCAGCAGAGCACCTTGGGCCTTCAGGCTGCTGTCCGCCCATCCTAGCACCGGGACCCATAGCAGGACCTCGAGTGTGCAGAGCTGAGTTTGGCCTTGTGAGCCAGGCTGCAAGCTGCACGAGGTCGGCAGTCTGCCTGCCGTGTCCCAGCTGCCTGCCTGGTGTGTGATGTGTGTTAGAGTCAACTCTAACTGCGTGGTGTCAGGGTGCAGGTCTCCTCTGTGCACATAAGTGGAGGGGAGCCCTGTCCAGAGCTGTGGCTGCTGGGACTCAGGGAGCATCCAGTTCCTTGCTAGAAAGGCACTATAGAAATTGGTGGAATTATGAGCTCTTTTCCATTTGTCTCTAAACAACCCCTACAAATTTTTGTTATATTGACTTCTGCAAAGTATGTAAGCCTTATCTTCTGGGTCTAAAATGGGCACAAAAGGGGTAGCTCAAGGAGCCTGGGGGCAGGCTGAGTGCAGAGACCTTTGTCAGTTGTCCCTGAAGGTGGGAGAACCACATGCTCTAAGGAAGGCCCCGGGGACCCTGGGCTTCAAGGACAGAGCCTCTGGAGCTACAGATTCACCTCCCGGATGGAGCCCAGGGGCCAACCGGTGTCACTGAGAGCAAACCACAGAAGGCCTTCTACCACTGGAGCCAGCCATAGTCTGCCAGGAGGCTAGTTCCTCATGGACTTGCTGGCATCTGGCACGATGTGTGGGGCACATGTGGAGGGCCTTCCAAGTTATCCATTCCCAAGGAAAGCTAGCAAGTTATTCTGTCTGTTTCTGTGGAAGGCCCCCTCATGGACCATGGTTGACAGGTTCCTGGGCCTGCAGCTATGGGCTGCATGGATGGGGACCCAGCCATACCGTGTCTCGTGCCATCTGGCCTCTGTAACAGCCCCTTGGGCCAGAGATCACTACAGAAGCCTCACAAGAGAAGAGCATGAACCACGTCAACTCAGGAGCCTGGGTTCAAGGCCCACAAGTCCCAGACTAGCTCCATGATCCCCGAGTTCACTGAAGGGGGAGTGTCAGAGTGAGAATCCCTGGAGAGCCCCCTGAACACAGGGCCCTGGAGCCCCTGCCATTCTGGCTCTGGAGCTGCAGTAGGATAGCCAGGAAGCCAGGGGCCAGGCTCTAGAGGATCAGAATCTGGGAAGGAGAAGACTCTGGGCAAAAGTGCTAGGGAGCCAGGTGAGAGCAGGGCCAGTGGGGTCCAGAGGCGGTAAGTGTACGGAGACACCGGGCATCATAGGAGCTGTGCCATTGTGTTACCCGAGTGTCTCTGTCTCTGTGTGATGGCTCCATTGCCAGCCGGCCTGTGCCCATGCCTGGGCCCCCTGAGAGAGCCCACACCCAGGCCACACCCATCTCCCAGGTGCTGGGGGCCCTCTGGGTCCTAGCTCCTGTCCTCAGTTCTCCTCATGATCTGCCTCTGAGCGTGGTGAGGGGGCTCCGTTAGTGGGCCTGTGTTGCCCCCGCCATCTGCAGTGTGCCTGCTACGGCCGGGACAGCAGAGGCAACCCCCCCCCCCACCATCTCACCAGCAGACTCTGCTTCATTCCTCCTGTGCTTGCTGAGCTCATCTTTCCGCCAGGTGCGAGGGGATGCCAACCTGCGTTCCCTGGCCCCCAGGATGCTTGCCCATCTGTGGCTTGTCATCTGTGCGTGATTGTTCTCACTTGGTTACAGGCTCTCCCTCTCTGCCAGATAAGTACCGCCACGCCCGGGAAATGATGTTGCTGCTGCCCACGCACCGGGACCGCCCAAGCAGCGCCATGTATCCGGCAGCCATCCTGGAGAACGGACAGGTAGTAGACCCAGACTCCTGACTGCCCTCTGCTGCAAGTGTGTCGGCCTGGGCTTCTCTCATTGCATCTGCTAGGCTTTCTGTGCTGTCATCCCAGCCTCCTTCATTCTGCCTTGAGACCCTCAGAAGGCTGCTGGGCCCCTGGACAGGGACTGTGGTGGCTCTGAGGACCAGCAGCCCAGAAGGAGTGCAGCTGTGGGGAGAATGGTGGCAGGGTGGAGCCACCATTGCTCAGGTAGCTGTCTGTCCTTCTTGCCTGCCTCCTGGACTCCTCAGCCTAAAAAAGTCTAGCAGAGGGAACTGGTTCTTTCCTGTCCTGGGAAGGTCATGGTGGACACAGGTCTGGAGGATGACTTTCCTCCCTATGTGTGTGAAGGGCACCCTCACTCAGGCAAACTCTGCCTCTTGCATCCATCCCTCCATCTAGCTGAAGCCCATCACTGCCTGCTGGGACTGCTCCCCACCGTCTGCACAGCGCTCCAGACACCCTCCCTGGGGGCCTTGAACCAAAAGCCATAGGGATTAGCTCCTTGCCCTGCCTGGTCCACCTGCCCTTCTATCAGAGTCCATGAGAGTCACCTTCAAGCAGCTGTCACCTAGTCCAAAATGCCAGCAGTTTCTCGGAGGTACCTCCAGGGGCCGTGCCAGTGGAGGGAGCAGGCCTGCTCTGTAGCTGCTTATCAGATCAGTGGGTCCTGTCTGTGACTTTCTGGGCTTGAATGCTGCCCTTACCCTCAGTGCAGGCTTGGGCCTATGAGGGCACCTCTGGGAAGCTAGGTCTGCCAGTGCTTAGGGGTGAAGGGTCCCTCATCCTTTCTGCCTGTGGGCCTCCAGGGCAGGACAAAAGGATGCAGTTAGATAACCTCAAGTGCCCGTGTCCTTTCTCTTGGCCACACCCGAGACAGTCTGGAGCCCAGCCAGACATGGTAGAGAATGGCCTCCAATGCTGACATGGCAGCCTTCAGAGCCTGGTAGCGAGGGCCCGTCTTCCTGGGGCTGGCCTGAGCTTCCCAACACATCTCCAGCATGAGCGGTACCACTGCTTTGATTTCCCTGTCTTCTCTTCAAATGTCCTGGCTCCTGGGCCCACAGCACTGCCCCCCAAGGTATAACTGGTTGTTTTCACCCTCTTTGATATTTCTCTCCTTCCCTCAGCTGCCAAATTTCCAGCGGGCCCTGTTCCAGCAAGTGGTCGGATCCTGCAAACCCTGCAGTGATCCCAATCTGTCTGTGGCTGAAAAAGGTATTGTTCCCCTTCCCAGGTGGCCTCCCCCCATGTCTGTCCCCATCCTGAGCGTCTGACTCTTGTCTCCAAGTACCACCTGGCCGAGGCTGCACCATACGTCAACACCCAGGCCTGTCTGTCTGTCCAAAGTCCTGACCAACTCCTGTGCTCACTGTTAAACCGACGTCTGGCGTGATGCTACATTTGGATCCTGTTAGTCTGTGGCTCTCCCTCCCCAGGGCCCGCCCTCTGAGAGGCCCCAGCTGCTCCTGCCCCGAGCCCACCGTTATGGACACTTAGGCTGTTCAGACTGTGGGCAGTCAGTCCCCTGGGCTCCTCCCAACCAGCCCCAGAATTCAGCAAGCCCTACGGCCTCTTTGGTCACTCTCAACTTGGGCCCTCAGGAACCTCTCCTTGTTGCTCAGAATTGGCATATGGCCGAACAAGCCCCTAGAAGAATGGGAAGAACCAGCTGTGGCAAAGTGAACTTCCCCAGAGACCATTCTCTCCAGGGGAGCCCCGGGTCCTCTGAGTCCAGTCCTCCTGTAGCCACTTGGGCTGGCGGCTGCTGTGAGTCCATCTTCTCCATTGTGAGCCCATCAGCGTGGGCATGAGACTAGGCAGTTAGAACAGAGGCTGCTTGGCTCATGGATTCGACCCAGTGTTCTGCCACAGCACGCCGCTGCAAGCAGCAGGCTCGGGCCCAAAGGCCCTGGCCCAAAGGCCCGCAGATGGGGATCAGAGTGCAGTTTAACACAGGGCAATACCTATCCGAGGACTGTGCTACCCCACCTGCCCCCCAGCCCCGGCCCCATCCTGGCCCTCCTCCCTGTAGCGTCCCCTCCCTCACCTCCCTCTGTTGGGCTTCAGGACACACTCAGTCCCTGGAAGTACAACCTGCTGTCCCATCAGAACTGGTCCCTCCAAAGCCGTCATCATGTTGTCATTGCACCTCCTCACCAACTGCTGTCTGCTGTCCCCACCGTCATTGTTCCTCTGTCACTCACCACAGAGGACAGGCCTCTGTGTCTTCATTAAGGAGACCAGACATGGGGTCCACAGCCTCAGTGGCTGGTGGGCATCAGCACCAGGTGCTCAACCACAAAGGCCATGGAGATTTCCGGCTGAAGATGCCTCCCCAGCCTCAAGGCAGCGTGTCCCTGAAACATGCAGCCCCTTGGACCCTGCCCCTGTTACAGAGGCCTCTGGGGCCAAAATCCACTGTGCCTTTTCTTCCCCTGAGATGTGGAGCCATCTGACAGCTAGCCGAGAGCATAGACGGGCTCAGAACTCAAATGGGTGCTGGGGGCAGAGCTGGGCCCTATGCCAGCTGGACACAGAAGAGCATCAGGCGTCAGACCAGGCTGCGGCAGGAAGCTGGGCACGCCCACCCCCAGGTGTGGGAAGGAAAGGGGCTGAGCCCCCCTCGGGCACACCCATCCACAACGCCAGCGCTTCGAGGCAGCAACTGAGACATCCACCTAGTAGGAGCACACAGGCCAGAGCGACGACTCCCGTAGCCTCTGCCAGGATCCTCCAGGGCAGGAGTGGCACGCACTTGTCACCATTCTCTTGTCATCGGGATCCTGAGTCCCACAAGGACTCCACCTCTCTCACTCGTGGTCATCTCTCTTTGCCAGCCACTTTCAGCCCAGACAAGCTTGCCCTCAGGGCTATCGGCTGTGCAGCGGGGACCTCAGGCCAGCCCTGGACCTCTGTTAACAGGACAGAGAGAGGAATGGCCAGGCCACAGCAGGGGTTGCCCCCTCCTCCTAGGCTGAGTCACTCCAGCTTCGATTTTCCACCAGCCCCGGCGCACCTGGGCCACGCAGCTCCCAGACATCAGGCTGCAGGGTGAACTGGATGGCTTCTCAGTCGCATGGATGGGCTCAGGCAGGCGTGCTTTGTAAAGCCCTGCAGCCTCTCCAGCTTTCTTCCCCCAGAGCCTCCCTGCCCGCAGCTTACTTCAGGCTCTTGGGTGAACTTCTGCAACCCCGCAGTTCTTCTAGGGCCTTGATGTGCACAGAGAGCTTGGGCTGTCAGCACCCTTTTGGGGAAGCTACCCAGACCCACCTCCAAGCTTCTTAATTTCTAAGATTCGGTGGCTCTTTTCAGTGCTGAGGACTCAGGAGCTCCTGCCCCATCTTGCAGAGAGCCTGTGGGAGAATGGGCCTGTCCTGTTCTTCAGGAGCCTTGGGCTCCCTGAGGAGGACTTCTGGTAGAATCCACCTGGTGCTGTTCATCAGATTCAGAATTCTTTCCTCCTTTTAGGCAACAGCTGAGTGCCCATCCTCCCCGTCACTGCCTCGCCCCTCCTGCCACCAGCCGTCCACCATCCCACGGGACTGTGCAGTCCTGAGAACTGAATCTGTTCAGACGGTGGAGTTCTGCCTTGTGTTCTGCTGCAGGCCCCCACTCCAGTTCCAGACCAGTGGGGAGGAAGAGGAAGGACATCACCACTTTATCTCAGGAGGGGCCGGGCCCCTCCTGACCACATCCTTCTTGAAGGCTGGATTCCAGCTTCTTCCCTTCCAGAGCCTCTCAGGCCCTAGCTTTCCCTGCTCAGTACCTGGAGCAAGGAGAGCCCAGACCCCAGACTCCTGAGGCCCAGTTTAGCTACAACTGCCTGAGTACAAAGCCAGCAGCCAGGTGCGCAGGTTCTGAGCTGCTGCCCGGCCCGACAGCCCAAAAGGGAGATTATGCTTCCGGGCTCCGCTGGAGTAGAGGCACATTTCTTGGTGGTGGTATCGGGTCTCCAGGAGGAGCTGGCTAACAGGATTCACATGTCCTCTGCTGCTCTGCTCTGGTAGAGGGCCCCTCGGAGCCTGAGGTCTAGCCATTCCTCATTTCATCTCCTTCCTGCAAAGTTAGTCATCCCAGCCATGGCTGGGGGTCGGGGAGCAAGTATTCTGGCACTGAACGCCTTCCTTAGCACAGGTGGACACTCTTTGTTTCCCTTTGTCCAAGGCCACTCTACCTTGCGTCTGTGGCATGTGGGTGCCAGGAACGGGATCTTTCTCTAAGGCCTCAAAGCACCATTGGTTCCACAGTCCTTCCCCTTCTTAGGGAAGCCACCGGTCCAGCCAGACCTGAGCTACAACTCTTGGGCTGTATACTCTTTCCTCCAGCAGGCACACTGAACACCGGTCCCTGCCTGAAAAGCCCTGGTGCTTTCCAAACCCAGTCAGTGGGCAGAGCTTGCTTGCTACCACAGGCCCTCTGGGACCCAGCCCCTGCCCAGCCCCCCAGCCGGGCACTAGCTCTAGGAGGAAGCGGTGTCTGCCTCCTGCCCTCGGTGCTCCCTGGTTTTCCCACTGGGCCAGAGCAGTCAGAGAGCCCTGACATGGCTCTGGGGAGGAGCTCTGTGGCTGCCCTCTTCTACATTCTGTCTCCTCAGCCCATTCCACTCCGCTCTGCTCATTTCTTCTGTTCTCTATCCTCTTCCTGGCAAGTCCCACAGGCTGCAGACATTCATTCCTTGCTATCCTCTCAGCTTGCCTCCCCCTAAGTATTCTTCAGATGCCCACTCCCTCTGGTGCCATCCTCGTAAGCAGCTTCTGTCCCTCTCCTCTGGGCCACAGCATCTCACTTGGCCAGCTTTTGGGGGGGCTGGCGTGTCACTCCTACACGTGCTGAGTACATAGTGCACACCTGGAGAAGCCAGAGGCCATAGAATGGGCTTCTCCCCGAGGATGGCTCAAGAAGTAACCTCCCTTCCTGCCATCTGTTTCCACCCTTCAGCGGTGCCAGCAGCCCCCAGCAGCTGGAGCCTGGATAGTGGAGCCCAAGAGGCCCAGCCCTTCCTGTCTGCCCACATGGGGCACATCCTGGCCCCCCCAGTGCCTCCCCGAAGCCTGCTGCATGGTAAGAAGACCTCCAGCGGGTCCCCCAGATAGTCCCTGGTTTCAGACTCTACTCAGGGGCAAGGACAGCAGCCCTCCAAACTAAGAAGCTGGCCCATTCTCTGGGCTAACTCAGCCAAGGAAAAACCATCCCCACCACGGGAAGGATCCTGCTGGGCTTTGGGGTCTGTGAGGTTTCCAAGTACAGCAGGTGAGCTCAGTCAGGCCTTCCCAGCCAGGGGGGCCGAAGACAATGGAACCGACTGTGCCAAGCCTGCTACCCACCAGCTTGCCGGAGGGCTGCCAGTTGGCGGCGGCCTGTCATCCTGTGGGCTCTGATGTACTCGACCTTCTTGACTTTGTGTGGCACAGGTGTCTTTTACTCCAGCAGCCTGTTTTGAAGAACTCCAGTGAAAAGAGAGGTTTTCCTGTGGCCTTCAACACTGAGAGGTCCCCAGGAGCCTCTTCCCACGGCTGCCCAGTTGGCCCAGCAAGATGTGCCCACACAGCCCCAGAGGGGTCCCAGCTGAGGCTCTGGTTCTATTCCCTTTGCAGGTCATTACTCCCTACACTTTGACGCCTTCCACCACCCCCTGGGTGACACCCCCCCGGCCCTGCCTGCCCGGACTCTGCGCAAGGTAATGTACTGAAGCAACAGTCCCAGCGGGGGTGGGGGTGGTGAGCAGAACCTTCTGGTCTGCTCTGGAATCAGCTCTATGAAATGAGCCACAGCCCTTCCTGCTCCCTCCCGGAGTGCCCAGCCCGATGGAAGTTAGGGGTGCCCAGGGCCACGCTTGAGATGCAGATTACTGATGTGTCCTGGAACCAGTGTGAGGGGGCCAGGGAGGTCAGGGGGACGGCAACACGTGGTGCCCAGGGTGCACGGGCAAGGGGCAGTGAGGGGCTGGGGGGCTCCTGCTGGTGTTACCAGGTAACGGCACACAATTCAAGAAGGCAAGAAATACTCCCATGGTAGATGGTAGATTATTTTAAACTGGAGTCCAGTCAAAAGCAAGAGGCAGGAGGCAGCAAAGTCTCATGAAAATCACTCGTTTTTCTGCACATTGGAAAAGATGGACTCAGTCACAGGTTTTAGCAGCAGAGCCCATTCATCTGGCCCATGGTCCTGGGGGTTCTTTCTGTTCTGCCCACTGGCCTGCTGACCCAGCCTCTCTGTCAGCACCCCAGAGCCACAGGGTACAAGTGCCTAGTGCTCAGGGCAGAGCCATTTCTGCCCACAGAGATGGTGCTGATTCTGGGGCTCCCCTGGCTTGCTGGGAGGTGGCTGCCGAAGAGACCAGTGGGCAGCCAATGAGTACAAGCACCTGGCCCTTTCTCCACGCAGCAAGCCGCCAGCCCGTCCGCAGGAGAAGTTCTAACATGCCCACCCTTTGCTTTGCAGTCTCCTCTCCACCCTATCCCGGCCTCCCCCACGAGCCCCCAGTCGGGTCTGGATGGCAGCAACTCTACCCTGTCCGGCAGCGCCAGCAGCGGCGTGTCCTCCCTGAGCGAGAGTAACTTTGGGCACTCCTCGGAGGCCCCACCTCGGACCGACACCATGGACTCCATGCCGAGCCAGGCCTGGAACGCCGACGAAGATCTCGAGCCACCCTACCTCCCTGTCCACTACAGCCTCTCCGAGTCCGCAGTCCTGGACTCCATCAAGGCCCAGCCATGCCGAAGCCACTCAGCCCCCGGGTGCGTCGTCCCTCAGGACCCCATGGACCCACCCGCGCTGCCACCCAAGCCCTACCACAGCCGCCTGCCAGCCCTGGAGCACGAGGAGGGCGTGCTGCTTCGCGAAGACGCTGACCGGCCCCGGGGCCTGCACCGCAAGGCCTCGCTGCCCCCTGGGAGCGCCAAGGAAGAGCAGGCCCGTCTGGCCTGGGAGCACAGCCGCGGGGAACAGTGAGGGGCAGGGAGGCGGTGGGGACACCGCCCCGCAGTGAGCAGCTTGCCCAGCCACTCCAGGTCTGAGAAGCAAGTCCCCCCTACCCCAGGGAGCCGAGAGGCCCGGCACTCAGGAGAGAGCCACCCCGAGTCTACGTTCTACTGCCGTGAACTCGTGTGTTGCCATGTACAGAGGCCACAGCAGCATGAAGGGTTGTGGCTTCTCTTTTGAGTTCATTTTCTACGTTTCCATTTCTATGGGTTTTCCTTTCTTTCCTTTGTGCAGTAGATGCTTTCTTCCTCCTGCAGTTCCAGACCACGTGGAGCTATACGGAGATATTGCACAGACAGAATTGCTTTGCAGCTTTGCAGGGCCCCAGGGTCAGAGCCCAGGCCCTCCCTCCAGGGCAGAGAGGCACAGAGAATGGAAATTGCACTAGGGACTTCTTCCGCTGCTGCATGGACAGAAGAGCTCATGGTTGTATTCAGGGATTGCAAGGACCACGTGGACTACACGTCACAGGTGGACAAGGGAGCTACAAGCCGTTTTGCACAAAAGCCTACCCACCCGCCCACTCTTCCATCCAGGAGTGTGCACCTGAGGGGCTGCTTGGGCCAACCTGCCAGCTCAGGCATGTGACCTGGCCTAAGGCATGCCCAGGGCACACTGCCAGGCTTCCGTGGGCCAGCCCTGCCTTCCACTCTACCTTGGATTTTTCCCTCCATCGCTTTTATTTCTGACCATTTGCTCACTTCCACTCTCAATACACCTCATGCCCTGCAGGAGCCCCCCTGCTGGTGAATGTATCTGCAGAAGTTATCTCCCACCCTCTTGGGGGTATGGAGCCAGAGGAACTGCCCTAGGCACCTTCCTCCCCGGGGTCCAGGAGGCCAAGTGTTGAGAGAAGAGCTGGCATGGGAGTGAGGCTGGGGTGTGGCAGGGGCCGGAAATCCTCTGAGCTTTCAGAAGTGGCCAGAATGCCTGTCGTCCAGCTCCTGAATCAGGGATTTTCAGCACTACCTCTGAGCAGTGGGGCTGGCTGCCCAGCCAGGCTTCCAGCCCTGAGGACTCGCGGTCAGGTTCAGCAAGCTCCTGGGTAAAGAGGGTGGGAGGGAGCTCCCCCTTTTGGAAGCAGAGAGCCAAGCAGGTTGAATTATCCTCTTCCAAGTGGCCAAGTGCAGTTGTTGTATCAGCCCCTGCCCCTTGTCCCACCGCGCCTCCCTCCCCCACCCCCAACATACTCCAGGCCCACGGGGACCACCACTCAGGGTTCGGGGCGGGCATGAGGCTACTTTCTCCAGCCTCCCCAGTCTGTTGGGCAGAGGGCAGTGGTGTCTTTATAGGAAACTCTTTCAGGTCAGGGCATTGATTTTCCTCTTGGTTCATTATTTGGGGGGATAGGGTGGGACGGGAATAGTATCTTACCAGGGTGCTTCTAAGTTACTTTAAAAAAGTCTACAGTATTTTTCTTTCATTTGCCTGAGTTCACAACTTTGATGGTCACAAGGCGGCCTTCTCCTTGTTGAGCAGGTGTGTTCTCCTGTAGTTCTCTTTCCGTGGCCAGGCCCCAGGCCCTAGACCCCCACCCCTTCCCTACAGTCCCTCTTTCCAAACACACAAGGCTGGCCAGGGTGTTCTTCTCTTGTACACGAATGCCAGCTTACTGAACAGTAATGCCAGCAAGTAACCTATTGGGAAAGATGGAGGGGCGCATTACCCTCAGGGCATCTGGGGGGTGCTTCTCACCAGTGTGGGTCCTTCCGGATACTGTAAGGATGGCTCCAAGCAGAGTGGATCAGTCATCGCAGCCCCAACCTCAGAGGGCAGGCCTGGAGCATCTGGTGTTCACAAGTGTTAGAGGGTCAGGGGCTAGCTCTGGGTGTGAGACTTCGGTGGGAGGGCAACTTTAGAGTTTAGGGCACTTCTGAACATCAATCCCTGGACAAGGCAGTCATTGCATAAGAACATCGACCTTCTCCACCTGGTGGCACAGGATGGTAGGGCGGGGAGTGTGGGTTGGTTTGGCCTTGCGTTTTCATGCAAGGTGAGGAGGTTTGTTTTCCCTTTCCATTTTCCCCAACTGGATGAAAAGGACATAATCCAAATCCCTTTTGTTGGAGAACGCCAGTCTGAGGGGAAGTGGGAGGCCAGAAATGAGAATCCTCCGAAAAGATTGTGAAACACTGATTTTCATTCTTTCAAGCTTATTTGTAAATACTTATTTGAATGCTGTGTATTTGTACAGGAATTTGAGCAAAAAATGTATAGAGTGTGATGTCCAATTGGTATTCAGCCCTATAAATGTGTTTTTAACCTCCAGCATTCTGTGCTTATTTAAAATAAGACTTCTAACCATTTCTTTTATGTATTTATGTTTAAAAAAGTGATTTAAAAATGATCTTACCTGTACCAGAAAGCAAAGTTAAAAGAAAAAAAAAATTTGTACTAGTGTCCCAAGAGGTATTTTACTGTATATATTGTGGTAGCATGTTCTAAATCCAACAAGTAATGTGAATTTTAGATGTAAATATCTGCCACTTGATTTTTTCCCCTTTCCCCACTCCCTTGACTGCTGTGATGTGAATTAAAGATGAATACCTGATACTGACCCACTGAATTCACTGAATGGGAGCAGCCCAAGTGCCCCCTCTCCAATCCTCGTCGCTGGGCTCCAAGCCCTTTAGCCCCATAGGGATCTCTCTGCCCAGAGCACAGAGCCAGCCTTTCCAAAGTCCTGCCTTGAGACAGAACCTGAATGGACGACAGGCAAAGAAGAAACCCTCTCCAGTGCCTGTCCGCTGACTGGTGGGCCCCTACCTACTCAAGAGGCGCTCCCGGCAACCAGGGATCCCCCGGAGCGTCGCCGCCAGCCGCGGCAGTCCAGCCCTTTAGCTCCCCACCAACGCGGGCCAGCTCGGATCGCATACCGACAGCGCCTAACCAGGCCAGGCGCTTTCCTGGGGCCTGGGACGGCAGCTTGGGGAGGGGGGTTGCTTCCTATGGGAAATCCTCCAGCCCAGCGTCTGTCCACCCGAGCTGGTGTCCGGTCAGCCCGAAAAAGGCGGCCTCCAGCCTAACGCGCACCTTCGGGCCTGGTCGGCAGGACTCGCGGGCGCTCCCCGAAGCCTAGGGCCCCCACTCGGGATCGTTTTTAAAAAATGGAAAGGACTGTCACCCGAAGCCTGCCCTTTGGGCAGCGATTGACGCCAGAGATGCTGGCCTGCGCCACAAGTCGGGACCCCGGAAGAAGTCCTCGGGGGCTTCTCGGGCCAGCGTAGGGCCCAGAGCAGAGGGTACTTGGGATAATTCCAGGGCGCGGACCTGCGGCCGAATCCCACTCCAGCCCGAGACTTCCGGCTTCAGGCACCGCCGCTGCCCCTACTCAAGATGGCGTCCCGGGCCGCTTCCGCCGCCCCCGCGGCCGCTTCCGGCCGAACGCCCTGGTTCAATCAGCGGCCGACAACTGTCTAGGGCTAAGGGCGGGTGACGCTACCAGCCAATAGGAAAGGGCAGCGTGGAGCCGCCGGTCTGGGCTCCCAGGCGCGTGGACCAATAGGAGCGCGGCGTGTGGGAGGGCGCGGGGGCCGCCCGCCAATGGGGAACTACGGCGCGCGGGCGGGACCTGGAGGTAGCGCCTCACGGCGGGCGCGGTTCAGTCGGGCGGCGGCGGCGGCGGCGGCGGCGGAGGAGGAGGAGGAGGTGGAGGATGTGGGCCACGCACGGGCTGGCGGTGGCGCTTGCTTTGAGCGTGTTGCCGGGCGGCCGGACGTTGCGGCCGGGCGACTGCGAAGGTGCGGCGGGGCCGGGGTCCGCGCGCCAAGGCTGGCTTGGCGGCGCTGAACACCACCGAACGGCCGAGAGGCCGGGGCTGGAACGGGAGGGGGCGGCGGCCGGTCCCAGCGGGGTCCGCCCGAGATGGAGCAGACGCCGGCCTAGGAAACAGCTCTCGGGCATAGGAAGCTAGTCCGACAAGAAAAAGTTGGGACCAGATCGTGCAGAAAACTTGGCTTGACATTGCGATAACGCCGGAGTTTTTGTCCTTTCCCATCACTGGGGCAGAGGCTCTCCCTGGCTCAGGTCCGGAGCCCCTAGTGCCAGCCTTAAGCACCGCTCCGGGTCCGGTGGGCTTGCGGAGCCGCACCTCGGGGTTCGGTGTTGTGTTTGGAAATGAGAAGCATTTGGATCGTTTTTGTCTTCGCTCTCCGGTTTGGCCTCTTATGAGGTCACAGGGAGCCCATCTCAAGGACACGTGTTCAGTCTCGGCATAAACTTTGTGGAAGGAGCAGGGAGGAGCCGTGTGTGGGTCATTTGGTGATGCTCGTTCCCCGCGTGCCCTGGGTGTACCAGGGGAACCCAGCAACCCGGAGCCGGGTTCTATCGGCCTGTGGGCACTTGAGAAACCCCGGTGATGGAAAAAACTCACCTCCGTGTCTCCTATTAAAATTGCTGACCGTGTTCCCTTCTGGTGGATTGGGATGCAACTTGGTGGTTGCTGAGCATCTCCCTTTCCCCTCTTTTCCAGTCTGTATCTCCTATCTGGGAAGATTTTATCAGGACCTCAAAGACAGAGATGTCACATTCTCACCGTCCTCTATTGAAAAAGAACTTATAAAATTCTGCCGGGAAGCAAGAGGCAAAGAGAATCGGTTGGTGAGTAGCTGGTTCCCCTCCCTGGCTGGCCCCGCCCACTTGTGCTCAGGAGGTGTGCTGTTGTGTCAGTGTGCTGGTGTGGGACTTGAGTGCTTTCATGCATTCTGGAGTTGGGCTATTTTTTATCACGTTAGTATTGACTAAGCACCTACTGTGTGCCGGGCACTGGGGGGATCAGTGGGGAGAAATGACAGTTGGGCAAATGATGCCATGGGATGAGTGTACTGGAGAAAATGACCAGGGTGCTGTGGCAGAGAGGGGAGATGTAGATGCAGGTAGAATAGTCAAGACTCTGAGGAAGAGCATCTCTGGCAGAGGGAACAGCCATTGTGAGCAGGAGAGGCCATGAGCAAGGACACAAGAAGATAACAAACTGGGCACGGGCAGGGGCTAGGGCTGAATTGAGGACAAGAGCCTTACTAATGAACTAAGGACTTTTGTAGCTTTAATTTCCCTGGCAGTCGCTGGTTTGTCTGTCTCTGTGTAAAGGTCTGAATCCTGGTGACTCATAAACTTATTTGGAGGCTGTCAACTCTGGAACTGGGCATGTATTAAGAGCCCAGGGTTTACACTGACCGAACCTGACTGCCAGTACAGGCAGGGCATGGGAGCATGAGGCCCTGCCAGAGAGAGAGGTTTTGAGCGGTCAGTGTGTTGCGGAGGAGAAGGCCCTCCGGTGGAACCGCCTGAAGGCCACTGTCCTCTCTTGCTGCAGTGCTACTACATCGGGGCCACAGATGACGCTGCCACTAAGATCATCAATGAGGTGTCCAAGCCCCTGGCTCACCACATCCCTGTGGAGAAGGTGTGTGAGAAGCTCAAGAAGAAGGACAGCCAGATCTGTGAGCTCAAGTATGGTGAGTGTGGCCAGTCCTTACTGAATCAGCACAGAGCCTTCATGCTCAGGCTTCACGGAGCTGGCTTTCTAGCTGGCACAGGCTGGTGAGAGACAAGAGCGCGGCCAGTGAGCTGTGTAGTGGACCGGTGGTGCCAAGTGAGGGGTCGGTAGTACGGATCTGGCAGGAGAGGCCTCATGGAGGAGATGACACTCAGCAGACTTCAAAGGCGGCAGATCAGCTGAGAGGAGCTGACGGAAGAGCATTGCAGGCAGAGGACACGGTGTAGGACGGGTGGGCAGGGCACAGGGCCTCGCAGGCTGGTGAACATTTGGCTTTAGGTCTTTAATCTGAGTGAAGTTGGGAACGTGGTTTTGTTTGGTTTGGGTTTGCAGGGGCACAGAGAGGTTTTTTCCCCCCACAAGACTGATTTATTTTAGAGAAGGTGGGAGCAGGGGGAGAATCTCAAGCTGGCTCCCCGCTGAGTGTAGAGCCCTATGTGGGGCTTGGTCCCACGATCCCCGATAACATGACCTGAGCCGAAATCGAGAGATGCTCAACCAGCTGAGCCACCCAGGCCCTGGCAACACGGGTGTTTGAGCGGAGAAGGGATGTGGCCTGACCTCGGTTTAATTGGCTCATCCTGCTGAAGGCCCAGTGATCTTTATTATTTTGAAGAGAAATGCTGTGTGCAGACAGGCAGGACCAAGAGTTCTGGGCGCTGCGGCACCCCTCTTGTCGAACAGATCTCTGGTGGAAAAAAGCAGGCCAGGTCCTCAGAGTCAGGACCGGGAATAGTTATCCTTCTCTATAAAACCAACATATTTTATTGTGACTCGAGTGTCCAAGGGCCTGTGTTTGCCCACTTGTGTCAAGGATGCCTAGTCTCCTGAGAGGGACCTGGGGCAGGAGCAGTTGGCTCACAGTCTCTCTGTGCTCACAAGTCATGGGGAGTAAGCTCCTAACCAGGGCCTGTGTGGGGAAATTGGAACTAGGGGATCTGTCTGCTCGGTCACCCTGGAGCTGTCACTCTGCAGTGACTTCATCTCTACTGTGACTAGTTGTCAAGGCACTTGGGCGGGGCGGGGGGTGCGGAGCAACACCACATTTCTTCTGTAAGGTTCGTCCTATAAGGACCACGTGGCCTCTGTCCCAGTCCTGGGCAGCACTGCATGTCCGGGTGGACGCTGCCAGGGTGAAACCGGCCTTCTGGTGAAAGGGCCTCGAGCCAGTTCCCCCAGGTCGGGACGGTGAGCACGGACACGCAACTGCAGGTGTCTGAAATGTTTGTCCCCCTCCAGCCAGTAGGGCTGCTTGTTTTAAGGGCTTGGGGGGCTGTACAGGGGTGACCTTTCCTGGCACTGCGGCTGGGGGTGGGTGGGGGTATCTGCGGCCACTCCCACCAGCTCTCCCTGCTTTCTCCTCCAGACAAGCAGATCGACCTGAGCACGGTGGACCTGAAGAAGCTCCGGGTCAAAGAGCTGAAGAAGATCCTGGACGACTGGGGGGAGACGTGCAAAGGCTGCGCGGAGAAATCGGACTACATCCGGAAGATTAACGAACTGATGCCTAAATATGCCCCCAAGGCAGCCAGTTCACGGACTGATTTGTAGTCGGCCTGGTCCCTGCTGCACCTGAGGGGAAAGCAGCTCACCTGCGTCTTCCCCACAGCCTTTTTGTAATTTATTTTTTAGGCGGGCTCCTGACAATGTCAGGTGTGAAGCCTGGAGCTTTCCTGATGAAGCTGGCTCTCCAGCGCCCCCCTGGGGGGATTCACTTTGTTCTGTTGCTGGTTTACTCTAGGACTTCAAAGTGTGTCTGGGAATTTTTTTATTAAAGGAAGAAAATTTCTAGCTGTCCTCGGAGAATTAAAGTGAATCTGAAATGGGATTTCAACCCTATCGAAGATCCCACCAGTTTATGCTTTCCGGTTCACAAAGAATTGTCCGATATTGTCACATTCATCCCGCAGCAACCAGGGCTGCAGACGCCAGGGCAGGACGCTGGCTGAGGTGTCAGGGGCAGGGGGGGTGAGCCCGGGAGGAGGCTGTGCCTGATGCGCCACCCCGAGGTGACTTCAAGTGGGAGTCCCAGAAGAGGAGTCAGAAGCTGTGGGGCTTCGTGCAGAGCACAGAGGGTTGAAGCTGGTGTACAAGGGAGGGGCTTCCGTGGGGCCTTCTCAGAGGATGACCTCGGTAACTGCCAGTGTTCAGGACCCTCACGTTTCTAGACATGCTCTTGGCCTGGCTACCTCTGCCCACCACCATCCAATCCAGCTGTCTACTTGGTTTGTGGTCTGGTGCCCCAAGCTTCTGATGCCTAATTGGGGTTCTGCAAGACTTACAGGGGTTGTATATAAACCTATACAAAGTCAGTGAGAGGGTGCCTTTTGCCTTGTTGATCAAGAGAAGTCCAACCAATGAAGTCTTGTCCCCAGAGTCTGCTTTTTCAGTTCCTCTCCAGGGCTGGCTTTGGGAAACTCAGTTATCAGCATGAGCTCTGACTTGGTGGAGACCCCTCTGCTTCTTGGGTTGCCAAGACCACCTGAAGGGAAGGACTAAAGCAGTGCTTCCCCAGAAGATCTCAGATCACATCGTTTATGCTGTTAAGTTCAGTCTGCCTCCATAGGCCTTCTTAATCACCTGCTGTGGCGTCCACTAAGGAGAGCCAGCAGCAGTCCCACATTTCATCAACACCAGGTTTCTAGGAGGGAGGCAAGAAGGTTGAGCTACTTCTCGGGCCAAGACTTCCTTCTTTGGAGGAATTACGTGGGCTATTAAGATCTGACAAGTGCAGTGCCCTGAGGCCCCGCCAGGTACTGGGAAAATCCACACCTCAAGACAGAAGTCTTAGGAGGCAGACAGCCGTGGCCTACAGGCCACACTGAACGCAGGCACAGGGAAAACCACCCAACCGGTACTGCTCTAGGGCTGACCCCCAAGGCAAGCTACAAAGGGTTAACTCATTCTGGAAGTGTTCAGATCAGGCAATTGTTAACAGGTGTTTCTTATAAGAGCTTTCCCCTTGCATCTGCCTCAGCTGCTCCAGGAGCAGCTTTATTTATGACCGCGGGAGGAGAAAGAACTGGTAGGCTCTTCCCCACCCCTAAGGTTTCCTTGCAGAAGTTGGGTCAGTTCTGCGATGCGCCCAGCAGCTCTCTGGAGATGACACGTTCCCAACGGGGCTTGGGCAACTGGGCAGGATTCTCCCCGCCGCTGCACCTCACCTCTGGAGAAGAGGTCCTGGCCCTGGAGGTGGATAGAAAGGCACTAGCCAGTGAGAGGTAAGCGTGCAAGCTGTGGTAACTAATGGATTGGCCTCCGCCCTTGGCTCCGTTGGCGCTGCCCTTACAGCTCTGGAGGCCGCAGCAGAGGGTGGCCCCTTGTGGCACCAAGGAGACTATTCCCATTCGGTAAACGGCAGGTTTGCTGGCTCGGGTTTCTCTGTCTGAACCCAGACGGGCCTCGCCTTTTGCACTCATAGCCCGTGGTCGTCGCGGCCTTTCCGGGGGCTGCTGCGTGATACGTAAACGCGGAGGATGTCTGCTTTGCGGGATGTGGGTCCTGGACGGGGCCTAGGAAGAGGCGTGCTTAGGTCCTCTCGCCTGCCTATCCCCGACCACAGTCGGGAGATGCTGTGGAGATGCCGGGTTGGGGAGATGCCACGTAAAGAGGCCGCGCTGGGTCAAGACGAGGGAACCCGGCGCCCAAAGACGCTGCCACTCCCATTCCACGCAGCGTGGACCCCCGAGCCGGAAGCGGGAGGCCTAGGGCCTGCAGCCCGCCGGGGTCGGAGACAGGGCGAACCAGCCGGGTTCTCGCGAAGTCCCGGATCTCCGCGTAGCCCGGCCCCTTAGCCGCGCGGTGGCGCCAGAGCTCGCTGTCGGGCAGCTCTCGCTCGCACGCCCCGGGGTCACGTGACACGGGGCGGCGCATTCCGATGACGCCAGCCCGGCGCAGCTCCGCTCCGCCCGCTGCGGGGTCACGTGACAGTCCGGCGCAGCCTGATAACGCGACGCCCAGCCCCTGGGCTCCCCTCCCGCCCCGCCCCGCCGCCACCGCCGCCACCGCCGCGCCGAGTCCTTTTGTCCAAGATGGCGGCGCCGGGGGCGCTACCTCCTCGGCCGCCGCCGCCGCCGCTGTGAGGGGCCTGCGGGCCGCCCGCCCGCCCGCCGCGCCGGCGCCATGAAGAGGCAGAGCGAGCGAGACTCGAGCCCGAGCGGGCGCGGCTCGTCATCGTCGGCCAAGCGGCCGCGGGAGCGCGAACGGGAGGCGGAGGCGGGCGGGCGGCGGGCGGCGCACAAGGCCTCGGGCGGCGCCAAGCATCCCGTTCCAGCGAGGGCCCGAGACAAACCCCGCGGTAGCGGGGGCGGCGGGGGTGGGCATCGTGACGGCCGCGGCGCCGGGGACGCAAATCACCGTGCGAGCAGCGGCCGCTCCTCGGGCTCGGGCGCCGGCGGCGGAGGACGCGGCGGCAAGGCCTCCGGGGACCCAGGCGCTTCAGGTGCTTCACCCCGCGCGTCTCCACTGCCACCACCTCCGCCACCACCCGGGGCTGAGCCCGCGGGTCCCGGCTCTTCGGCAGCCGCGCCCGAGTACAAGACGCTACTCATCAGCAGCCTCAGCCCCGCGCTGCCCGCCGAGCACCTCGAGGACCGGCTCTTCCACCAGTTCAAGCGCTTCGGCGAGATCAGCCTGCGCCTGTCGCACACACCGGAGCTGGGCCGCGTGGCCTACGTGAACTTCCGGCACCCGCAGGACGCACGCGAGGCCCGCCAGCACGCCCTGGCCCGCCAGCTGCTGCTCTACGACCGGCCGCTCAAGGTGGAGCCCGTGTACCTGCGTGGCGGCGGCGGCGGCGGCGGCGGGAGCAGCAGGCGAAGCAGCAGCAGCAGCGCTGCCGCCTCCACGCCGCCCCCGGGGCCGCCCACGCCCGCCGACCCGCTAGGCTACTTACCCCTGCACGGCGGCTACCAGTACAAGCAGCGCTCGCTGTCCCCAGTAGCCGCCCCGCCGCTGCGAGAGCCCCGCGCCCGCCACGCTGCAGCAGCCTTTGCCCTGGATGCTGCCGCTGCCGCCGCAGTGGGACTATCCCGGGAGCGGGCCCTGGACTACTACGGGCTGTATGACGACCGCGGGCGCCCCTACGGCTACCCTGCTGTGTGTGAGGAGGACCTGATGCCTGAAGATGACCAGCGGGCCACGCGCAACCTCTTCATCGGGAACCTGGACCACAGCGTGTCTGAGGTGGAGTTGCGGCGGGCCTTTGAGAAGTACGGCATCATTGAGGAAGTGGTCATTAAGAGACCTGCCCGTGGCCAGGGTGGTGCGTATGCCTTCCTCAAGTTCCAGAACCTAGACATGGCCCACAGGGCTAAGGTGGCCATGTCGGGCCGGGTGATTGGCCGAAACCCCATTAAGATAGGCTATGGCAAGGCCAACCCTACCACTCGCCTCTGGGTGGGCGGCCTGGGACCTAACACCTCACTGGCCGCTCTGGCCCGGGAGTTTGACCGCTTTGGGAGCATTCGGACCATTGATCACGTCAAGGGAGATAGCTTTGCTTACATCCAGTACGAGAGCTTGGATGCAGCTCAGGCTGCCTGTGCAAAAATGAGGGGCTTTCCCTTGGGTGGTCCAGACCGGAGGCTGCGTGTGGATTTTGCCAAAGCAGAGGAGACTCGGTATCCCCAGCAGTACCAGCCCTCACCCCTCCCTGTGCATTATGAGCTGCTGCCCGACGGATATACCCGGCACCGAAACCTGGATGCAGACCTACGGGTGCGGGATAGGACCCCCCCCCACCTCCTGTACTCGGACCGAGACCGGACCTTTTTGGAAGGGGACTGGACCAGCCCTAGTAAAAGCTCTGACCGCCGGAACAGCCTGGAGGGCTACAGCCGGTCAGTGCGCAGCCGGAGTGGGGAGCGCTGGGGAGATGGGGACCGGGGCCTGCCCAAGCCCTGGGAGGAGAGGCGGAAGCGGAGGAGCCTTTCCAGTGACCGAGGGAGGACAACCCACTCCCCTTATGAGGAACGGAGCAGGACCAAGGGTGGTGGGCCGCAGGTGGACCGGGGCTCTGACCGCACTCCTGAGCGTAGCCGTAAGGAGAACCACTCCAGTGACGGGACCAAGGAGTGCAGCAGCAACTCCCTCAGCAACAGCAGACATGGGGCTGAGGAGCGCAGCCACCACCACCACCATGAGGCTCCAGACTCTTCTCATGGGAAGAAGACACGAGAGAGCGAGCGCAATCATCGGACCGCTGAGGCTGAGGCCAAGCCTCTGGAAGAGCCAAAACATGAGACCAAAAAGCTCAAGAATCTTTCCGAGTATGCCCAGACCCTGCAGCTGGGCTGGAATGGGCTCCTGGTGTTGAAAAACAGCTGCTTCCCGACATCTATGCACATCCTGGAGGGGGACCAGGGGGTCATCACTGGCCTCCTCAAAGACCACACTTCCGGGAGCAAGCTGACCCAGCTGAAGATCGCGCAGCGTCTGCGCCTGGACCAGCCCAAGCTCGATGAGGTCACGCGTCGGATCAAGCAGGGGAGCCCCAACGGCTATGCGGTGCTCCTCGCCACCCAGGCGACCCCCAGCGGGCCTGGCACGGAGGGGATGCCCGCGGTGGAGCCAGGCCTACAGAGGCGGCTTCTCAGGAACCTGGTCTCCTACTTGAAACAGAAGCAGGCGGCGGGGGTGATCAGCCTGCCGGTGGGTGGGTCCAAGGGCAGAGACAGCACGGGCATGCTCTATGCCTTCCCACCCTGCGACTTTTCACAGCAGTACCTCCAGTCAGCACTGAGGACATTGGGCAAGCTAGAAGAAGAACACATGGTGATAGTTATAGTAAGAGACACTGCCTAGCCCAGACCTATTTGCAGCTCCGCATTTGTGTCACAAAAAGCAATTATTTTAAAAATCTGATCACCACTCCCTCCCCACATCCTATCCCCTTGGTTTGAATTCTCTGCTGGGTTATTTTGGTTCATTGGATGGGGGACCAGAGTCCTGATCCCCACCAAAACTAAGTTCTTAGTTTTCGGGGGGGGGGGTTGTTTGTTTTTGTTTTGTTTTTTTTTACAGCAATGAGAAAGGGACTCCTGTCACGTTGATTTCTAGTGTACAAGATACTGTCTGCTGTGTTCTGTATTTTTTTTATTTTTTGACTAACTGTATGGAAAGTTGTCAGTAAAGCCTTTGTCAGAGGATGGATTTTTAATCCTGTTCAGAGTCCTGGTTTAATCAAGTTTTTCCTCTCTGAATGGAAGACTTTTCCCCACTGCATGCACACAAATGCCCTACGTCAGCTTTGCAGCCCAGGTATAGCCCCGAGTCCTGCTCTGTTGGTGGCTCAGTCCCTCAGCTCTTTGGGCCCAGTCAGGACTACGTTCACATTTGTTTTTAGCCTTGGCTGAGAGCAGGTTCACTTTGCCTCTGGACGCTGCCCTGCCTGCCTGAGCAGAGCCTGTGAGCCTAAGCTCTATAGCCTTTGGTGGTTTCAGAGTTTTTGTTTCCTGCGCTGTCCATTCATTTTGAGCTGTGACTGTCCCACCACGCCCAATCTTGAGGCCTTTTGCAAGCAGGTAGTGTTGAGCAGTCGTGTGGTCTTGTAGCGGGGGGGGGGGGGGGGCAGTACAGTACTGATGCCACAGGGTCACAGATCAGACTCAGGCTTCCCCTCTTGTTCAGCCTTAACATGGCTGTTGTGGCAGCGCAGGAACACCCAGCTGGAGGCAGAGCTGCCTCGGACTCCCGGAACACTGGAGGCCAGATGCGAGAACAGAGGGTGGGAAGAAGCTGCTTTTGGCTAATTTTTGAAATTTACCCAGTGTTTGTGAATTCTGGTTCTTCCTTTCTTGTTTGGGGGCTAGGCTTTTTAGGGGACACTGAACCCCTGCACTGAGGAATTTTTGCAACACTGTAAGGGAGCATAGGAGGTTAGGAAGATGCTCTTAGCTGATGTACCTATTTCCCAGGCATAAGGTGAGAGCGTGCGCCTTGGCCTCTTGCCCTGATGCTGAGGTGGGACCACTGGGAGGTGTTTCTGTGGGGAAATGAAGTCACAGGTGCCAAGGTGTTGGGGGCAGTGCTAGTCAGCGCCAATCAAGCCAAGCTGGGGAGGAATACGGAGGCATCCTCCAGCTGGGAGGGAAAGATGGCGGGAAAGAGTAAAATACGGTCATCCCTGGTCCCTAATGAGGTCAGAGGGCAAATGAAGCCAGCACCATTGGGGACCAGGGAGGGAACCCAGTCAGTCATAAACAGTTGTCACATAGAACAGAGTCCAGACACACTGTTCAGAGTGTTCGTGAGGATTGCTGTCAGAGCTGGGGGCCAACAGCAGCCTCAGTAAGAGAAATGAGGCAACTGGCCAGGAACTCCAGGTTCTGCTGGGCACACCACTCTCTGGGCCTGGTCCCCGGCCCAGCCCATGCAAAAGAACACGGGTGACAGCTGGGATGCTTTGAGAGAAACTGTCCTGAGGTAGAGGTTGAAGCTGTGTGGACTGCCTGGAGGAAACCTGCCTCTACAGGGAAAGGGGTGGCTTTTTGAGACTTTGGAGATTTAAAATCAACAGGGGAAGGTGCCTGGGGAGGTACTGCTCACTGGGCCACAGCTGGTGCTGAGAGAACAGGCACGTTCACAAGAGAAACCATGAACGAAGGAAGTGTTAAGCGCGTTTGAGTTCGTGCCTGCGCTGTGGCCACAACTGCTAGGGGTCTGAGCAAGTCCGTGGGGGACTCAGCCGAGCACAGCTCCGCCATCCCAGGGAAGCCCGTACTGCCAGAGGCTGGAGCAGGCCTCGCTCAGAGCAAACGAGGCAGGGCTGGCTTGAAGGCACGTTGCAGGGCTCCCTGCGTTCTTCGAGAAGTGCCTGGGTCCCACACAGGCAAGAGTCACCTTGCCTGTGCAGTCCAAGACTTCTCTGGGCTGTTCAGAGTGGGTGCTCAGAACCCAGAATCCTACACCGCCCAGCAACATCCCCAGATGTAAACCTGCTAGGAAACCTGGTTGGAGAAGACATTTCAAACCTTGCCTTGTCTACTCCTCAGGGATCGGTATTCTCTGGCCCCCAGAAGAATTAGTTGTGGTAAAGAACCAGGGCCCGTGTGACCTTCCTCCTGCTCCTCTTCCTTGGACCCTCTTCTCAACCACTTCCTTCTTCTGGCTCTTAAGACACAGCAGAATCTGTGAACTCTGACAGACTAGCAGGGCGGGTGGTCAAGGCTCTGATTGGTTTCCGCCTGCCCCAGAGAGAGAGCAGTTGCACTGCAGGCGTCCAGGGCTTCCAACTGGGGGTTCGGGTCCTGTCTGACGTGTCCCTTAAAGGCAAAAACACAATCTGCAGCAAATTTTGCCTCAATGTTTGCTGGTATTGTACATGTTTCTCCTAAGTCACTCCGATCTTAATTAAGCCCTGGAATAGTAAGAAAGAGGGCTGATGTCTCCTGAGCCTCTCAGGGCGTGTTGTCAAGCCAACCAGAACTCAGCTTCCCTGTCGGAGGTCCCCATCTCCACCCCAGAGACCTACTGCACTCCCAAGAGCTGCTGGTAGAGTCGAGGGAGCCCGCCAGCGGCTCAGTGGAGTTCACGACTAGAATAGTGTTCTCACTTCGTGACTTTTAACCGGCTTCCTTTTGATGCATCCAGCACCAGCAGCCCAGGCTACTCCACGCTGGGTATCGGCGGCCCATTTAAGCTGAGGCACAAAGCAGCATTAAGGGCTGAGCCCTCTGCTCTCTAAAGGACCGAGAGCTACCTGTGTGACACAAGCCCACTTCAGTATGTGACCAACTGTATGGTGCTCCGAGCCCAGCAGGGCTTTGCCAGCCCCTGGTGAGTTTCAGCCGCCTTGTCTTGCTTGTTTACTTCACAACCAGATTTGTCCCCTCTTCTCTCGCCAAAGGGAGAAAAGTCTCTAGCTATTTGATGACTACACAACAGAAACCAAGAAGCTGTTATTAGGGCAACTCAAAGGAGGAGACTATCGTCTCCTCTTCATTGTGGGAGGAAAGCAGGGCAAGGTGGGTTAAGTGAAAAGGTCAGAGCACGTGGCACTCCCCCGGCAGTACCCCAGTTCCACGACCGCAGGCTGATTTTGGAGGCCAGAGCCCAGTCTCTACGTGCAGCCTGCCTGAGCCCCCGCTGCCCCAAACTGCCCAGCAGGAAGGACAGCTCTCGTGCGCTGTTAACTCTCCCTTGAGGAAACAGTAATGATGGTCACCCAACCAACTATAGCGGTGGCCACTCCTCAGCTTTGCCAGCATGTTCCTCCACAACTCCCCAGCTCTGCCAAATCTGTACTGCAGAGCCGCCTTCTTAAGTCAGAACCCGGGACAGACAGATGTGTCCACAGGGGACCATGCCCGAACACCACCTCCACTACCCCAGCGTGCTTCTTGGGCACTGACCCGATACTCCCTCGGGGTAGGGCAGCAGACCAGGGTTAGACACTGTGACTAAGCTACTTTTCTCCCCAGAGTGCTTTATTTGGGCAGAATGAGTTCCCACCATCCTGGACTCCTCTCTCAGAAGGCCTCTTCACCAGCTGGCTAGAGCTGCAGGGAAAGGGACCACCACTCCTTGGTAAAAGAGAACAGGGAAAGGCCATAAACAAACAAAGACAGACTTGTAGTTTATTTTGTATTTTTTTTAAATAAATACACTTTACATTAAAGAAAAAGGCCTTTGATTTGTAATTTCCACATTGGGGAGAAAGGGAAGAAAAAAATTTTTGAAAAACTGAATCACAAAGAAAAAGAGAGGGAGTGAACTTATATCCTCAACTCCACAAAACCAGTATCCACAACGACCTTGCTGCCCCCAAATCGTGAAGGTGGGTGCATCTAGGCAGTTACTCAGCAAATAAGCACTGCCTTCCTCCCCACCTCCGGCATGAAGGAAAACCACTTAACCTGACAGCATGTGAGGCAACAGAACAGGTTAAAAAATCATATATTATATTTATAATAAAATATTCTTAATCCTTATCAATTTAAGAAACCACGATTTTCCTTTTCATTTAAATACGTATGTAAAAATGCCTCTATATTGTTCTTTAGACATCATTTTCTTCCATAGAAAATGAAGTGCAGGGACAAGAGACCTGGTGGATATAAGTTCACACCCTCAGTTATAAATGCCTGGTGTTTTGTTTTTTTTTGTTTTTTTTTTTCTTTTCAAATTTTATAAAAAACTATTTCTTGTTCTTTAAGTAAAGAACCTTATACAAAGAAAATATATTGTGAAATAACCCCAGAGACATGTTTTTTTTTTTTCCCTTGAGGAAAGAGCTGTCCATCCTAGGAGAAGGGGGAAGCAGAATAGGGCCTAACCCCTGTTGTCTTTTTTGTGGTTGTTATTGTTTTAGAAGGACCCTCAGATTCCAGTGAGGCTCTCTAAGCCATAATCCTCTGAATGCAGGGCATGCAGTTCCTTAAAAGCCAGCCCTGGGAGATAAAGGGAAAGGAAGGTGTTCTCAATTCATCTCAGTTTCTCGCCTGTCAAGAATGTCTTCCACATGGTGATGGCTCCTCACTCATTCAGAGATAAGATGATGTCATCTTCCAAATCAGAGTTGTCAGAGCTGTCCGCTGAAAGGTAAGAGAGAGAGACTAGATTATGCACCAGGCCTAGAGGAAGCTTTCAGGAAGGAAGCCCCTACATATATATACATTTAGACCTGAGCAAAGTTAATCAACATTTCCAGGAGAAAGAAAACACACCAATTAACTCCTTGGAGCTGGCTCTGGAGAATATACTTGTTGGCAACAGTGGCCATGCCTGGGACCTGTTGCCCCTGCACCTTTCACAGGGCCTGGATGCAATGCCCTCTGCCTTCTAGAGGTTCTTCCTAATCGGGGGGCGCTGAAGGGGCAGGGCTGAGGGAGGAACGAGTGAACCTCTGCAGCCCTTCGGCCTCACGCCCTTCACATTCTTCCGGGACGGGCGCACAGGCCAGCCTGGGCCCCGCATGCACGCATGCGCGCACACACCCCCCACCACACACACACACCCCAGGGCCACTAAAAAGGCAGGCTGAGCCCAAGCAAGAATGAGATTTCTTTTAAACTCCTCAACAACACTCTTATCAGAAGACCTCATAAAGGCAGAGGCTGTCAACCCAGGATTTATGCCTCTGAATATCATCCGTGGGGAACAAGTTCCCAAAAAGGAAGAGACCAGCGTGTGGCAGTAACAGAGGACAAGTACCTAGAAACTTGAGGCCGGAGGCCAGCAGGGAGCAGCCAGGACATCCTAGAAGGTGGCACCATGTCTCCTGCACAGGAGAAGCCCTCTGCTGGACCATCTGCCTTCTCAGGCAGTGAACAGACCACATTAAGAACACCCCTGGAAGGATCCATTGAGGAATGAAACTAGGCAAAGGAACCTTCAAAATGAGGTATACTATGTCTGGCTGATCAAAACTGGAGAGCAACATAGTTACCTAGCTCCTAAGGATGCTGGTATTTGCCAAGCGAAGATAAGGGAAAGGTCTTGGTGCCCCCTTTTGATGACAGCTCAGGAAGCTGCGAAACCATTTTAACAAGGTCTCCAAGGAAGTGCCCCCAGGCTGTGTGTGGGCCTCCCATCAGAGAGGGACACCAGTGGTTCCACAGCACTCCCCATCAGCCTCTCCGAGGCACTCGAGAATCGACTCTCAGGAAAGCTGAGGCAAGAACCACCTATGTTCCCAAGCCGCCTTTCGTTCACTATAATCCCCTTCACGAAGAAAACTGAAGTGGATAAAGGAAAATCAACGACCACATGGCTGTGATAAAGGAAAGTCTTGAACGTAAACAAAAGACAGGTCTGGAAAAAGTGCTTCTGGGTGTAAAAGGGCGCAAGCACAGCCTGACTACTGGTGAGGAGTAGGGAGAAGGAACCCCTGATGAGCTGAGCTGAACAGCGTTGTCAATGTCCTTGCTGCAAGACCACCAGAAGGAACTGCCAACAAGGAAAGGTAGGGTCTGGCCCCGCCAAAGCCAAGCCCAGCGCGGTGTCCTGGGCCGTGGCAGACCTCCAGAGACTCCCCCAGTGCTCCTGCAATCTGAGATTCACAATGCACACCACTGGCCTGAGACCTGGCCACCAGCTGTGCAGCTAAGAGTCTTAACAACTCTGCATCACACGTACAGAGTATAAATGCCGCTGGAAGAGGACAGGGACACAATCTTTACATAAGCAACTGTCGGGTGCAGTGTTTGAGAAAACTTTCAGGGCCTGGGCACAGACTCCCACTCGGTGGTCACAGGGCTCCTCTCTCTCTACCTTCCTCAGCCTTTCCGCATCCTCAAGTGTTGAAGAGACCGGATCCCAGACGCTGGTCAGGACCTCTCCTGAAAGGCCCTTTGAGGCAAAGGCAACCACCAATCCCTACAATGTTTAACCTGCTGCTCTGTAACATCCAGGCTTTGGGGACGGTAGAACTGACTGGAACAGAGAACACACAAAAGACCTCAGGGTCAAGGTGTTTTCTCTTCCTAGGGCTGGGATTCTGCATCTGCAACCAATCACTGGGTCTCTATGGGAACCGGGGCCTTGCACAGTTTACGGGGTGGCACAGAGGTGTGGTTTTCTATAGTCTCAGGGACTCTCATCACATCCTACAAGGCTCCATAAGCTCAGAAAGGTTAAGAGCTAATGGCCTAGATGATTACTGAAGCAAAATATCAGTAAACCAAGGGTACAGAGAACTTCCCTCTGCCTGCTCTGATGTAAGCTCCTGGAGGCCGCTCTCAAACAGCAGTGCAGGACACACTATTCGTGCCACCTCTGCCATCGCCACCTCAGTTCTAGAGCCCAAGCTGAAAAGTCCTCAAGTTGTCAACTATTAGGGCATTTTCACATCATAAATATTCCTACCACAATAAAGGCATATCCTCATTGCTAATGAATTATGGTTTTTCCAGTACCTCTTTGGCCTAAAAGAAGGAATTTCCTGAACAGTTAAAGGAGGCAGTGATTTTACAGGCCAAATACAAATTTAGTCGCTTGATATTCAAATTAAGAATAAAAAAGTTGGTGCTACTCTCATACCAGGCAAACCAGCACCAGTAGCTCTCCCAGCCTACCTTGCTACTTGGAAGGAAACAGAACTTGTACCCCACATGGCCCTATTTACAGATGACAAAAAGGGTCAGTAAAAACTGCCCCTTTACTCTTGATACTGTCATATGTGGCCTTGCCCTTAATCCCTCTGCCCTGGCTCTCTGACCACGGCTAGGACAAGGCAAGTCCTCCCCCACTGAATCACCTCAACCCCAAGTGTGGAAGCCGGTAAGCAGCGGATGAACAGACAGAAGGCACAGCCTGCACAGAGCTTCCTCAGTACACAACTTTGGCAAAAGGACTTATTTAAGAAAAGTCTCCCCTAAGATATCCTGCCTTCAGGACAAGGGCTACAAGCACATACACGATTTATCCCAAAGAAAATGCATTTGGGTCACTATGGAACAGAATGTTTTACACAAAGGCTTAAAGAAGTAATGTCGCCCACCCTCTGATACCACACGCATGTGCGTGCACACTCCTCCTCCTACCACCAAACACCAGTGATTATAAAAACCAAGCTCTACAATGAAGAGGCTTGGCATAAGGTGGGGCCTAGGCCAGCACAAAGAAATCCTGTAAATGAATTGCATTTAAATGTTCTTTACCAAATGTTCTATATCAATATTCTATATCAAATGTGCTGTTCAATATGGTAACCACACACGGCTACCAAATATGTCAAATGTAGACATGAAATAAGGACATGAATTTTTAATGTAAATAATAATGGCCACATGCAGTTACTGGCTACCATGTTAGGCATCATACCTGCCACAGCTGTGAGCACACTGGCCTGGTTAGCTATATGGCAGTGGCTGGGGATCACAAGGATTACTCCCCAGTTAGGTCAGCACAAGAACCAGGACCACAGCAAGCACACGTCTGTCAACAGTGACATACATCTGTGATGCTGCCAGACAGATGCTCTTGAAGTGGGCAGAATGTAACTGCAGAGCCAGAAGACTCTTAGAACTTGTAGCTGGCTTATTCAGGATTCGTTAGCACAGTCAGGAGAAAACCTGACCTCAGAAACCTGTCCTAAAGGGAAATTACTAGAAAAATTAGAGCTTGTACTTCATAATTTAGAGGAAGCAAGGATGACAAAACAAGCCAAAGAGAAACGTTTGTCACCTGGCCTTTAAGAGGCCTCAGACAAAAACACAGGAAAAGACTCCTCCACAAGAGGGCTTTTACTTTGTAACTTTAGAAAGGAGCAGGCACAGCACCCCGTAAGCAGCTGCCCATTCCAGCTCTGCCCCTCAGGAAGAACTACCTTTGGCCTTCCATTCTAAGGCTAATCCTCTAAAACAGGAGTCAACAAACTGCGGCCCACGGGCCAAACCAACCCTACGCATTCTTGTAAGTAAAGTTTTACTTCTAAGGCACAGCCATGATCACTAACTTACACCTGGTCTCTGGCTGCTTTGACATCGTAACAGTAGAGCTGAAGCGTTACAAGAGACACATATGGCCCACAAAGTGTAAAATA
Organism: Lontra canadensis; assembly: GCF_010015895.1. Lineage (NCBI taxonomy): Eukaryota > Metazoa > Chordata > Mammalia > Carnivora > Mustelidae > Lontra > Lontra canadensis. The sequence goes on from NW_022631029.1 coordinate 9,623,391, forward strand.
TTTAACTGTCCAACCTTTACAGAAAAAGTTTGCCAACCTCTATTTTAAAGATGATAACAGCCTTTAACACAGTCTGGTGAGAGAGCAGAGGATCAGAGATGTGAAACTGCTTTTTCTCAAGGGGCCAGAGTGGTGAACCTACAGATATGGGGCACAGAACCCTGGTGGGGCTTGCCTGCTGGGAGGGTATAGGGAAGGGACCTTCCCCTGGGTGCCAAGGCTCAGCCTCAGGGTCGGCCCTAGACTTACTGTCCCCCAGGATCAGTTCCACTTCCTCGTCTGCATCAGAGTCTTCATCCTCCCCATCCTCTCCCTCCTCTAGAAGGTTTGCTAGCTCCTCATCAGAGGGAGAAAAGTCATTGTCCCCATCCTCCCCTGCGTTCTCGTTGTTGTCATCCTCCTCCAACTCCGCCTCCAGCAACTGGTCAGTGTCAAGCTCATCTAGGTCATCAGTGTCGTCATCATCTTCATCATCATCTTCTTCCTCCTGTTCTTCCTCTTCCTGGTAAGAGAGCATGAGGTCCATTAGGAAAAACACAGAGACCTAACCCATGTGGGCCACACGGGAAGTCTTTCCCTTCTTCCCAAAGGACTGGGGAGAACCTGTCAGTAAAGAGTGATAACCTAGGTAATCTAATGAAGATCGAGACAGACACAAGTTCCTCAAGATACTCAAAGCACATCTCAGACAAGGATTACTGGTCACGCCACAAAGGCATTACTGGTCACACAATCCTTATCCAAGAAAACACAAAATTCATTCAATATTTTAGATTCCTAAATAACTAATAAAACCAAGGGAGCTCTTCTCTCTTCTCCTTCATCAACCAAGCCAAGTGAAATCAATTGGGCCACTGGAACAAAAAAGCAATGCTTTAAAAAGACAGAGGAAGAACACAGCTGCTGAGTCAGCTCCAAAGCCCTTCAAGGTCTTGCCCTTCATCTTATAACCAAGGAAGTGAGTAAACCTCTAACAGCCCTATCATAAGTATCCAATGATCTAAATGTCCAACAAACTGTGTAATACAGAACATAACAGATATCTACAATTTCTGTTACAAGCCACACACACGAAAACACACACAAAGTATGCTAGAGAAACCGTCCTTCCCTCCATTCTTAAGAGATCTTTCCAAAATCAGGAAAACTACCAAAAAAACTAATGAAATATATTACTGGCTCTGGGTACCCTGGGCTTTGAAAGGGTACATTCTAGCCTCTGCCACAAATTTCAACTTTGCACTAGAATCCAAATTATGTTCTTTCCTGCTTGAAAGGAAATAAAGAACCCTCTATTTCGATAAGGATAACAGGTGTTCCCAAGTAAATGTGACCATCATTCACTTTTCCTTGTGCTTGAACACCACGTGTCAACCTTGCGAGTAGCAAAAGGATTCTAATTCCTGCAACAACAAAATATAAAATTCATTTAAAACATCAGCCTAATGAAAGTCAAGAAAGAACAAGCCCAACGTATACAAAAAAAAAAAGCGTAAAATAAATTTTTAAGTGTTGCTGCACGCCAATCATATAAAACCTAAAATTTTGTCCTTATTTGACCACGAGTGTTCATCAGCTATAATATAAAGTACACTCATGTTTATTAGAGTAGCCATGCCTTTATGGACTTTTGATAATTTTGGAACCAGCCTTTAGAGACTTTTTGATATGCTGTTTGACTTAAGACTTTTTAACAATTTCCAGCAGCTATATGGGAAAGACTAACCCCTTTACTCAGTAAACCTAAGACTTGTACAAATGTGTCTATGGTCTAGACCAGAGCCTGCACATGCTTGAATATGAGAACACATATAACACCTGAGACCACTGTTCTACAGCCTAGGCCACATTATCTCCTCCATACAGATGGCTACTAAGCATTCACCTACTGGAAAGGCATTAACAGTGCTTGGAGGCAGTAATGACAAACTGAGACACAGTTTGTCTTAACTCCTACAAGCTTATCAGCTCATACAAATATTGGAAAAAGGGAGAAGGGTCAAGATTCAGGAAAAAATCCAAAGTGCTTACCACATTACAATTTTTGCCTCTTTTTTCCAGGCATATTTTCATGGCCTTGACCAAAATTAGTTCTAATTCATTAATAAAGTACCACAGTTAAAAACGAGTACATTAAAGAAAAAAGTATACAAAGCCCTGTGTTTCTTAAGCCTCTATGGGACAATATAATTATTCATTTAGAATTTAAGATGACATAACTTTTTTTATTTTTAGTTTTGATCCTGAAATTAATACATAGTTACTGTTTGCACATATGGCATTATTTAAAGAATGGGACAGGAGAAAATGCCCAGGCTTTGGGATCAAACACGCCTGGGTTCGAATCCTAGCTCTGCCAATTACATGGCATGAGAACCTGTGCAATTAACATAAATTTTCAATGTCCCATAACTTTTAAAGGTCCACAGTTGAGTAGGTATATAACAGGTTACATGGTCCAAACAGACATCTCTTAGCCAACAGATTTAGGAAAACCATTCTTTTTCATTTCTAAAAACATCAAAGCCTACCGGATGCAGGAGAAATGCAAAGAAGGTCCTAAATCAAAAGCAATCCTAGAAAAATAGGTCAATCAGGGTCTGAGCTCTGAACTACAGATAACGTTCCAAATTCTTCCAGAAGACTACAAATTCAAAACCTTTACTTAATTTTGTAGTAGAAGAAACAGTTTATATATATTCGTCCTAGAAGACCATGAGCATTTATGTGACCATGACAAGGTAAGGGAAATGAGTAGGAAGGGGAGGCTCTACCTGAATCTCAAGTAAAATATATCACTCCATCATTTAAACTCTCTGGTTAATGATCAATACTGGTTTAACATGTATTTTGTTACACATGGATATGACCATAAACTTACTTTCTAAATTTTAAATCTGAAGCCTGAATCATAAAACGCGCTCACAACATCTGTCCAAAATACTGTACAATCTGGGGCGCCTGGGTGGCTCAGTTGGTTGGGCATCTGCCCTCAGCTCAGGTCATGATCTCAGGGTCCTGGGACTAAGCTCCCCATTGGGCTCCCTGCTCAGTGGGGATTCTGCTTCTCCCTCTCCCTCTATCCCTCCCTCCAGTAGTGCTCTCTCTCTCAGATTTAAAGAAAAAAAGAAAAAAAAAATACTTTAAAGAAAGAAAAAAGGAGGAGGGAGGGAGGGAAAACAAAATACTGTAGGGTCTAATTCTGTAGCTGAACTCAGAAGAGAGTCTAGGAAGTAACTTTAGGAGGATTCTTTGCTGGTTTAAGTACCTGATTGGCAACATGAACCCCTTCCTTTCATATCTAAAGATTTAAGGAGTAGTCAAACAGTGGTTTAAAAAAAAAAAAAAAAAACTAGAAATGATTACTTAATGAAAAAAAAATCTTGCTAAAATCCAGAATCACCTCCAACAACATTTAAATAAGGTTTTAGATCTAGGAATATTATGGGGTTTTAAAAAATTATCTAAGACTTTAAGGCCTTGGAAACAGAATTAGAGGAACTCAGGGTCAGGGTGTTTTGAACTTCTAATAAATTCTCCTACAGGAAGAATACCAAAACTCTTCCCAATTCCACTGCTAAGTCAATTTCATGGTTGTCCAAAGCCCCAAAGCCCTGATTTGGGGTTAACCAACCCACTCTCCTCCTATACAGACAAGTCAACTGGCATGAGCTCCCTCAGCTGCCCTCTGGTCCCATCTCCACATCTAAACCTTACTTAACCCTGGTCTGAGTAGGAAGCCAACCTTCCACTCGTGCTCTGAGCCACAGTCCTCTCCGGATATAATTACCTCAGCCACCCACCACACCTCCCACACACCCACCTTCACGCTTCTCCCCACCGGCTCCTCCTCTTCTCTGAGGAGGGCCAGGCTGCCCAAACCTAAGCACTTCCCATCCAACTCTCAGATGGCTCCACCCATTTGTACCACAGAAACTTAAAATCTCTTAATTCTAAAACTGAACTCAAAGCACCACTAAATCCAGTAACTTTTCTATACTTCTCCCAGTTACCAAGTGAAAATCTCACATATCTTTCACTTCTCCCACTCCAGTGGCTTCATAGCCAGTTCACTACTGTTTCCCACAAATGTAAGGTCCCCAGGACTCCCTCCTGTCCACTCCCATTACACTCACTGAATGCTCCCTCCTCACACACATTCTCCCTTCTCTTCCTCGTCTCCAGTCTCTCCAGCTCTCTATGGTCTTATCCATTTCCAGATCCAAAACCCCAGGAGCTCCATCAACATGGCCCATATTCCAGAAATACAGCAGAAGCACTATTTACTGATCTAATGCCAACTTCCGTGAAACTCAATTTCTTGTTAAAGAGGTGATTTAATTCAATCAGTGGCTCCTACTCAGATGTGATCATCAGAAGCACCTGGGAAAAAGTTTTCCAAAATATTCCTAAACCACACCCAGGGTCCAGGCTGACAGAACCAACCTTTCTATGAAGCTCACCCAGGTGAATTTCAGAAAGTTTGCCCAGGAACTGTGAAGGCAACCCTAATGAAGATGTCCTCTGACTAGGGCGCCTGGGTGGCTCAGTGGGTTAAAGCCTCTGCCTTCAGCTCAGGTCATGATTTCAAGGTCCTAGGATCAAGCCCCACATCGGGCTCCTCTGCGCAGCGGGGAGCCTGCTTCCCCTTCTCTTTCTCTCTGCCTGCCTCTCTGCCTACTTGTGATCTCTGTCAAATAAATAAATAAAATATTTAAAAAAAAAAAAAGAAAGATGTCCTCTGAGTACCTTCTGGTTCTAAAGTTCTCCTTTTCTGTAATATACCCTAGCCACAGACTCCCAGTGACAGAACCAAAAAGCTGATTCCAGGTACTCCACTGACCTTCTCTGCTACATCCAACTGTCTTGTTCTCTAGGACTTAAATAATTTGATTTTTTTTAATTAGTGCATTTGTTTCTAGACCATTCAAAAGTCTTCTTGAATACATGTCTCATTTTCAAGAGAAATAGCTTCTAGCTTATATTACCTTCAAAAATACAACCAACCTCTTAGAAAAACAAACCTCTGGTGATGCTTTAAGAACTGTTAATCTAATAAATAAAATCTTTAAAAAAAAAAAAAACTCTTAATCTAAAAACTATGATAGCTTTATAAAAATGTAATTAAAACCTGAGCCTAAGGGCACCTGGATGGCTCAATCAGTTGAGCGTCTGCCTTCAGCTCAGGTCATGATCCCAGGGTCCTGAGTTCAAGCCCCACACAGGGCTCCCTGCTCGGTTGGAGGGCCTGCTTCTCCCTCTTCCTCTGCCTGCTACCCCCCCTGTTTGTGCTCTCTCTCTCAATAAATATTTTAAATAAATAATAAAACCTAAGCATACTCTCTTGACAATTCATTCAACATGTCATATTTTATAAAAGGTAAACTCCTGCTTCTCCTTCTGACACTTGTTTCTGGTGTTAACAATCATTAAAAGGCTCATTTCAGAGTCATAAACACTTGTGTTTTTCTCCTCACAGAATCTAACTCAGAGATACTTTAAAAATTTACAGGGGGCGGGAAGGGAGCACCTGGATGGCTCAGTGGGTTAAGCCTCTGCCTTATATCTCAGGGTCCTGGGATCAAGCTCTGCGTCAGGCTCTCTGCTCAGCAGGGAGCCTGTTTTTCCTCTCTCTCTGCCTGCCTCTCTGCCTACTTGTGATCTCTCTCTCTCCTCTATCAAATAAATAAATAAAATCTTTTTTTTTTTAAAGTTAAAAAAAAAATTTAGGGGGGAGAAAAAGACCTTTCAGGAATCAATGTCCAGGCTTACAGCAGGTGTGTAATCAGTAAAGATTCTTACCATCCGCTTCTAGGCAGTGGAGAACACACAGGAAGCACAGCACAGTGTGTCCCAGATTCCAAAATGGAGTGAAGAAAAGAGAGCATTATTCCCTTGTTTTTGCTTTTTAAATTTAAGGTTAACTATAATTAGCTGAAATGTACTGCCTTTTCAAAATCTATGAATAATGATCAAATTAACTAATCTTTGGTTTTATAATTTTCCTACAGATACCAAAATTCCAATGGATAATATGAGCTTTGATAAGTGACTGGCTTAATCTCTGCCTTCATCAAACACCTGAAGGCTGGAGAACTAGCAACCTTAGGAACCAAATATTTATGGATGTCAAATACATCATATATATCTTCATTCGACAATATGTTGATTCCATTCATCCCTTCTTATTAATCTCCAAACTTACTGAAACATAAGGGTAAAAGACAACCATTTTTGGGGTATGTAAATTATATCTCAATAAAGCTTTCTAAATAAATATATATTTATATAGGCACTTTATACTGGACCATTTCATCAGGTGGCAGCTGACCATTCATACTTCTAATTTTATTTTGCTAAGGTGAAAAGGCAAATTCAAAGGTGTCAATCACAGGTGCTGGCATCCCTGAGCCGTATGTCATACCTGGGACATCTGAGAAGACCTGAGAGCAGACATCTAGACTAGGACAAAACTTTGAATGGCAAATGACTTATAAGAAAATTAAATCTCCAATTTTAAAATTAGGTGAAGCACACAAAGGAAAGTAAGTTAAAAATAAAATCAAGCTGGCACAGGGAAGAGAGAAATCTAATGGAGATAGTAAACATTGCAAACACTACTGCAAGGTTCCAGGAGGATGTGTGAATCAACAAAAATCAGAATATGAAGGAAATGTGCTTAGACAGGTACGGTATATCCCACTAAAACACCTCTAAATCAAAATCAAAATGCCAAGGGCTTAAGAGTAAAACCAGTTCTCTAAGGAGATCCTTTAAATATGAAATGCACCAGATAATCCCTAAGTACCGTGGTGTCAGTATGTAATGAAAAAAGCCTTGAAATCCAGAAGCAACGCTAACTTACCTACATTGCCTACAAAGACACCTAGTTCCCTCCCAGCTAGAAGCTTTTAGGCTCTTCCATGGACTGGGTCCTAGGACCACTCATTAGGGCTCTCTTGAGTCCGCGCCTCTCGACTTCAGCTGTCCATGACAAGAAAGTTTCTATTTTTCCTTCCTGCACCACAAATATAGAAGTCCTAACAAATACTATACCCACGCCCCTTTCTAATCTCTGTTTAACCTCTCCAAAAGGAAAGTTAAACAGAAGCACAGGAGAAGAATCAAGAAGTCCTTTCTCTTAAGTTGTTTCTTTACAGTTGTCTCTTGCTTCCATAGCCAGTCATGAGAAAATTCACCTCTCATCACTTCATGTCTGCAAGAAGAATGAGGCTGACCCCAAGAACAGCAGCCCTCCAGATCCCAAGGTGTCTAGGGCAATGCCAGATTCTCTTTTCCTGATCTCCTCCTCAAAGACAATGGGTACCACATGGACTGGACCACAGATCACAGTCTCAAGACTATTATTTCCACTCCCTCATAAACTGCAAGGATATAGGAGGGTAGGAATAATGGTGCTGATAAATAAACCCAATTCTTGCTTCAGATTTACATGTTACAACATGTAACATCCAAGAAGCCTAAGACAACTGATAGGTGGTAATGATCTACAAGTGACAAGGGCAGCGATGAATGAAGCCAGAGGACAAGATGGTCTGTACCACTGTAATATACTGACAAACAGTTCAACAACATCATCTTCTCTATCTGTTCAAGGATAAAGTACATCATGTTTCATGACAGCTATAGTGGAAAAGAGTGTGCATTAAGGGAGTGGAGTGACTAAGGTAACAAAAGGCCACAAGAATAAAAGAACAGACACTATTAAGAAACCAAACCAGGGCAACCACATGACATTTGGAGGATCTAATACCACTTACAAGCTCTGCTACCAAGAAACACTACCAACATGTACAAGTTAAACAGTACAGCACTCAAGAAAATATGAAGATCCATGTCACGAATAAACCAAAGATCTCAAAGAGCACCTGGGTGGCTCAGTTGGTTAAGTGTCCAACTCTTGATCTCAGCTCAGGACTTGAACTCAGGGTTGTGAGTTTAAGCCCCACACTGGGCTCCATGCTAGGTGTGGAGCCTAGTTAAAAAAAAAAATTCTCAAGTATCCTTCTGCAGAACTCTCCCTTTTACCTGTATCTCAGAACTCACATGAGCTTTAAACAATACAAGCTCCTCCCACCCATGAACCAAAGAGATCACTGAGGACCCTCTAAGCCATGCACTGGAAAGCATTAACAACCCCCTTCCACACTAGGGAACACCTAGAAACACTGGGTGAAGTGTTCTGTTGGGTTTTTTTTGGGGGGGGTGTTAAGATTTTATTTATTTATTTGACAGAGAGAATATAAGCAGGCGGAGCAGCAGGCAGAGGGAGAGGGAGAAGCAAGGTCCCCATGGAGTGGGGAGCCTAATGTGGGGCTCAATCCCAGGATGCTGCAATCATGACCTGAGCCGAAGGCAGACACTTAACTGACTGAGCCACCCAGGCGCCCCAGGTGAAGTGGTTTTGAACTCTAGAGCCTAACTGTCCTTTTGAATAAATACAGCATTCAAAAAACCATGGTACTGCTTCTGGTTTCCAGTGTGGCATGTGAGCTGAAAGTCACCACCCTTAAAACACTGAACAAACTGAAAAGTCAACAGCTCTTTTTAGATTTGACAGAGAGGTGGGGTCACTGGGACACCAGTGCCCCCCAAACTGGAGACACCAACAAGAAAATGCAGAAAATTGTAACTAGTCAGAGCATAAACCCAAAAGGATAAACCTCCATAGGTACCAGTGCCAAGGTTGGGAAACCTAAACTATGAACTCACAAATTGCTAGACACAATTCTGAGGATAAATCTTGAGAGAGACAAACTCCTTGGTGACCCAGTCATCACTTTTGTGAGTTTGACCTCTAGGAACTTTTGTGAGTTTGACCTCTAGGAACTTGACCAGGATCTCACAGTGAATATCTGAGAAAAATCCCCTTGGGCTTCCAGCAGAAGGTCGGTGGAGGGGGGATCATTTTGAAATACATTAGAGCATTCTGTTCTTCTTAACAAGGCCTCCTCTCAGGAGAAACTATTTACCCAGACCCTAACCTGCTGGGACATTATCAGAGCCTAACTGACCTGGGGGAAGGAAAACACACAACTCCAGTCCACTCTAGCCACCCTGTCCCTCTAAAAGGGGATGGAAAAAACTCAGAACCATGTGGGAAGTTCATAGTACAGAGGTACAGACTCACTAAAACACTTCCCTTCTCCCACACCTTGCCACCACATTACTAAAGGCTAACTGACAGTTCTTTTTATCCAGCACATCATATCCAGCTATCAAGAAAAAAATTACAGGGCGCCTGGGTGGCTCAGTGGGTTAAGCCACTGCCTTCAGCTCAGGTCATGATCTCGGGGTCCTGGGATCGAGTCCCGCATCGGGCTCTCTGCTCAGCAGGGAGCCTGCTTCCCTCTCTCTCTCTGCCTGCCTCTCTACTTGTGATCTCTCTCTGTCAAATAAATAAATAAAATCTTTAAAAAAAATAAAAATAAATAAAAATAAATAAAAATTACAGGTACCTGCCTGGCTTAGTCATAGGAGCACATGACTCTTGATCTCTGGGTTGTGAGTTTGAACCCCAGTCATCATACACACACTGGGTGCAGAGATTGCTTAAAAATAAAATCTTCAGGAAAAAAATTATAAGACCTACTAAAAGGGAAAAACACACAGTCTGAAGAGACAGAGCAAGCACTGGACCCAGCCCTAGATATGGCAAGAGTTATTAGACCAGGAATTTAAGACAACCATGGTCAAGACGCTAAGGGAGCTCTCTAATGAATAAACTGGACAGCATGCAAGAAGAGAAAGGCAACAGGAACAGAGACATGGAAATCTGAAGAAAGAACCAAAAAGAAATACCATCAACTAAAAACACTGTGACAGGGGTGCCTGGGTGGCTCAGTGGGTTCAAGCCTCTGCCTTCAGCTCAGGTCATGATCCCAGGGTCCTGGGATCGAGTCTCGCATCGGGCTCTCTGCTCAGCAGGGAGCCTGCTTCCCACCCGCTCCAACCCGCCGCCCCTGCCTGTCTCTCTGTGATCTCTGTCAAATAAATAAATAAAATCTTAAAAAAAAAGAAAAAACCACTGTGACAGAAATGAAGAATGGCTTTGATGGGCTTTATTAGTAGACTGTACGTAGCTAAGAAAAGAATCTCAGAGTGTGAGGATATCTCAAAAGACACCACCAGAACTGAAAAGCAGAGAGAACAAAGACTGAAAAACAGAACAAATATCCAAGAATTGTGGGATGAGTACAAAAGGTATAACACACTCATAACAGGAATTCTAGAAGGAAGAGAAAAAAAGAATGGAAGACATATTTGGGGGCAACTTGGTGGCTCAGTCAGTTAAGCCTCAGAGTCCTGATACTAGCTAGGTCATCATCTCAGGGTTGTTGGATCAAGCCTCATGTTGAGCTCCACTGGGCCATGAAGCCTGGTTAAGATTCTCTCTGTCTGGGGCACCTGGTTGGCTCAGTGGGTTAAGCCTCTGCCTTCAGCTCAGGTCATGATCTCAGGGTCCTGGGATCGAGCCCCACATCGGGCTCTCTGCTCAGCAGGGAGCCTTCTTCCCCACTCCCCGCCTGCCTGCCTCTCTGCCTACTTGTGACCTCTCTCTCTGTCAAATAAATAAAAAAATCTAAAAAAAAAAAAAAAAAAAGATTCTTTCTCCCTCTCTCTTTCCCCCGCCCTCTCTAAAAGAAGAAAAAGAAGGAGGAGGAGGAGGAGGAGAAGAAGAAGAAATATTTGAATCAATGATGACTGAAAATTTTGCCAAAATTAAAGTCAGACACCACACCACAGATCCAGGAAGCTCTAAGAACACTGAGTAAGTTAAATGCCCCCCAAAATAACCTACACATAGGTACATCATTTTCAAACTACAGAAAATCAAAGATTAAAAAAAAAATCCTTATGCAGCCAGAGGGGGAAAAGACCTTACCTACAGAGGTAAAAAAGATAAAACAAATTGTACCACACATCTCCTCAGAAACCATGCAAGCAAGGAGAGAGGGAAGTGAAATACTTAAAATGTTGAGAGACAAAAACCACCAACCTAGAATTTCATAATCTTGTCCCGTGAAAGTATCCTTCAAAAGTGGAGAAATCAACTCTTCTTCAGACAAACAAGAATTGAGGGCATTTGTTGCCAATGGACCTATCTTGCAAGAAGTGTTAAAAGAAATTCTTCAGAGGGAAGAATAATGATCAAGGTCAGAAACTCCAATCTACATAAAAGAAGAACAGTGGAGAAGGAAAAAGTAAAGGTCGAATAAACGTTTTATTTTTCTTCTTTTTTAGGAATGTATTTATTTATTTATTTATTTAGAGAGGAAAGAGCGAGTGTGGGTGTAAGCAGGAGCAGAAGGGAGGGGCAAAAGGGAAAGGGAGAAGCAGACTCCTGCTGAGCAGGGAGCCGGACTCAGGCTCAATCCCAGGACCCTAAGATCAGGACCTGAGCCAAAGGCAGATGCTTAACCAACTGAGCCACCCAGGCGCCCCTATTTTTCTTAATGGATTTTTGTACAAGATAATAATAGTTTATCCAAAATAACACCAATAACGTGTGACTATATAAGATTATGTGTGTGTGTGTGTGTATATATATATATACACACACATATATATATACACACACACATATGCTTATGTATGCTTATACATAAATATAATGAAGGACAGCAATAAAACAAGGGAAAGAAGAGAAAAATTAGGATTATTCTATATTAAGGTACTTGTACTACCGAAAGAGGGAGTGTCATCTGAAAGTAGACTTGGATTACATGTAAAGGTATATATACAGCAACCTCTAGGAGAACCACTAAAAAAAGTATAACTAATATGCCAACAAAGAAGAGAGTCGAAACTTAGAAAAATGCTCAATTAAAACCACAAAACACTTATAAAGAGTAGCAGACAAAAACAGGAACAAAAAACGAGGGCAACAAAGAGAAATCAGTTACAAGTACAGAAATGAAGCCAACTATACAAATAATCACTGGGAATGTCAATACTCCAAACACATCAATTAAAAGACATTATCCATGTGGATCAAGAAGCAAGACCCAGGGGCACTTGGGTGGCTCAGTGGGTTAAAGCCTCTGTCTTCGGCTCAGGTCATGATCTCAGGGTCCTGAGATCGAGCCCCACATCGGGCTCTCTGCTCAGCAAGGAGCCTGCTTCCTCCTCTCTCTCTCTCTGCCTGCCTCTCTGCCTACTTGTGATCTCTGTCAAATAAATAAATAAATAGTTTAAAAAAAAAAAAAAGAAAAAGAAAGGAAAAAGACCCAACCAACTACATGTTGTGCACTAGAAACCCAGTTTAAATAAAAACACACATACAGGAGCGCCTGGGTGGCTCAGAGGGTTAAGCCTCTGCCTTCGGCTCAGGTCATGATCTCAGGGTCTTGGGATCGAGCCCCACATCGGGTTCTCTGCTCAGTAGGGAGCCTGCTTCCTCCTCTCTCTGCCTGCCTCTCTGCCTACTTGTGATCTCTGTCTGTCAAATAAATAAATAAAATCTTTAAAAAAAAAAAAAAACACATACATTTCAAAAATAAATGCATGGAGAAAGAGATACCATGCTAACATGAATTTAAAAAGCCAAGATAACTATATTATTTTCAGACAAAGCACACTTCAGACCAAGGAAAGTTATCAGGAATAAAGAAGGACATTATATGATGAAAAAGGAATCAATTTTCCAAGGAAACGTAACAATCCTTAACATATACATGCCTAATACAGAGCATCAAAATACAGGAGGGGGGAAAAAAAAAAAAAAACAGGAGGCAAAAACTGACAGAACAGATGAATCCATTTACTCTAACTAGAGACTTTAATACCCCTCTATCAGAAAAGAAAAGATACAGGGGCTGCCTAAGTGGCTCAGTGGCTTAAGCATCTGACTCTTGATTTCAGCTCAGGTCATGATCTTGGGGGTCCTAGGATTGAGCCCCACATCAGGCTCCAAGCTTAGCACAGTGTCTGCTTGTCCTTCTCCCTCTGCTCCTCCCCCAAGCTTGAGCTCTTGAGCTCTCTTTCTCTCAAATAAATAAATAAAATCTTAAAAAAAAAGAGAGAGAGAGAGAGAACTGGAAAGATACAGCAGGCATAAAATCAGTAAGGAGATGGCTGAAGTGATCAAACCATCTATCTACTGAATATAATGGACATCTATTGACTACTTTGTCCAACAACTCAATACACATTCTTCTCAAACTCACATGAAATATTCACCAAGATAGACACATTCTGGGCCATGAAGCACACCTTAACAAATTTAAAATAGAAATCATATAATATTTGCTCTCAGACCACAATGGCATTAAACTAAAAATTAGTAACAGAAGTATAGTTAGCAAACCCCAAATACTTGGGAGATTAAAAAACACACTTCTGAATAGCATGAGTCAAAGAAATCTCAAAAAATGCTTTGAACTAAATGAAAATGAACACACACTTATAAAATCTGTGGGGTGCAGTGCAACTAGTGCATAGAAGGAAAATTACAGTACTGAATGCATATTATTAGACAAGAATAGCTTGTCTAAGCTAAGCTTCCACCTTAGAAAACTAGAAATAGAAGAGCAAATCAAATCCAAAGCAAGCAGAAGAGAAGAACAGAAATCAAGAGTAGATATCAATGAAATTGAAAACAGGAAATTAATAGAGAAATCAATGCAGTCAAAGCTGGTTCTTTAAAAAGATTGATAAAATTAGGGACAACTGGGGGGCTCAGGTCGTGATCCCAGGGTCCTGGGATGGAGCCCGTGTCAGGTTCCCTGCTCAGTGCAGATCCTGCTTCTCCCTCTCCCTCTGCCCCTCCCCTGCTCAAGCTCTCTGTTGCTCTCTCTCAAATAAATAAATAAAATGTTTAAAAAAAAAAAAAGACGATAAAATTGATAAGCCTCTAACCAGGCTAAGAAAAAAAGAGGACACAAATTACTAACATCAGAAATGAAAGAGAGGACACATCAGTATAGACCCCATGGACAATAAAAAGGTAAAAGAATTCTGGGGCACCTGGTAGCTCAGTCAGTTGAGCTGAGCTTGGCCTCTCAGCTCAGGTCAGGATCTCAGGGTCATGGAACCAAGCTCCACATTGGGCTCCACATTCCACTACCCTTCTCTCTGCTCGCACATGAGCACTCTCCCTCTCTCTCAAAAAAACTAATTAAGGGGCGCCTGGGTGGCTCAGTGGGTTAAGCCTCTGCCTTCGGCTCAGGTCATGACCCCAGGGTCCTGGGATCGAGCCCCGCATCGGGCTCTCTGCTCAGCGGGAGGCCTGCTTCCTCCTCTCTCTCTCTGCCTGCCTCTCTGCCTACTTATGATCTCTCTCTCTGTCAAGTAAATAAATAAAATCTTAAAAAAAAAAACCTAATTAATTAAATCTTTAATTTAAAAAATGACAAAAGAATTCTGAGGGGTGCCTCGGTGGCTCAGTAGGTTAAAGCCTCTGCCTTCGGCTCAGGTCATGGTCCCAGGGTCCTGGGATTGAGCCCCGCATTGGGCTCTCTGCTTAGCAGGGAGTCTGCTTCCCTTCCTCTCTCTCTGCCTGCCTCTCTGCCTACTTGTGATCTCTGTCAAATAAATAAATAAAATCTTTAAAAAAAAAAAAAGAATTCTATGAACAACTGTATGCCCACAAATTTGATAACCTAGATGAAACAGACCACTCCTTGAAAGACAGACACCATTTTTCAAAAAGCACAGATGATCTGAATAGGCGTTTAGCTATTAAAGAAATTTAATCAATAATTAATAACCTTCCAAAACAGAAAGCACCAGGCTCACATGGGTTCACTGATGAATTCTACTAAACATAAAAAAGTATAACAATTGTCTAAAATCTCTTCTAGAAGACAGAAGCAGATAAAATACTTTCTGATTCATCATATGAGTCCAGCATTATCCTAATACCAACCCCAAAGACATTATAGTAGTACCCCCCTCCTTATCCAACAGGGATATGTTCCAAGACACCCACCCCCAGTGGATGCCTGAAAATAAGGATAGTACCAAATCCAACATATATGTTGTTTTTGCTAAACATGCGTGCCTATGATAAAGTTTAGTTTATAAATTAGGCACAGTAAGTAATTAGTAACTTATGTGAATATGGTCTTTCAAAATCTGATTGTATTCTTGTGACGATGTGAGACGATAAAATGCCTACATGGTAAGACACAGTGAGGTGAATGAGGCACTGTGATGCAGGCTATTACTGACCTTCTGACCATACATCAGAAAGAGGGTCACCTGTTTCCAAACTGGAGTTGACTGCAGGTAACTGCAACAATGGAAAGTGAAACCACAGAAAGTGAAACTACAAATGGGGGGCTGGAAGGGAGGGAGGGAGGACTACTGCACAAGAAATGAAAACTACAGTCCAACCTCTTTCATGAACACAGATGTAAAAATCCTCAATGAAATATTAGCAAATCATATTGCACAGTGTATAGAAAGAATTATACACCACAACCAAATAGGATGTATTATAGCTACGCAAGGATGGTTCACATTTTAAAATCAATTAATGTAATTCATTACTTCAACAGGCTATAGAAAAAAGATCGCATCAACAGATTCAGAAAAAACTAACAAAACCCAACACCCATAACTGAAAACTCTGAGTAAAACTGGAATGGAGGGGAGCTTTCTTCAACCAGATAAAGGACTGTTAAGAAACCCAGCTAATATCATACTTAATGGTGAGAAACTGAGAACTTCCCTGCTAAGATCAGAATCAAGATCACTACTTTTCAACATCATACTGAAAGTCCTAGTTAATACAATAGGTAAGAAGAGTGGGGGAAAGGGTACAGACTAGGAAAGAAGAAATAAAACTGTCAATGTTTGCAGATGATAGGACTATGCAGAAAATCCCAAAGAACTGATACTGAAAACTGAATTAAACAATTACAGCAAGTGCTGCAGGACACAAAAGTAATTCACAATCTTTCCTATTTAACAGCTTTCCTGCACCCGAGCAATGAACAAGTGGAAACTAAAATTAAAAACACAGTATCACTTACATTAGCCCCACCTCTCAAAATTTAATACTTAGGTATAAATGTAACAAAATATGTAAAAGATCTGTAGGAGGAAAACTGTATTACTCTGATGAAAGAGTAATGGACAGGAAGACTCAATACTGTCAAGATGTCAGATCTTCCTAAACTGATCTATAAATAAATATAAGGCACTCCCATTCAAAATCCCAGCAGCTATGTTGCAGATATCAACAAACTGATTCAAAAGTTTATATGGGGGGCGCCTAGGTGGCTCAGTGGGTTAAGCCACTGCCTTCGGCTCAGGTCATGATCCCAGGGTCCTGGGATCGAGCCCTGCATCGGGCTCTCTGCTCAGCGGGAAGCCTGCTTCTCCCTCTCCCACTCCACCTGCTTGTGTTCCCTTTCTCACTGTGTCTCTTCTACCAAATAAATAAATAAATAATCTTTAAAAAAAAAAAAAAGTTTATATGGAGAAGAAAACAACCCAGAACAGTCAACACAATAGTGAAGGAGAACAAAGTTGGAGGACTGGCATCACACAACTTCAAAACTTACTATAAAGTGACAGTAACCGAGTCAGTGAGGTATTTTAGAATACAGACAGATCAACAGAACAGTAGAGAGCCTAGAAATAAATCCACATAAAAATAGTCATTTGAGGGTACCTGAGTGGCTCAGTCAGTCAAGCCTCCAACTCTTGATTTCAGCTCAAGTCATCTCAGGGTTGTGGGATAGAGCCCTCTATTAGGCTCTACGTGGGGCATGGAGCCTGCTTAAGATTCTCTCCCTCTCCTCCTGCCCTCCTCCACCACCCCAAATAGTCAAATGATCCTCAACAAAAGAGCAGGGGCAATACAATGGGAAAAAAGTCTTCAACAAATGGTATTTAAACTGGACTTTTTTTTTAAAGATTTTATTTATTTATTTGACAGACAGAGATCACAAGTAGGCAGAGAAGCAGGCAGAGAGACAGGGGGAGGGAGGCAGGCTCCCCGCTAAGCAGAGAGCCCGATGCGTGGCTCAATCCCAGAACTCTGGGATCATTACCTGAGCCAAAGGCAGAGGCTTTAACCCACTGAGCCACGCAGGCACCCCTAAACTGGACATTTATAAGCAAAAAAAAAGAATAAATAAATCTAGACACAGACCTTACACCCTTCAGAAAAATTAACTCCATAAGAATCACAGACCTAAGTGTGAAATGCAAAGTACAAAACTCCTAAATAACAGGAGAAAATCTAGATGACCCTGAGTTTGAAGACTTTATAGATGCAACCTCAAAGGTACAATCATGAAAGAAATAATTGATTAGCTGGACTTCATAAAGACAAAAACTTCTGCTCTGTGAAAGACACAGTCAAGAGAATGAGAAGATAAGCCACAAACTAAGAGGAAATATTTGAAAATAACATATCATATAAAATACTATTAGCCAAAGTATTCAAAGAATTCTTAAAGGTTAACAAAAACACAAGCAACCTAATTTAAAAAGAAGCCAATGGCTTTGACACCTCACCAAAGAAGACCTATAAATGGCAAATAAGCATGTGGAAAGATGCTCCACAAGATAAGCCAGCGGGGAGATGCAAATTAAAGTAACAACAGAGCCTTCCACTTAGAAAGAAGCTTCCTGAAATGGGGGAGGAGCCCAGAAGGAATGTGGAGAAAGTCTCCTTCCTTTTGGTCTTGTACCAGCCATCAGGAAGGGTGTCAACAGGTTCAGTTAAATCATTTTCAGAAAACATTTGTAGCAGGCTCATAAAACTGAAAGACCTTAGTTCTTGCCTACTCCAAAAAAATCAAATGACACATTTTGGTCATGTGTAGAGACTGTTCAACTAAAGGAATGTCTATTAATTTTTAAATTTAATTAAATAGTGATATATACTACTATATATACCTATTAGAATGTCCAAAATCCAAAACACTGACAACACCAAATGCTGGTAAGGATGTGAAACAACAAGAATTCTTATTTACTGATGGTAAAAATTCAAAACGTTATATAGCCTCTTTGGCAGAAAGCTTGTCATTTTCTTAAGAAATTGAATATAACTCATCCCATACAATCTAGCAACAGCACTCCTTAGTATTTACCCAAAGGAGTTGAAATTTATGTCCACAGAAAAGCCTATACATGGATGTTTATAGGAGCTTTATGCATAGAGAATGTGGTGTGACCCCAGTTGACAGGAAAGATCTGCTCAAAGTCAGAAGTTTAAGGAACTCCTCAGAACGGATACTGACACACCACATAGGCAAGCACCTAGAATATGACCGTAACTTAAAATCCTCTATGAAAAAGAGACTAAGATTCTGTGAGACATACTAACTACCCACAATTAATAAATGTTTAATTTCCAAAAGTGTCAAAATCTTTACTTACAAATCCATTACTGTGAAAAGAGACTACACCATAAAACTGAGAAAACGCAAACCAGACCTTTATAAAGCTTAAGCCATTTCTAGGACCCATCTCAGCAGGCTGACTTTTCGGTTTTGTACTGACCCTGAGAATATGGGGGCTCCTCATCTGAAACCACACAGGGCACTGGTCCCAAAAGTGAGTTCAAGGAAACCTCCAAAACAATTTCTGTGATTGCTAATTAATCTACAAATGGAACTCACAGGACCATCAGGTACTGGGGTTAAAGGTTTATAGTAACAAACATCCGCCTTCTCCTGAGTTTTAGTTATTTTGGTAATTTTATGGATGATACGCCTGCACAATATGCCAACAGGGAACAAAGGCTAATATTAAAAAATCTTTACAGCAAAAAAAGAAAAGCATAAGATATTGTTCTATAAAGCATTGTTCAGCAACAAGATATCGCCAAGACTACTGACCTGGTCCTCCTCTTCATCCTCATCCTCTGCCAAACGTTGCCTGCCCACTTCATACAGCCTGCACACTGTGTCCATATTCAGAGCATCCATGCTGCCTTGGTTCTGAAAGAGAATACTCAATGCATGAAGAGCAGTTAGTTTTCAGAAGGCGCACATCCACATCTCAGTTAGGACTGGCATCCATGCACCTTGACTCTTCTGATACCCAAAATTCTTGAACTAACTCTGAAAATGTTATGCCTGGGACACAGAAAGGGAAAGAAAGCAAGATGAGAAGGCTGATCCCAAAGCAAGGGATACAGGCAAAAGAGATACGACCATCCTTGGAATGAATAATCTTGCTCTGGCAAGATTCAGACTCCTCTAAGAAAGGGATGACGGTGAACCCGAGATAATAGAAAATGTGACAGACTGTCCACATTGGTTTTTTTTTTTTTTTAAGATTTTATTTATTTATTTGACAGGCAGAGATCACAAGTAGGCAGAGAGGCAGGCAAATAGAGAGAGAGGTGGAAGCAGGCTCCCTGCTGAGCAGAGAGCTCGATGCGGGGCTCGATCCAGGACCCTGGGAACATGATCTGAGCTGAAGGCAGAGGCTTTAACCCACTGAGCCACCCAGGCGCCCCAGTGTCCATGTTGTTTTATACTGGGAGTTTATTATTTCTCTTATAATACATATCTCCCCATCACATGAGTAGCCTATCAATAACTACCTTCAGAAATGCATCAACTTTAGAACGTATCTTAGATCAAAAAAAATGCCTGTTGTATGACTTGAAAATGATCCTAAAGATCAGAACAAAACAGCAGGGCTTCTGCCAGCTCCCTTTACCTCAATGACAGCAAGATAGCAGTCTTTGGTGTCTGTACACAGGTCAAAGATGTTCCGTTTCACATCAATAGTTGCTGGAAAACAGAATGTGACAAGATTCAGGACTGGACTCTTGCTATGACCTTAAAACTAGCTTTTCCTCTAAAGGAATTTCAAGGTGATTGTTCACATATATTTCCATAACTTCTCAGCCTTTCAGTGAAAAATTACAGAAAAGGGAGGATCTTAAATAAGGAAAACCAAAACAGGACAAAATGAACAATGTCTGCTCTTTCATGCATACCTATAGGTTTGTAGTCAGTTGCATTAAATGTTCGAAAGGATGATCCAAAAGGGCTTTTCATCCTCTCTTCCATTAAGTCATCTTCATCATCTGCCTGCAGCATAGCTAATGGGGAGGAAAGGGGAAAGGTAGCCAAGGAGCAAAACACTATTAGAAATCAGAAACATCCCCTATTCACAAGTGCAGAAATATTAATGGACAATCAAGACTTCAGTTTCTTTGCAGTAAATCCACTCTGCCTAGTTCATTCCTCTCAGCGCATCCTCCTTGCATACCCCAAACAGTATCCTCAACCTCTCCTCTAGCTCTTAATAAGTGTTACAGCTACAGGCTTATAATATCACAAGACCACAAAAGCAAAGATTCTTCAAGTTCATAATGATACTGGGAGGATGATGACAGAGATGGGAAATTAATGCAAGAAATTTCTTTCTATACAAGATTTACTTGTTATCTTCAAAGTCAGTGGCCTTTCA
Source organism: Lontra canadensis (assembly GCF_010015895.1). Taxonomy (NCBI): domain Eukaryota; kingdom Metazoa; phylum Chordata; class Mammalia; order Carnivora; family Mustelidae; genus Lontra; species Lontra canadensis. The sequence goes on from NW_022631029.1 coordinate 9,643,809, forward strand.
CCCCAAATCAACATTATTTTCATTAACAAACTTTGTCACCATTTGTGCTCTCATTTTGTCTTTTATGTTACAACCTTCAAATGTTTTTCAATTCACATTTCAGAGACATTTCCAAACCAAAAGTATCAAATTAATGAGGGGAAAAAGGAGGAGGAAAAAGAATGTAGAAAAGTAAAAAGTTTATTACCTCCATACATCACTGTCCCCGTGTGGTTAAACACCACACGACACTGATCCAGAGCAGGAACTGTGTGTAAAAGATGGAAAGTACGAAGATCCCACTAGGAGGACAGCAGTCAAGGAAAATTATTTTATACAAAATTTCTTAAGGAACCTCACGGGAAATTCTGAAATATTAGTTTTTTCCCCTCTGTGTGAGATATGAATGTTTTGAAGGTAAGTTTTTTTTTTTAAAGAAGTAAAATAAAAATGCTTTCAAAGTAAAACAAAAGCATGTAGAATGTATATTATAGAATCATGTCCCTGAAAATCTCCTATGGTATCCTCTTATACATGAAAGCAACACGAATTCCCATCCTCTCAATAGCAACACTTCATCTTGCTCTTATGTCTAGCAATTGATTTCTGTAGTGCCAAAGGAAAATCCTCAAGACATAAAAGCCAGTTTGATACTTGAAAGAAGCACAAGGCAGGAATCTGCTCACTCTTCTCAGTACAAAGAAAAACATGCTAGTCAAAGTCATTGGTAATTATCAACCACTGGAGATTAACTAACACGTCAAAGGAGAGGCACCAAATTATTACCTGTGTGGATACTTTGACAGGATGTTGGTAGAAAGATAATTTCTGCATCAAAAACCAGCTAACAAATTGAAAATAAGACACAGGTGTAAAGGATACAATCTCAGTATTAATGATGACCTCCAGTCCATTCGGATGGAAAACGCCACTGATATTCATGTTGAACTTGTCAAACTTGTGGATGGCCTGTGCAGAGCGGACATCCCAGAGGACGCCATCATTTAAGACAAGATCATCTGTAGGATTAAAGGTGGCACAGTTCCTCTTGTAGTTGTTGGCAAGATCTGGGTTAAACAGAGTCAACAGCTTGTTGCCAGTCTGAATATCATAAATCTTTAGAGAAGAAGGGGTGGGAAGAGAAAAATCAGACCAGTCCATCCACTGATAATTCACAGAGAAGTTGTGTAAAATATCTCTCCATGTTTTCCAAATCCCACCAAAATCATGAAAGCCCTAATATTGTAAAATATCTGAAAAGTAGGAAGACTATACCAATCCAAGCAAAGTTTAAGTGCTTTGGTTCCCATTCAAGGTTTGAAAAGTCTCTTTCCCACAAGAAAATGAAAAGAGAGAATGCAATAGATACGAAAACCCTCTTCTACCCCTACCCCTTTCAATAAACAGAAAATGTTTCTACAACTGAAATGGAGAAATTCATATGGATTGACCAATAATTACTCATGGAATACTATTAAAAGGGCCACTTTTTGGAAAAAGGCATCAATGAAATACCCTTTCTCCTTAAAATCTCCCAATATTTTTAGCCCTGAAATACCAGAAGTTCCAAAGTCTATAATGTGCAACCCATGCAGAGACCAGATCTTTCCCATCAGTTTATACATATGCTGTAATATTCCCAATCTTTTAAAATAAAATCCTCCTTTAATGTAGGAACAAATAAGGAGACACCACAAGAAAACAAACAAATCGAGATCATGGGACAAGACAACTAGCCTGGTCTCTTCAAAAGTCAGTGTCATGAAAACTGGAGAAATGGTTCTTGGCTTTAAAACATTAGTGAGACATAACAACCAAATGCAATATGTGAATCTTGGCTGGATCCTGGTTCAAAAAAACAAAAAGCATTTGAAACCAAACATATCAGGAACAATGGGGAAAACTGATGAAATGGATATCAGATGATATTTGGGAATTAGTATAATTTTCTTATATTTGGTAATAGAGTGTGATTATACAGTAAAATGTCCTTATTGCTAGAATATGCATTCTGTAAGACTCAAAGATAAAACGTCATGATATCTGCAACTTACTCTCAAATGATTCAGAAACACAAACATACGTATTTAGACAGAAAATGGCAAAACATTACACTGCTGAATCTAGGTGGTAGGTATATACACTACTCTTTCAACTTTATTTCACTATTTTCAAATGAAAAGTTTGAGAGAAACCCTCCCTTCACACTCCCATATTCCCCACACCCCACTTTCCAAGCTACTATACCCCAATTCTGCTTTTCAGCAAACACACTTATAAAATTTGTCTCTACTCACTGTCTCCACTTTCCTGTTCTCACATGAACCTACTCTAATCAGACTGTCACCCTGGTGCACAGAACTAGCTCCTCATGTAGTTAACAGTAAGCTCCATATTATTCAATCAACAGTACCTCTCAATTCTCATCTTACATACCCATCAATAGTTTCTGACTCAGCTGATCAAGTATTCCTCAAAAGAATCTTCCCTCGCCTTCTGTGGCACATCTTTTTCCTAAGGTCTTCTCCCTTACTGGCCATTCCCCCTGGTATCCTTCCCAAGTCCCTCCTCATGTGGCAAATCTGAAATATTGGCACATGCCAGGACTGTCCCCACAGTTCTCTTCCCTAGCCTCCTTAATGATCTCATCCAGGTTCATGGCTCTAAAGACTACCGGCATGTAGATAACTCCTGTATTTGTATCTCCTATCCCAGAACTCTCTCCTGAACTCCCATTTTGTATAGCCAACTGCCCATTCCCAACTTGAATGTCTAATAGAATAACAAACTGCACGTGTCTAGAATCCCAGGGCCCAAATGTATCACTTCTCCTCACCTGTGCCATGACCACCTGTGCCCAGCCCTCCTGCAGCCCTCACATGTGTGCTGACACGACATCCTAACTGGAAGGCCTGCTCTTGCTTCTCTCACAGAAGCCAGAATCACACTTCAGGAACTTTACATCTAATCATGTGTCCTCTGCTCACCCTCCAGTATCTGCATCTCAGAGGAAAAGTCAGAGGTCCTAACAACACCCTGTAAGATACTACTATGATATGTGTTGCCCCCATTCCCGACACTGACCTGTTCTCCCCTCCTCTCTCTCCCACCTCCCAAGTAAGGGCTTTTCCCTTGACATTCCCTATATCTTAAAACATTTTCCTCCCAGACTGCTACATGACACCCACACTTCCTTCAAATCACCCAATTAGTGATACTGATTATCCTAGATAAAACACACAAGTCCTCCACACCACCACCGCCACTTCCTACCTCCTACCCTGCTTCTTTTGCTTGGCAGCACCGACATCTAACATACCATATATTTGCTCCTCTATTAACTGTCTCCCCGGTGAGGCTTCATAGAGGCACGGACTTACATTTCACCTAAAACTAAGTATTTGAAAGTAACTGCTATGCTAATGACATCTCTCCCGAGTTGCCAGATTAGTTCATGTTTGGTCCCATGTAGCTTAGAACTACTTTATTACACTGCTAGATTCTATTTAAAAAGAATATCACTAGGCAATTTGTTGTTGCCCTTAGGAGCCTCCTTCAGTCCAGAAGCTTTGAGTACAAACAAATGGGCATAATTAGCTTGAAAGCAGTGGATTCTTAAGTACTTACGTGGGCAATGTCTCCTTTTGTACCTATGACCCGATCCTGAGAATGCTTACTGAACTCAACATAGTGATCTTCTGTGAAGGAATGCCTATGGACAAACAACAGAAGTACCTAAGTGATGGACCCTTAGAACATACTCACTCAACTGACTGAAAATAAACATGATTCTCACCCTGCTGCCTGACCATACACATCTGAGGATTCCCAACAACCAAAGAGGAAAAATTGTACACTTAGGATTAAAAAAAAAAAAAATTTCCTCCATGTTTGACCAAGAAGATCCAAAATAATTAATTATAAGTAATTAACAGGAGTTACTTGGTTTAAAAAAAAAAATGGCTAATAGGCCACACATGTCTTTGAAACATGCCCCAGCAAAAAGTGCCACTATCATATGTGAACATGAGAAAATACACAGATGTGCCATTTTGGATTAGTGAAGGGTCAGTTGTGTGATGGGAGTGGTAAGAATACTTGTTAAGAATATCCCGGAACTAAAAAGGATACAGTCTTATTAAACATAAGTCACAGATGAGGAAGAGAGAAATTAGCATAACTCACAGCATTCATCTTTTCCCAAAAGGCTTCAAGTTGAAGAATTGGATGAAGAGAATATAAATTAGGTAAATTGCAGAACAGAAAGACTAAAGTTATAAAAGTAGTTACATACTTCATATCAAATACTGATTTCATTCCCCAAAGTGCAGACAGAGGCTGGCTCCAAGTAGCAGATGTCAGGAGTAAGGACCCATCCTAAAAGAAGGAGGAGGCCCACAGTGGGTAATCACATATTTATATAAAAGCTATTTGCCCTTAGCATTTTAAAATACAAGCTTAAAAAATATTGTCGTATCATATAGAAAATAGAAAAGCTCCAAAGAACCAAGAAATGGTTGAAGCTGCTAGAATTTAAGTATGTGCACATGCAGTGTCCTAAAAATACCTGAATTTAAGAAAATACTAAATTCTCCTGACCTAGTAACAAAAAATACAATAGTTCCAAGGGTAGGGGAAGAAAAAACTTGGAAAGATATCAAAGGTGGTTCCTCCTTTCTTAATATTTGGCCATATTCTTCAGTCTCCCCTCACCTGAAGTATCAGTCAACTGAAAACATTTGCTAGACTTTCTTAGCTTAAAACGCTTAAAATTAAAAAACAAAAAGAACAACAAAACTGAGTCTTCTTTACTCAAAAATCAGGAAAATTATCCTTGTCATCTTAATAGTCCTGACTTTTAGAAATAACAAAGGTATCAATTCCAACCACAAAATAATACTAATAAACCATGACCCACTAGAATCCTATAATGCTTTTTTCTTAAAAACTCACAGCACTTTGAAATCTATTCCTGACACAAAAGGAAAACTTCTGTGATCATAGTTGATAGACTCTGTTTCCATCTGAGGCAAATTAAAAAAAAAAAAAATTACACCCACACACACCTCCCCTTCTTAGAAGAGAATTGGTAAACTTTTACTTGAAGGTCCAAACGGTAAATACATTAGGCTTTGTAAGCCATATGGTCTGTGTCACAACTACTCAGCTCTGCCACTGTAGCACAGAAGCAGCCACAGACCATGCGGATAAGCATGGCTATGTTCCAGTAGAAGTTTATATACAAATAAACAGCCAACCCACAAGCTGATAGTTCACCAACCCATCTAAGAATAAGTGAAAACAACCTGGGGACCCTTACCCTGGAAGGTTCAAGATGTGTGATAGCCGAGTTGTGACAGTTATAGCTGGCCTCCTCCTGTCCACTAAACACATTATAGAGCTTCAACTGCCCAGTGCAGGTGCCAAGCATCAGGAACCGCTCCCGTGCTGAGAATGCACAACAAGTGAAGCCACTCTCATCCTCATTGGCTTCCCTGAACACTGAAATAGGACGGAACCTAAGCAAAAGACAATCAGAGACAAAGAATGCACAAGGACTCTGAAAAAAAAGAAAACTTTGCTAGAAGGATGAAAGAAAAAAACCCAAAGCATTTATATTTCAAACAGGTTCTTCCGAAGTATCACAGTGACCTTCAGTGGTTCATTTCCGTTTTAAGCGAGCGAAAAGGACCTCTACTCCCAAATTTAAACAGTAACAAAAATCCCCATGTTTAACACCTGCAATTCCATCATCTTTATACGAGATTTGTGAAGAATCAGAATAGGAGACAACTTGGACCCCCAAAAAAACAAGTTTGGGAGTCTAGTTAGGCACAGCATGGTGCATGGGTTCTAAAAAAAATACTAGTTGTAACAAGAACACAGAGTGTCTTAACAATATACAACAATCACACACGGACCCCATGGTTGGCAAAAGGGGGTACAGCCACATTACTCGTGTTCACACAAAGTGACAATCATTGGTATTTCAGACCAACAAATAGTCTGGCTTTCTGGATTCATCACTCTATACGGGTATCACCCACACACTTTGATTTAAATAGAAGAATCATTCCAGTTCCCAGGGAGGTGGCCTCTCCTTACCTGCTAAAGATAAGGTGCCTATCAAAGCATCCGCCATCTACCCCTCCATACTTTGGAAATGATGCCCTGCGGTTTAGCCTTGAGGTAAAGTTTATTGGCGCTTGCCGCCTCTGTTTTGGCTCAGGACACTGATGAGGAGTAAAGAGAGAGAAAGGTGGGCAGGTGGCAACTGGGTTCTTGCAGCGAGCATGCTGCTCTCTAAGATACTCTGTGATGATACTGTCCAGCGTAGGTGGGGAAGGAAGATGTCTGTCCAACTGCTTTTTTATGGCTGGGCTTTGGCTGTAGGCGCCATGGTCCGACTTCTGCCGCAACACTCTGATTTTCCTGCCATTGCAGGGTGATGGCCTCTCTCTGATAAAACTGATCCTACCAATCAAGGGGGAATTGCCTGCATAAGATGGGCCAGGCAAAGCTAGTGAACCCTGGGGGGGCCGTGGCTGAGGATGGGCAGGGGCAGGAGGGGCGGAGGCACCCACAGCGGCATGGCTGCCCAGTCGAGTTGCAATGCCATTGGCGATGCGAGGGGTTCGGGGAAGAGAGACAGGAGAAGCAGCAGCAGTGACTGGGGTGAAGGCAGATGAATGAGAGGCAGCAGTCATGGGCAAGTCAGCCTCTTTCGTCAGCACAGTTGCTGTCTCCCCAAGCCCTTTAGAAATGAGATGGTTTCGTATCAACAGAAGCAGCTCTTTCTCAGGGAAGGAAATCCTTGATTGGGCAACAACATCTGCTTTTTGCAGTCGTGCCAGAGACACGTCAGTGCCAATGAGAAGTGGCTTTCCTGACACTCGTTCAATGAGCTCAGCGGCATACTTGCAGAACTTGACATGGTCACTGCGCTTGTCCTGCAGGACAGGCTCCTTCATCAGCTGCTGGATCTGGCAGCTGCTGAAAAGAGGCAGTTTGCTGATGATCTGCCGGACAGTGCTACTGCGTGACAGGCCCACTAGGGCCTTGCAGGCCAGAGCCCTTATCTGGTCTGCATCGGTGATGGGCATCTTGATGGACAGTAAGGACAGGAGCACCTTGATGCCATTGTTGGACTGGACCACATTCCACATCTTGGCCAGGGTGTGCTCACTGCTTTTGGGAGTCTGAGGCAGCTTTCTCCGAGGAGTTCCAGAGATAAATTTGCCAATACTGGATATTCTGTTATCTGGGCCACACACACAATTGATGATAATCTGAAGTGCTGACTTCTGAATTTCAGCATCATGGATAAAGAACTCACCCTCAGCCACTCCCAAAATAATGCTGATACCTACAGAGGAGAAATGCAAAACATTTTATATTACTCCTCATAAAACTAACAGCCAACTTCAATGATTGTTCCAGAGTCAAAATGCAGACTTCTATTCATTTTGTTCCACTTAAAACTACTATACCTTTTTATTTATTAGAGAACAAGGAATTATTTGAATAAAATATAATCAATTCTATTACACTATATCTTCATGATGTAATACCTCATATGCAGTTGTTAAATAGGGGAATGATGTCAGTATTATGTGGAAGTCACCAAGGGTCATGTGCAATTTTTCCTGGTAAGGGGAGCAAAAATAGCAGGAATAAATTAAAACCTTTAGCAGAAAAGGGAAAAGCCCTCAGCCTGATTGCCACAATGGCATCAGGAACGCTTTCTGCTATATGAAGAAAGTTTAAAAAAAGTGGCTGCACACATCAGGCTTTCTCCCCCAAAGTGCTGGTGCACCCCAAAACCCACAGCCAGTCACACCACTTTGCATGCTCACCTTAGCAGGAGCTGTTACCAGTCCTGTTCTTAATAAAGTATATTTTCAAACAAAACATACTTTCCTTTTGTTCTTGTGTATGATAGCTTTTGTCCATTCTGAGTGGTTTGCCAATTACTGATTTTGTTAGAGCTTAGATTACAAATCTGCTTTAAGTTTTTTATTGTCTGCCCCAACCCATTTTTCCCATAAACTTTATTTTAACACAAGACCCTGCAGAGTACAAGGTTTTCAAGAATGACTATGTCCCATCATAGCACATGTACCATTCAGAAAATCTGAGTTCACTAACACAACTCCTTTATATAAAAGTGTGCAGAACACAACTTAGATGGGACAAGGCACCCTCCATCACTACTTTCTGTACTAATATTGCAAATTAAGTAAACAGACGTGGCCAGAATAGCAAATAAAAACAAATCCAGACAAAGCAATCACAAAAACGAAAAGGTACAACCTACCTACAGTGGAGACAGTGGAGCCAGCCTCATCCAGCACATCCACTGATTCTGCCAACTGGAGCTGGATTTTTGGCACAACAGTGAGAATAGCCAGGACATCCAAGGCAAAGCGCACAGTGTCATTCCTAGACAGGAGAAATAATTACTCAAATGGAAACTAGGATACAGCCAAAAAAAAACAACAGTTAAAAGAGAGAGAGAGACATAAAGGATCAGAACTACCTGTGTAGCTCTGTCCCTAGCCATGACATCAAGAAAGGATTTGTAAGTTACCATGATATTACTTCCAAAACAATTGGGATGGGATTTTCACCACACAAACTACTAAGATTAAAAACAAAGGATAATCCTCAATGCTGGTAAGGATGTATAAAAACAAACACTCTCGGGGCACCTGGGTGGCTCAGTGGGTTAAGCTTTCTGCCTTCGGTTCAGGTCATGATCCCAGGGCCCTGGGATCGAGCCTCACATTGGGCTCTCTGCCCAAAAGGGAGCCTGCTTCCTCCTCTCTCTCTGCCTGCCTCTCTGCCTACTTGTGATCTCTGTCAAATAAATAAATAAAATCTTTTAAAAAAAGAAAAAAAAACAACTTTTGGTGGGAACAAAAATAGGACTCTCTTTTGAGAAAATAATCTAAAAATAGGAAACAAGATTATTTAAATATGCATAAGCTTTAGCCCAGGAATTTCACCTGGAGGAATCTGTCCTAATTAAAAAGTACAAACAAGGGGCACCTGGGTGGCTCAGTGGGTTAAGCCTCTGCCTTCAGCTCAGGCCATGATGTCAGGATCCTGGGATCGAGCCCCGCATCAGGCTCTCTGCTCAGCAGGGAGCCTGCTTCCCCTCTCTCTCTCTCTCTGCCTACTTGTGATCTCTGTCAAATAAATAAAGTCTTTAAAAAATAAATAAATAAATAAATAAATGTACAAACAAGCATTTATGTGCTATGATATCCATTATCGCATCATTTAAAATAACAAAAGAAATTAGAAAATCTACAAAGACAATAGGAATACGTGTTTGTTAAATTATGTTAAAATTATGTTAAATTATGATATACTCTGCAGCTACAGACAGGTGTTTTCAAAAAACAGGTGTTTTCAAAGAACTCTAAAGGACAAAGGGAAAGGCTCAGAATACAACATTAATGAAACACAAAACATAAGATATAATTTTATGTTGGACAATACCAATTATTGGGAAAAAGGTAGAGAATGAAAACTCCCATACCCTCCTGAAAATGATATGCAACATCTACTAAATATGAAATGCAGGTGCCCTACAATCCAGATTATATACGTCATATCCTCAAAGAGACTTGAAAAAGAGGTCTGTGGTACCATTCACTTGATAGCAAAAAAAAAAAAAAAAAAAGAATTAACAAGCCCTAAACGTCTATCAATAGGATAATAAACTAGTACAGAAACACAAGAGTTCAAATAAATACCACATATAAATCTCAGAAACAGGGGCGCCTGGGTGGCTCAGTGGGTTAAAGCCTCTGCCTTCGGCTCAGGTCATGATCTCAGGGTCCTGGGATCGAGCCCAGCATCGGCTCTCTGCTCAGCACGGAGCCTGCTTCCCTTCCTCTCTCTCTCTCTCTGCCTGCCTCTCTGCCTACTTGTGATCTCTGTCAAATAAATAAATAAAATCTTTAAAAAAAAAAAAAAAAATCTCAGAAACATAAGGGTGAAAAAAGCAAGTTGCAAAAGATGCACATAGGATAATATTTATGTAAGTTAAAAACATAAAGAAGCACATTATTGTTTATATATACACATATGTATAAAATAAAACATGAAGAGAATGCACTTAGTAAGACTGGTCACTGTGGGGAGACAGGAAAAGGAACTGAGAAAGAAGAAATGCCACCACGTGCCAACCTTGAGTACTGAGTAGTCTCTGTACCTTTTTGTATTTTGAATTATTTCATAAAAAAGGTGAATTTGGTTAAATGCTATGATCTCAATTATGTATACTTACATACATTATGGAAAATAGACTGGAGAAATTAACAGCGGCTAAGAATAATTTTCTTTTCTAAGGTTCTGTATATTCTAAACAGAAACAAGTATTTATTTTTAAAAACAAACTTAGGAATGCCTGGGTGGCTCAGTCAATTAATCATCTGCCTTCAGCTCAGGTCATGATCCCAGGGTCCTGGGATCAAGTCCTGCATCAGGTTCCTTGCTTAGCAGGGAGACTGCTTCTCCCTTTGCCTCCTGCTCCCCCAGCTGTGTTTTTTTCTCTCCCTCTCTCTGGCATATAAATAAATAAAATCTTAAAAAAAAAAAAAAAAAAAAACTTTTGAAGGATATATTCCAAACATATTTATATTTTCTTAGTAATCCAAATATTGATTTACCACTCAAAAAATGTATTTATAATTTTCCTAGTTCTCTATTTAGAGCTTTTATCATTTTCAGCAAAGTTCAAGTAAATATAATAACCTACTTTAATACTCTAATAAAACAGTGGTTCACAAAAAAAAAAAAATTAAAAAAACAGTGGTTCACAAAGTGTGCTTAGGGAACCCCAGGGATCTCTGAGGCCCTTTCAAAAGGTCCTGTGATGTAAAAACTATTTTCATATTAACACTAAAATGTTATTTTCCTTTCTCACTCTCATTCTCTCACGAGTAGATACTAGAGCTTTCTAGAGGATGGGTCATGTGTGAAGTCACAAAAGAATGAATACAAAAGCAGATATGAGATATTCAGCAGACATTTAAAAACCCTGCTGAAATTATCTGGTTTTATTCTGGAAATTTTTCATAAAAAAATGCTAAATATGCAATGAGTTGAAATTAAGTAAATTCATAAATAATTTTATATTTTCTCAGTTTTATTTTCTGTTAAATGTCAACAGATTTAACACAAAGTTCTTTGAGGTTCTCAATAATTTTTAATACAGTAAAGATGTCCTGAGACCAAAAAGTTTGAAAATGGCTCCTCTACTGAGACCAAAAAGTTTGAAAATGGCTGCTCTAAAATATCTCCCTAGATTTAATATCCTGACATTTCTCAAACAAGCCATATGCACTCTAAATAAGCCCGTCTTGGCTTTAATGGCAATGGCTAGATAGAGAAAAAAGGTAAAGAACCACTCTTTGTAAACTTTGTTGCTATGCTGTCTCCAGAATCTATCATTTCCAAAATACAATTTTCATTCTTGTACATCATCCTCAAATAGAACCCACCCAACCTCTTGATTCTATCAACTGTCCTTTTCTGAGCCTCATCCTGCTCTGCCTTAACAGCTCTTAACTGAATTGTGAAAATCATAACAAAAGCACAAAATAGGTATTTTTTCCTATTTAAAAAAACAGCTTTATTGAGCTATAATTCACATACTACACAATTCACCTATTTAAAGTGTACGATGTGATGGTCTTTAGGATATTCACAGAACAAAATACAGTTTTATGTGAGAGGAAGATAAACATCACATGCGGCTGTTAAGCAGTAGAGAGCTATTTAAAGTCTAAATACCAAAAAATATTGGACTGTAGTCTCAAGACAGGACTTCAACCCCACCTCTGCAGCTATGTAACTCATACAACTTCTGAGAGTACAGATGTTGATCCCTGCCTATTATGTAGTATTCATCATCAACCATAAACAAGTACTCTATAAATTAAAAATATTATGCTCCTGGGTCACCTGGGTGGCTTAGTCAGTTAAGCGTCTGCCTTCTGCTCAGGTCATGATCCCAGGATCCTGGGGTCAAGCTCCGCACTGGGCTCTCTCTCCCAGATCGAGCCTGCTACTCCCTCTCCCCACCCCCCACTTGTGTTCACTGCTCTCTCTCTCTCTCTCTCTCTCGAATAAATGAAATCTTAAAAAACAAAAGAAAAAAAAATCCTTCTTAATCTAGTTTCTCAGATTCATGCCCAAACTTTCAATTCAGTTCAACAAATGCTTGCTAAGCATATGCTATATACAAACCAACATCAACTTTACCAAAAAGCAAAATCTAATTTCATTTAAAACAGTTCTCTGATCCCACCTTGCATAATAGGTCTTCCAATTACAGGCAATAGAAATAAGCTGCAACAAGAGTTGAACACAAGAAAGCTTGAGGAAGACTTCAGCTGGTTCCCAATACAGTTGCGCTGGGCCATACTCTATCAAAAATTCCATCATTTCCACAATCTGTTCATGAGTATATGAACACGCCTGTAAGGAGAGATACATATTATTAAAGAACTCTATCACCTGCCTGCTTCTTCTCCATCACAGCTCAATGGCCAACAGGTTTTAATAAAGCTAAGTAATAATAGCTTTCAAATTCCACAATTGAGTCAACAACCCACATGTGAAATAATGAACATACATGTAACCTTTTATTTATAATCATACTTATAATACATTTTGCCCAAAATAGGTAAAAGAACGTTTGATTTGTTGGTGTACATGTTTCACAGCTAAAGAAAGAAGCATCACATAAAACTGTTTTCTTTTCAATTTGTGATTTTTAAAATCACAATGGAGTATAGATATTAATCTACACTCCAAAACACAGGAAGTAAGTTCAAACATGATAGAGAAGTGGAGTAACAGATGTATCCTTTCAGAAAAAAAATTCCACATAGGAGGAGGTAAAATATCTAGTACTTTTCATAAAAGAAAACCCTTTTATACATACTCCACTTCATCTTTTAGTTCTAATACCCCAGAGAAGTAGCAACTTACAACAGGGAGCAGAACAAGTCTCTGGTACACCCATTTTCAGGTATTCTGCCTCCGCACAGGGCAAGTATAATCAAACACTGGACATCCACATTGGACACTGGACATACCACTGATCGAACAAGTTTCAGGCCTAAGAAACTTAGCTATGGAGAGCTAACAACTTTCCCTTTTGAGACAAGGTCCTCTCACCTTGTATGGGGGTTGAGGATGGACAAGAATGCCACCCTCAGTCCTCTGAAGTGACTGCTTCACTTGTTCCAATTTAATGGCCAGGTGGGCCTCAAAGTACTTGCGCAAGGCCATGCAGGTGTGTTTCCCAGTTTGGCGGCTGGCAAATATTTCATCATCGCTCAGAAGTGCACCCTGGTCTTCCAAATTTAGAATCTCCAAAGTACTGATCTATTAAGAAAGAGATAAAATGGGGCAAAAGGGAAGCAAGGGAAAAACAAAAAGAGAAAAGTAAAAGGAAGAAAAAGATTACAGTAAACATTTATGCTCAACAACACTGACCAGTATCGAAGCTTATCTGTCTATACAACATGCTAAGAGTAGCCATATAAAAGCAAACCAGTTATTGGAAATAAATAATTACTGAAATAATACACAGCTTGGGACGCATGGGCCGCTCAGTTGGTTAAGCATCTGACTCTTAGTTTCAGCTCAGGTCATAATCTCTTGAGTCGGGAGACTGAGCCCCATGTTGGGCTCTGTGCTCAGCAGAGTCCTGTTGGGAGTCTCTCTCTCTCCCTCTGTCCCTCCCCCTACTGCGCACACACACACACACACACACACACACTCTCTCTCTCTAAATTAAATAAATAAATAAATCTTGAAAGAAAGAAAGAGAGAGCGAGAAAGAAAGATTACATAGTTTTTAAACATGTTGAAAGACATTCAGTCACAAAACCGTTGATTTTAGGAAGATCAAGATTATCAACACAACTCCCCTATGAGAGAGATTACTATATTCAAAACAAGTCTACAAAGGCACAGAGTTCTCTAACCACTTAAGAGGAAGAGAAACTTGTGAAAACAGGGAGAAAAAAACCTTCATTCACAAAGAATAACAGGGATGCCTGGGTGGCTCAGACGGTTAAGCATCTGCTTTCGGCTCAGGTCATAATCTCAGGGTCCTGGGATCAAGTCCCACATCCGGCTCCTTGCTCAGCAACAAAGCCTGCTTCTCCCTCTGCCTGCTGCTCCCCCTGCTTCTGCTCTCTCTCCCTCTCTCTCTGACAAATAAATAAATAAAATCTTAAAAAACAAACAAACAAACAATGACAGCAAAATTCCTCCAGTCAGAAGCTTCCTCTCAGGGTACCTGGCTGGCTCAGTTGGTGGAGCATATGATCAAGTCCCACAATGTGTACAGAGATTACTTACAAATGAAATCTTTTAAAAAAGAGAGAAGGAAAAAAAGCTTCCTCCCACGACACTACTGAAAGGCAGCAAAGAGAAGCAGGACCCCTATTCCTCACAAGCAGAAGCCACTGAGAACCTCACCAAATTCACCAGACGACGAAGACCATCATAGCGGTCAAAGAGCTCCAACACAGCCCGGAAGGAGAAGCAAATTGAGAAAAACATGGTAGCGTGGCAGCACCCTGAGGCATGAGAACATTCCATTAACCATAGGGTATAGTTCACCACATCAGACAGAACATTGTGGGGATGCATACAAACCTGCAAAAAAAATAAATCATAATTTTTTAAAAATTTCAGGTAAAGAAACCTTCAAAGGGCATAAAATATTCACCAGTATAACTAGGTATCTTTGCAGAATTCAACGATCATTACTGATTAGGTCATTCTGAGTTTAAAGCTTAAATTTTAACAAATGAAATTCTGTAACAATCTATTCCAAACCTGAAAACCTAAACTTAGATACATACTCAAATCTGAGCTATATTTACTGAGTGCCAAATTCTGCAAATATTTACATCCTTTAATGCTCTCAGTGCTTGGTTCCATAGGTATTAAGTTCTCCCCCTTAAAAGATGAGAAAGAGGAACACCTGGGTGGCTCAGTCAGTTAAGCGTCCAACTCTTGATTTCAGCTTAGGTCATGATCTCAGGGTCCTGGGACTGAGCCCCGCAGCAGGCTCCAAGCTCACCAGGAAGTCTGCTTGAGGATTCTCTCTCCCTTTACCTCAGTCCCTCCTCCCCCTCGCATATATTCTCTAATATAAATGGATAACTCTTTAAAAAAATAAAAACAAAATAAAATTTACTCCAACTACTCATTTCCTTCTTACCCAAAAGTCATTCAGTGAATGAACTAGAGTGTCTCCCCACCCAATTCCATTCCCATACTCTAAATGCACTGGACTTACTCTTTCCATGGCATCTTGGTTGTAGGACAGGTAATACAAGCACATGGATACACCAGTTGCAGCCATAGAAGGACGAGGAATTTCCAGTAATTTCTGTACTCCACCATGTGCAACAAATTCTGTGGCAAACTTGTTGTGGAGCAGGAGAGATGCAAGGTGCTAAGCAAAAAGGACACATGTCATTGTGAAACGATCTAAAATAATCACAAAATCTCTTCAAAAACATTAAATCAAGCTGCTAAATAAAAGGAATCCTCTGAAGTAGACAACCACTCCCTCAAAACAGAAGTAAAACTAGTACTGCTTAAGGGAAACAAAAAACCCAAAGAACTCTTAAGATTTCTTAACATTCCCTTCTAATACCAAAAGTTTTTATAAAGGTGAAAAATAAGAAATGAAAAATACTGCTATAAATAATAACATAATTCCATTACCACTTTATTAGTACATAGCTTCCCTAAAGAATTTTTAACCTTTCTATTCAATTCTTTTGAACATAATCAGCTCTATGTTCTAGTTTTGGCTAAGTCACTGACTCATCATCTAATATAATGACAAACTTTGCCTTCTTTTATACTGATCCCTAAATATGTATGACTCCATCTTCAGCAAATTACCAAAACTAGTAAATTTTTGAACTTTATCAGAAGACACCTTAAATTGACCTTTAAAAGTTTGTTGTCTTTAGGGATGTCTGGATGGCTCAGTAGGTTAAGGGTCAACTCTTGATTTTGGCTCAGGTCATGATCTCAGGCTCTCATGGGATGGAGCCCCCATGTCTTGCTCCCTGCTCAGCAGGGAGTTTCCTTTCTCCCTCTCTCTGCCCCTCCCCCTGCTTGCCCTCTCTTGCACTCTCGTTGTTTCTCTCTCTCAAATAAACAAATCTTAAAAAAAAAAAAAAGTTTGTTATCTTTAAAGCTTTGTTAACTTCCCGTTTAAGTCCCACTAGCCTCCCCAGGTGGACCTGATCTTCTGGATGGCCCTGATCTTCTGGGCAATTTGAAAGGCAGGAAGTACAAATGTGAGCAGCAAGGCTATATTTGATGACTCTGAACCCAGTCTAATGTGGACAGAGCCTCAGAAGAACTAGAGCTCCCCCTCCTGTTTCTCTTACCAAGGTGTCTTCTGGGTGGTGACAAAAGCACAAAGTATAGACAACACAGAGTTGTCTAGTTGTACAGAAGTACAACTAGACAAGTATGGAATTTGATACAAACCTTGCCAAGGTCAATGGCAAAAACAAAAGGCATGTACCTTCTTCAGAAGTTTTCTCAACACCCATACTCAGACTAATCCTTATATGTAATTTCAAATCCCTTCCCTCTTTACTCTTGTCTGTTACACAAGTCAATCCCCCAAGAAGTAGCTAAACCACATATGGTTTCCCTCCAACCCTTAGGCCACTGCATGTAGTTTTTCACATGTCACTACCATTAAGTGGCAGTTCCACTGCCAGGATAGGCAAGTGGGAAAACAGAGTAAGCAGGTTCAACCTTTACCAATACAAAGCCTATGACCTAGATCACTTCACTAGTGTAAGCAAAGATTCTATTTTCTTTCATTATGTTGTATCTCCATTTAAGAGCGGGTTCTTCAAATTACTATTTTAATGCATTTTGTTTCTACTACTTCAGCACCTGTCCCTCTTTGTATACAACTGAGTCTTCCTTTTGAATAAGAGTACACATCTTTCTACATTATTTTTTTAAGATTTTATTTATTTACTTACTTATTTGAGAAAAAGAGTGTCCAAGCAGGGAGAGGAGTGGGAGCAGGGGGAGAGAATCTCCAACAGATGATACACTGAGCATAGAACCAACACAAGGCTGGATCTCACAACCCTGAGATCACGACCTGAGCTGAAATAGAGTCTTCAGCCACCCAGATGCCCCATCTACATTATTATTTCCCCATAAGAAAGATCTCTTTTGTCATTTTTCCCTGTTCACCCTTATTTCATTTTCTTTAATCCCTTATTAAGACTCTGCATGGAGGGGTGCCTGGATGGCTCAGGGGGTTAAAGCCTCTGCCTTCAGCTCAGGTCATGATCCCGGGGTCCTGGGATCGAGTCCCGCATCGGGCTCTCTGCTTCAGCAGGAAGCCTGCTTCCTCCTCTCTCTCTCTGCCTGCATCTCTCCTACTTGTGATCTCTGTCAAATAAATAAATAAAATCTTTAAAAAAAAAAAAAAGACTCTGCATGGAAACAGTTGAATAATGAATGACACCCATTATAATTCCTCACACATAACCTATAGATATAGCAACTGTCCAAATCCTTTCTTCCACTATATCCTATTTAGAACAGGATGCTGCACTGAAAAGCAAAACCTTTGGACTGGAGAGAATTCTGACCTCCAGCTTCATTTCATTGTTCAAAATATAATGAATTTACGGGGCGCCTGGGTGGCTCAGTGGGTTAAGACCTCTGCTTTCGGCTCGGGTCATGATCCCAGGGTCCTGGGATCAAGCCCCGAGTCGGACTCTCTCCTCAGCGGGGAGCCTGCTTCCCCTTCTCTCTCTGCCTGCCTCTCTGCCTGCTCATGATCTCTCTCTGTCAAATAAATAAATAAAATCTTTTAAAAAAATATATATATATAATGAATTTACTCTCTCTCTCTCTCTCTCTCTCTCACACACACACAAACACACACACACACACACACACTGCATCCACACAAAGAAATATATGTTACTCCACTATATACCGGACCTCCTCCAAATTTAAAATTTCTAGGATCTGAAAGGCAATTTTTCTCGTTTCTATTTCATTTCAAAATACTCTGGAACTGTGCTGTCCAGTGCAATAGCCACTGGCCACATTGTGGCTAATTAAATTAAGATAAAAATTCAATACCTCAGTGGCACTAGCTACATTGTAAGTGGTTACACAGCCAGTTGCCACTGTATTAAACAGCAAAGACAGAGAAAATTTCCATTATTACTAAAACTTTTTTTTTTTTTAAGATTTTATTTATTTATTTGACAGACAGAGATTACAGGTAGAGGCCGGCAGAGAAAGAGGAAGGGAAGCAGGCTCCCTGCTGAGCAGAGAGCCCAATGCGGGGCTCAATCCCAGGACCCTGGGATCACGACCTGAGCCAAAGGCAGAGGCCTTAACCCACTGAGCCACCCAGGCGCCCCATTACCAAAACTTCTATTGGACAGCACAGCTCTGGAATATCAAGAATAAAGCTATAGCTTTTTTTTCCCCCCTTAAAGTTGTAACTTTTTAAAGAGCCAGAAGGAGCATCACTTCTTTTTCAGAGGTGTTTTCCGGAAACATTTCTCAGTAAGAAGAAACCACCCCTTCCTTTGTACCCCACACATTTTTCCACAACATCTACAATATCTAAAAGAAATCATAGACGGTATCTCTTAACCAAACGATAGAGACTTAATTTATCTTAATATTGTAAACAGCAGGGCGCCTGGGTGGCTCAGTGGGTTAAGCCGCTGCCTTCGGCTCGGGTCGTGATCTCAGGGTCCTGGGATCGAGTCCCGCATCGGGCTCTCTGCTCAGCGGGGAGCCTGCTTCCCTCTCTCTCTCTCTCTCTGCCTGCCTCCCTGTCTACTTGTGATATCTCTCTGTCAAATCAATAAATAAAATCTTTAAAAAAAAAAATATTGTAAACAGCACAGAAAGGTACTCTGTTCATGAAGTTACCTGCTTGGTAGAAATGTATGACAGCCACAATGTTATTCATTCAACTTCTATCTTTCCAGTCAGATTCCCTTTGACTAGACTAACCTGCCCTCCCACATTTAGTGCCTCTACAACCTAGAAAATCACTTACCTCTACTGAACTGGGGTCTGCCTCTATTTCTTTTTTTTTTTTTTCATTTTTAAGATTTTATTTATTTATTTGATGGGCAAAGATCACAAGTAGGCAGAGAAGCAGGCAGAGAGAGAGGAGGAAGCAGGCTCCCTGCTGAGCAGAGACCCACCCCCCCCACCCATGTAGGGCTCAATCCCAGGACCCTGGGATCATGCCCTGAGCTGAAAACAGAGGCTTAACCCACCGAGCCACCCAGGCGCCCTGCCTCTATTTCTTTACTCATTTTCTGATTTGTATTTTGTTCACGCTAGATGATCTAACATCACACAGGTGTGTGTATATATATATATACATATACATATACATATACACACATGTGTATATATATGCATATGTACATATATATATAAATAAGAATTCAGAAAAAGTGGTGTTGGCTCAGAGGGGGAATATTTACAAAGTATTTGGATATAAGGTAAAGCGATTCCCACATTTAGATCCAGGTTCTATATTAATATTCAATTATTTAATTAATTAAATATTCAATTAATATTCAATCCCCTAGGACTGACCCCTGAATTTCTGTGAAAGAATTTGGTAAGCCTCATTTTTTTTTTAACCTAAATAAGAAATTTTCATTTGTTACTATTTTGACAAATCTGGCAACAGAAATGCCCTGAGCAATAAAACCCAGAGATGTTACATACGGAAACACATGGGTGAGTCCATGTCAATAAAACAGTCAGTACATAATATTTTTAAGAATTTTACCCCAAGCGGGGCACTTGGTTGACTCAGTCAGTGAAGCACGCAACACTTGACCTCAGGGCTATGGGTTTAAGCCCCACACTGAGTTGCGGAAATTATGTAAAAATAAAATCTTAAAAAAAAAAAAGAATTTTACCTTAAGGGCCTCAAACGTAAGCAGGACATCATTAGTCTGTTTCAGGTCAATATAGAACATCATCAACTCCCGTGATCCAAGTTGCATGAATATGGGAAGTAACTGAAATGAAGACAAAAATAAATCTTAACACTGGCTTTATTTTTGCATATTTCCTATTCCATTATGAGGACAAAAGATTTTTAAAAATGAGGTACCTCTCCCTCCTTTAGAAAACATACACACTTTTATCAAAAAAGACCTGCATCACAAGTGACCTAAGACTTTATCAATGGCATAAGACTTCACCAGTTTGGGGCAAAGACTCTTCCGTGTTACAGTTAAAGCACATCAAAATGTAAAATGCTACCATAAAATATCTCAGAAGTAAGCACAACAGTCCCAAAGTGTGAATGGTATTCTTTCCAATAAGCTCACCTCCTGATATTCTCCTAGGGGGGTCAGATACTGGAGAATAAGCCGCTGCTCAATAGCAGAAGTCATGGGATAAAGGGTATAATTGGTGCCAATCACCCAAGGTGACATTTCTGACCAGCTGCTATTAGACAGCTCAACAAACATGCGATCTGGATCAGATGTTGAGAAACCTAACTTCTGCTTGGCTTTCCTAAAATTCTCTCTGTCACCCTGTTTTACTGCCTTATTTTTCCTCAATCCTCCTTCTTCGGGTTTGGCTGCTGAGTTCACTCTACTACTGGTCTTGTGGCCTGAATCAAGATGAAAGGAGATCTCCATGTCTCCAGAGGCTTCCTCTTGTTCACCATCCACTACATCTACAGCCATGTCACCATAGTCCATATCCACAGCTTCTTCATCCAGAGGCAAAAGAGGTTCAGAAGAGAGTTTTCGTGGGCTGGGACGCTTGCTTTCTTGCCGCAAAGCCACTTCCTGAAGCTGTAGCTCCCTCAGTCTGCGAAGTACTATTGCCACCTATCAACAGATATTGGAATAAAAGGCTTTATTTCTTCTGCACCTTAATTTAAATGATTCTTAATAAATAAATCTTATTTTCATTTTAAGGACAACTAAATCCTCATGCAGTTACCCCAATATCTGGAAATGGTAAAGATCTGATCAATATTTTTATCTGACTTCTATAGCTTTATAAAATAAGGAATAGCTAAAGGTCTCATTCCTCATAAAATATCCCAAAAACCCAAACCACATTTGCACATCACACATCATTCACAACTGATCTATCTGGATCAAGCTACGCTGGACCATCAACACCTGAAGAGGCAGACACCAGACATATCCATGATTTTTTTAAAGTGTCTTTGAAGTGTCTTTGAAAATAAAACATGAAGTATGTGGGATTTAAGAAACAAAACAGATAATCATAGGGGAAGAGAGGAAAAAATAAAACAAGATGAAATCAGAGAGGGAACAGACCATAAGTGACTCTTAATCATAGGAAACAAACTGAGAGTTCCTGGAGGGGAGAGAGGTGGGGGAATGGGGTAACTGAGTGATGGACATTAAGGAAGGGGGGAAAAAAAGAGTTTATTTTACTTTATGTAAATTATACCCCAATAAACGTGACTAAAAAAAAAAAAAAAAAAAAAAGTTTCTCAAACTTGCACCTGTTGTAAACTATATTGTTAGACACTGCCACCTTATAGTTACATAATCTATTTTTCAAATTCACTGCTTTTTCGTTTTTTAAGTACTTATGTAGTACTTAGTATGTAGTATTATGCTTAGTTTAAAAAAAAAAAAAAACAGAGAGAGAAGTTATCTGTAATTTACTTTGAACTACATAAAAAAAAAACCGGAATGGTGGATGAATAAGAGGAAAAGTGGATGGATGGATGGATGGATGGGTGGGTATACAGTAAGTATAGTAAAATGCCCACAAATAATTTAAGTGGTACGTATATAGCTGTTCTCTGTAAAATTCTGTTTTGCTGTATGTTTGAAAATTTTCATAATCCAAATGTTGGGAAAAGAAAGGGAATGGTACTTATTCTTTACCAAGTATAAACTATCATGATCCTCGACAAGATGAAAAATGGTTATTTTCAAGTTAAAAAAAGTAAAATCAAAACTTGTAAAAAGTAATCTTGAAATGTCAAAATTATAGCTACACTCCAATACAAGGTAATGAATAAGATCTACCTATTTGAGTTCAGGTATAAAGAAAGAACTTGCAAATACTCTCCCATCTTACACAGAAACTAATTCTAACATAGTCCTTACCAGCTGTGAATTCTCATCCCTATAGTTGGCAGCAATATCTTGATTCTCCATAGCACCTCCTAACAGTCCAGTAGAATATGTCCTCAATGGCTGATCAGCCTCTCGGGCCCATTTGAAAAGATTCTCAACAATTCCCTCCTATAGTAAAGGAAATGAAATAGTACAATTCAACAAAGACCATTTTCATATTTAAAGATAAAGCAAAGATTCCAGTCTTATGAAAAAATTTAATAAAATATTTCAGTGTTGCTCATAAGATTAAAAAATGCAAGTAAGCTAAGTGTCCAAGTGGTTTAGTTAAAATAGCTATGCATCTGTGAAAAAGAATCCTATTTAGCCATCAATAATCACATAATATAGTCCCACTTTAGATGTTTAAGACCCAAAATGTTCAATAATCAAGTAGGGAGCACTAAAACGTCTATGTCCTTCTTTGAAGTTCATAATGCACAATTAACATTATTAATGAGAAGTCATCCACCAAAAAGTACTTAATTCCACATATCCCAAAATTTTTAATTAGTTGAGAAATAATACATACAAACAAGTACAGTCCAAAGAAAATGAAAAGCACCCACAATCTACCCCTGAACTTGACAGAGACCTTCCATGTGTTCCTCCTTGTACCATCTGCATCCTCCCTCTCCAAAAGGTACCTACAGTTACTTAATTTTAACAATTTTCCTGTTAAACTTCTGTTAAATGTTACATACTCTGAACTGTATAAACCACATGGTACCATAAGTATTTTTCTGCAACTTATTACTCAACATTATGCTTTTTACACTCACCTATAGTTACATGTAACTGTCACAAATAGCATTCAACATAAAATAGCCTTTACACATAACTTATAATTTCTCATAACAATCTAATATGATTGTGTAACTATTTGCAGAAGAGAAAACCAAATCACAGTAAGGTTAGGCAACATGAGTTGCAGAGCTGGGGTCTGATTGCTGGCAGTGTACCTCCAGATGTTCTTACTACTATTTTGTTAGTTTAAGCAACTACAACTACTTTTGTACAAGCATGTCCCTAGGGTGGACATGTAGGATCAGAACTGCTAAATCACAGGATATGTGCATACTCAACTTTACCAGAGGGTGCTAGGCTATTTTCCAAAGTAACTGCAACAATTCACAATTCCACCAACAGTGAATAGTTCTTTTTTTCTACATCTTTACCAAAACTTGGCCACTGTCACAATTTTTATTTTCCATAATCTGGTGGGTATAAAAATAACATTGCAGAGGTACCTGGGTGGCTCAGTCAGTGAGTGTCTGACTCTTGATTTCAGCTCAAGCCACAGTCTCGGGGTCATGAGATGAAGCCTCATGTTGGGTTCCACACGTAGTGTGGATTCTCTCTCTCCCTCACTCCCTCCCCCTATCCACCCCCATTCCCACTCATATGCTCTCTTAAAAAAGGGGGGGGCACTGCATTTACTTGAATTTCCTCATTAATTAATAAGGTTAGGCATATTTTTTATGCCTGCTGACCATTCAGGCTTCCACTGCTATGAAATACACATCTTTTACCAGTGTTTTATGATAAACACAAGTTCTTAATTTTTATGTAATCAGACTTAACAATATATTTTTTTTAAACTTTGTGCATTTTGTATCTTACTCTTCTCTAAGGTCATGGAGTCATTATCCCATACATTTCTAAACATTTAATCTCTTTTCAAAAAAATTAACACTGTAAAGTACATTTTGAGAAATTTGTTTTGAAATATTTGACATGAAGGGCACCTCGGTGGCTCAGTGGGTTAAGCCTCTGCCTTCAGCTCGGGTCATGATCTCAGGGTCCTGGGATTGAGACCCACATCGGGCTCTCTGCTCAGCAGGGAGCCTGCTTCCCCTCCTCTCTGCCTGCTTCTCTGCCTACTTGAGATCTCGCTGTCTAATAAAATATTTGACATGAAAATATATTTAATATATATAGTATTATATGTTATATTCTATATTACTATATATTTTATATTATATTATTATATATATTAAAATATATTTAATAGCCTTTTATTTCGCCTCTTCCCAGTCTAAGAACCTTAAAATATGAACTCCAATGAGCTCCTATCTATATGTTGCCCAGAATTTTTGTCCCCACTTTTGTTTATTTGGTCAATACTTCTATGTTTACAAAGGTACTCTGAAGATATTTTCTTCTATTACCTGGCCTCTATTACTGTTGTATCAGAGTTTGCTCTGTTTGATTATTTGTAGGAATTTTTTTTACTCTGGTTGCTTTCAAGATCTCCTCCATCTTTGGTATTTCTTTTGGCCTTCCTGAATCTTGAGTGGACATGTGTTTCATTAATTTGTAAAATTCTAGCCTCATCTCCCTGAATACTGCCTTTCCCTTTTCTTTTCTATTCTCTCCTCCTAAAACTCCTTTTAGATACACTTTGAACTTTCTAATTCTAATCTCTATATTTCAACTTCTTTCCTATTCTTCAGCTCTTATTTCTAGGGGCTTTATTATTGGCTATCCTATCAGATCTCCCAGTTCACTAATTCTATCTTTAGCTGTGTCTAAACTTAACTCTAACTTATCTACTAAGTTTTTAAATTCAGGAACTCTAATTTTTATATCCAGTAGTTCTCTGGTTCCTTTCCCAAATGGCCATTCTTCCCCATAGTCTTGGACTTTAAGAGTTCTGATACTTGGGGCATCTGGGTAGCTCAGTTGGTTAAGTATCTGCCTTCAGGAAAGGTCATGATACCAGAGTCCTGGAATCAAGCCTGCTCAGCAGGGAGCCTGCTTCCCCCTCGCCCCTTGCCCCCAACTTGTGCTTGCTCTCTCTCTCTCAAATAAATAAATAAAATCTTTTTTTTAATATTTTTATTTATTTATTTGACAGAGAGAGATCACAAGTAGACAGAGAGGCAGGCAGAGAGAGAGAGAGAGAGAGAGAGAGAGGGAAGCAGGCTCCCTGCTGAGCAGAGAGCCTGATGCGGGACTTGATCCCAGGACCCTGAGATCATGACCTGAGCCGAAGGCAGCGGCTTAACCCACTGAGTCACCCAGGCGCCCTAAATAAATAAAATCTTTTTTTAAAAAGTTTTGATTCTTTTACATCCAATAATTTTAAACCTTACCAAACCATTCTTAAGTGTACAATTCACTGGGATTAAGTACATTCACAATGTTGCATAACCATCACCACTATATATTTCCACAACTTATTATCCCAAACAGAAACTCTGTACCCCCACTTTCAATAATGGACAGAGCAAGCAAACAAAAGATCAGTACAGAAACAGAAGAGTTAAACACTATAAACCAATTAGACCAAATAGACATATGGAGAATCCTCAATCCAACAAGACCAAATATACATTCTTAAGTAAACATGGAACATTTTCCAGGATAGACCATGTTAGGCAATACCATGGTTAATAAATTAAAAAAGAATAAACTCTTATAAAGAATTTTCTCAGGGCACCTGGATAGCTCAGTTGTTTGGGCGTCTACCTTTGGCTCAGGTCATGATCTCAAGAGTCCCAGGATCAAACCCCACGCTGGGCTCCCAGACAACACAGAGCCTGCTTCTCTCTCTGCCCTTCACCCCACTCATGCTCTCTTTCTCTCAAATAAATGAAGTAAAAAAATCTTAAAAAATATTTTTTCTCCAATCATAATGGAATGAAATAAGAAATCAACAACCCAAGGGAAAATGGACAATTCATATATGGAAATTAACAAACTTTTAAACAACCAAGGGGTCAAAGAAGAAATCACACAGAAATTAGAAAATTCCTTGCAATAAATGAAAAGAAAAACACAACATACCAAAATTTATGCCATGTAGCAAAAGCAGTGTTTTTAAGGAACTAGAAAAAGAGCAAACGAAACTCAAAGCTAGTAAGTAAGGCAATAATAAAGATTAGAGTGGAGACAAGTAAAACAGCAAATAGGAAAAAAAAAAAAGAAAGAAAGAAAATGAAACCAAATGTTATTTTTTTGAAAAGATCAAAAAAACCTTTAACTAGAAAAAAAAAAAAAAAAAAGACTGAAACGGGACATTATTACCAATTTAGCATAAATAAAAAAGATTATAAAATACTATTAACTACTGTACACCAACAAAATGAGCAATATAGATAAAATAATAAAGTGAACAAATTCGTAGGAACACAACCAACCGGAACTGATTCATAAAGAAATAGAAAAATTGAATAGACCTATGAGTAGTAAGGAGATTGAATCAGTCATCAAAAACCTCCTAAGACAGAAAAACTCAGGACCAGATGGATTCACTGGTGAATTCTACACAAAAAATAATATCATTGTCAAATGAATTTAATATTTTTATTAATAATTAATTTTATTAATAATTAATAATTAATATTTTCTCAAACTCTTCCAAAAAATTAGGAAGGGAACACTTCAAACTCATTCTATGAAGCCAAAACATTATCCTGATACCACAACCCTACAAGGTAACTACAGATCAATATCCCCTATAAATAGTGATGCAAAAAACCTCTATAAAATACCAGCAAACTGAATTCAGCAGCGTAGTCAAAGGATTATACACCATGACCAATGGATTTATCCAAGAATGGAATATGGTTCAACATAAAAAAATCAACGTAGTACACTAATAAAATTAGTGTGAAATCACTGTGAATAGAAAACCATCTGACCATATCAAATGATAACAACAACAACAAAAAGAATCTCTAAAAATCAACACACTCTCATTAAAAAATACTTAATAAATTAGGAATAGAAGGAAACTTTCTAAGCATCATAAAAGTCAGGTAAGAAAAACCCATCCACACCCATCATCATACTCAACAGTCAAAGACTGACAGGCTTTTTCCCCTAAGACCACGAACAAGACAAAGATGTCTGCTTTCACCACTTCTATTCAACACAGTACTGTAAGTTCTAGCCAGAGGAGGCCAAGAAAAAGAAATTAAAGGCATTAATGTTGGAAAAGAAGAAATAAAATTATCTCTGTTAACAGACGACATAATCTTATACATAGAAAACTTTAAGATTCCACAATGTTAGAGCTAATAAATGAATTCAGCAAAAAGTTACAGCATACAAAATCAGTTTCATTCCTATACACTAGTGATGAAAAAGCCAAAAAGGAAATACATCCAATCATTTAAAAAATACTTGCTTTCTAATATCTTTCAGATAGCTATTCTATTTAATTCTCCTCTTTACTGTATTGTTAACTCCTAATCATGGAGAACTAATTCCTGGTGTGTTTTGTAATGTTTTTGTGAACTCATTTCACCTGGAAATTGCTTTTTCTATGAGAATCCCTGGTAACATGGATTATGAAAGCTTCCCCCCAGAGTGATTTTACATTTGCTTTTGCCACTCAAGGAATATCACAAAGTATTTTGCTGTTCATTTTTTGGCTTTGGGGTTCCTAATCATATGGTAGAAATTTCAAACATGCACCAAAAAAAAGTTATGCCACAGTTTCTCAGAGATTTATCCACCCCTACCCCTTAGTGTGGGGTCAGAAACTGAGAAACCTGTCATTTCCCCAAGGCGGTAAGCAGGTATTTCTCTTTTGCTCTGTTTCAGTGAGGGTCCTTTGGGCTACCAGTTTTATGCAGGGATCAAGGATCCCAGTTCCAACTCTTCAGCCAAGGTTTTGTCTCCTGTCCTCAATTAACACTTTGTTTTTACAACTACTTCTTCATTTCTGGTGCACAGGGATTTCTAAGAGTTTATTCAAAATACCCAGAATTCATATGTGCATGCCACAGGAAAGCTGACCAGTTATCCTGGCTAGTCAGTAAGATAAATCTGGGTCTCCTCCTCCCATCTCTCTTGAAACCACTTTTTTCTCTCTGCCTCTGAAAAACCTATATTCACAGTTTTCTTCCCACCTCTCATGGAATACTGTGAGGATTAGTATCCGATACAAAACAAATGCTGAGCACAGGGCTCACACTCAATAAACGGTAGGCATTCACCTAAATGACTTTTTTCATAAAGCACCTATTAACATTTTAAAGGAGGGTGCCTGGGTGGCTCAGTCATTAAGTGTCTCCCTTCAGCTCAGGTCCTGATCCCAGGGTCCTAGGATGGAGGCCCAAATGGGGCTCCCTGCTCAGTGGGAAGCCTATTTCTTCCTCTCCCACTCCCCCTGCTTGTGTTCCCTCTCTCTCTGTGTGTCTCTCTTTGTCAAATAAATAAATAAATAATCTTTTTAAAAATGTTTAGAGGAATCAATGTTGCAGAGTTAAAATCTGGGAAACACTCACTTAGAGATGATAATTTGAGACCTTGTTCTCTCTGATTTTATCCCTCCCACCACCAGTATTTTAAGACAACCTCAAAGAGGAAAATGTTAAAGCAATACTCAAAAATAACCCCAAAGGTCCTGATCTGACTGGATTAGTAGCATACACTGACAAACTTAAAAATATGAAAAATCTAGTACACAAACAATACTAAAGTACCCAGTTCTGAAGAAAACTACAAAAATAATTGTAAACAAACAAAAAAAAAATTTAAAGCTATTTGATTATTTCTATTGCTTTAAAAAGCTAAAAAATCAACTTTTTAAAATAGTGGCTAGGGGTGCCTGGGTGGCTCAGTTGGTTAAGCGACTGCCTTTGGTTCAGGTCATGATTCTGGAGTCCTGGGATCGAGTCCCACATCAGGCTCACCGCTCAGCAGGGAGTCTCCTTCTCCCTCTGATCCTCCCCTTCTCATGCTCTTCCTCTCATTCTCTCTTTCTCAAATGAATAAATAAAATCTTTTAAAAAATAAATAAAGTAAGTGGCTAGAAGTAATAAAATCAATTTAATAACTTGCAACCACCTCTAAAATAAAAAGGAAATGAAACAGAAAATGTAAAAAGGAAATGAAATAGAAAATACCAGAATGCACTGCATAAAGAGTAAGCAATGCTCAAGAAACTTCTTTTTCATACATATATATAATGGGTTGCATGTAAAAACATTATGTTTCACAAAGTTTGAGAAACACTATATAATTAGATGTTTTTTAAAGAAGTAAAATATTGATTCACACCAAAAATTTGCATAGGATACTTATGAAGAATAAAGATCATCATGTAATCCAACAGGAAAGTCTCAAAATGTCAAAGAAGATTGTAATCTGTGTTCTAGGACACTGGATTCAAGGTTATGTTATTTCCTATCTAATTTTTCTTAATAATTCACTTCTCCCAAAAGAAATTAGTTATTAATAAAACTGCTGGGGTGCCTGGGTGGCTCATTCGGTTGGGCTCTTGATTTCAGCTCAGGTAATGATCTCAGGGTTATGAGATCAAGCCCTGCATCAGGCTCCATGCCCAGCGTGGAGCCTGCCTGGGATTCTTTCTCTCCATCCTCCCCTTTCCTCTTCCTCCCCGTCTCTAAGAAAAAAAAAAAAAAGAAAGAAAGAAACAAAGCTGTTCTTAAACTGCAGAAAGCTTTATTATTCAAAACATCCGTTAGTGTTTCTGACATCCAAAGGGTATTCACTTAATTCTAAATATACAATGATGAAACTATAAAGAACCAGAGTTGATTTTCCTACAATGACAACCAGGAAACTTTTACAAAGCAGAGTAAAATCATCTGTAATAGTCTACAAATCTTGTATATACAAATACACTGCTACAAATGCTTCACTTTCATCCCGGTTTTCAAAAGAATTCATATTAAAATATTTCTCACAAGCATATAGATATTTTTGGTCTCCCACAATGGTAAACTAACTGGAGATTTTTTAATTTAGTCTGTATACAATACTGCAAATTATATATACTGTATACAATACTGCAAATTATAGCATTAATTACACAATGTTATTTTCTAAAAGACTTTTTGTGATACAATGCTGTAATAAAGCTTTAAAAGTTAAACGAAAATCTATTTCTAGATCTTTCATTTGGCTTATATATTTAACTATATTAAGACTTCCAGACTGTTTCAGAAAATTAAGTTTTAGTATCTTTGAAAAAAAAAAAAGAAAGCCATGTACAAATTCTTAATGCTGAATACAAAACACTCATATTACTTCTAAAAATAGATCAACTAATCTTTGACGTTTAAAGTATACACACACACAGTCACTATCAAATTATCACTTTCTGGTCTTCATAGTAGTTATCCTTATTTGAAACTATCAGTTTATTTGTGTCTGCCTTCCCAAATATATTATGTGAATGTAAGCTCCCATCTTGCTGACAAAATATTACCAACACCTAGCATAAAACACAGCACAAAACACGTCTTCAAATATTAACTAAATATAAAATACCAACCAAAAGAAAAGAAAATGAAAAATAAATACCATCAAGACAATGGGCTTCCTCAGGGCAGAAATTCCTTCCTCACTAAGGAAGACAACTCATCAAGAATACGAGTTTGAGTAAGATCAGAAAACCATTCTAAAAACATATGATCTTAAGATTTTAAGATATACTATAGCACCTAAGCAGCACAAAAAGTTATTCTTAAATTTTTCTTATTGCTTATCTTTATTTCTTACATTTCTACAACATATTACTATTATAAAAATCTATAATTACCTTAACAAAGACAAATCAAACAGATCAACCTTCAATTTAAAAATAAAATGATGACTTTTCTTTTTATTAAATACCTTTTCTTGAAAGACAACAGCAGTTTCCAGCCCTGGCATGATGTCAAGTAGGAGTCTGCAAGCTGCAGTATTTAAAGGGGGCTCTCGGCTTGTCATCACATATGCGTTCACCAGCTATAAAAAAACGGAGGAATACTTCTATTCATCTGAAATTCAACCCAGTCAAGTTAATGAAGTCTAATAAGCCCTTAATAAATTCCCATCACTCACCTCAGGGGTATTAAGAACCAATGATTACTAATTAAACCTTTATTATAAACCATTACAATCCTTCTGAGCCATGATGGGATCATATATTATTTCTTCTGTATCTTTAAAATCAAATCCCCCCAAAACAACAAATCAGCAACAACAGAATTAAAGCTTAAAGAGTATCAAGAAATCACTCCCTATTTTTTTTTTTTTACCCTTTATTCTTACATACACTTTTTCAGAAGGATAAGGCAAGATTCTTGGCAATGGTTAATGTAAACTTGAATTTCGTACTTACACTATAAGTACATTTAATATTACATGTAAATTGTAAGTAAACATATTAATAAAACTTTCATTTTAGCATTCAAATACTACTCAGTCTCCACTACTAAGTGGCACTGTGTTCTGTGCTGGGTATACATCAGTGAATAAGATGCAGTCCCACCATCAAAGGGTTCATAATCCAACAGAGGTGATAGCTGGAAAAACAGATATCATTGAGTAAAAGATGCTATAGAAGCCTGTAGGAGGCCACACAACTCCTGCAGAAGAATCAGAGAAGACTTTAGAATGGAAGGGATTCTAAGCCAGAATGTAAATGACAAGTAGGAGTAGCCGAGGTGTAGTAGGGACAAGAGGAGAGCCAAAGGGCAAGAACTTAAAATTGAGAGGACAAAGGCCAGAGAGATTGGGTTTATATTTCAAACCTAGGAATTTTTTTTTTTTAATTCATTTGACAGAGATCACAAGTAGGCAGAGAAGCAGGCAGAGAGAGAGAGAGAAGGAAGCAGGCTCCCTGCTGAGCAGAGAGCCCGATGCAGGGCTCGATCCCAGGACCCTGGGATCACGACCTGAGCCGAAAGCAGAGGCTTTAACCCACTAAGTCACCCAGGTGCCCCTCAAACCTAGGAATTTAAAATTTATCTTGAGAGAAATAGAAAATCACTAATGGACTATAACAAAAAGGGTGCCATCACTTTTTGCATTTTAGAAATATTTCTGGGCTATAGAGTGAATAGGTTGGAGGAGAACAAGACAAGATGATAAATCAGTTAAGAGGCAACTATAATAGCCAAAAGAGAGATGGCAGTGGCTAAACTAAGGTCTGGCAAAAAGGGTGAAAAGAAGTGGAGGGATTTGTAAAGGTTAATGGAATGGGAATAAGACCTGTAAGTTCACTGAATAAGAGAGCTTGGAAAAATAAAGGATAACTTCTAGCTAGGTAGACAAGGACATCACTACTGAGCTAGAGAACAAGAGAAACAGATAATAGAGCAAACAATTAGTTCAAGGTGACTGTGGAGGATATCCAGGTGGAAATACCTAGAAGGCAGTTGGAAATGATCTGAGGTACAAAAGAGACAACAGTAACTGAGAAATAAATCCAGGAGTTAATATAATACAGACAATAACAGCTAATACTTACTGAACCCTCATCTACCAGGTTCTGTGTTAAGCACTTTTCATGATTAATTTCAAAGATTACAAAAACATTTTACAGATAAGAACTATCATCCCTATTTTATAAAGAAAATAAAGCTTGGAGAAAATGAAGGTTGTTAGAGGCTTAAGTTGCCTCAAGATCAGTGGAGCTACATTTAAACCCAAAACATGGACCCCAAAACCTACATTCTCAAGCATCATGCACTCCGGCCTCCAAAAACAAACCTAACAGCTACAACTTACTGAATAATTACTATGTTAAAGGAGCTGTGTACACTGGGTGTATTTTTCCCGCTCATTTACTTCTCAACAGCCCAGAGTTAGGGAAGGTATCCTTCTCTCCCTTCACATACTCAATGCACACACCACAGTGTTGATGCAGAATCGTGCCTCATATATCACTCTTAGTTTTCTATTCAGAAGCCCAAGAAAATGTCTATATTCCCAAACTTAAAAATCATTCTTGCCCAGGGATGAGCACAGATGCCTTGTGAGTCCTTGTCAATATTCAACTGAACAAAGTAGGCACCAAAAAGAAAACATCTTGGCTAAAACCAGAACTTTGGTAAGAAAGAAATCCAGGATGCATATCTCACTAAAGTAATACCAAACCAAAAAAAATCTACGCAATCTATTCCCAATTCTCTTAAGACCTTAGGAGAAAATAAACTATTTACAAACAATAAAGGTATAGCATCTGCTAATGATAATCTCTGGAGAAAAGTAAGAAGCAAACCTACTGCATTCATGAAATCATCATTCTTGAAGAGTATTCTCAGCAAGTGGCCCAGCATACACTCTGGATCAGCTCGACCTACCAAAAAGAAAAGGGAAGGAACAAACAAGGAATAAGTAAGTCATCCCAGTCAAGCAAGTTAAACCTCTGGAAAGGCACCTGGGTTGTTACAAGTACTATTAAAATGCTACAAAAATAAATGGAAACAAAGAAAAGATTCTTTTGATGAATTAGATTTCATAAGAAACATGCTATAAAATTAAAAGTGACAATATAAAAACTCGAGACACTGCTCTCTAACTTCCCCATCACCCAGCACATTGCCTACACAGCAATGCTAAATTAAATAAATGTGTGCTAGACCCACCCCAGCATCACTAAGAGTACACAAGATCTAAAAAAGAATCATAAAGGAGACTTAAGAGAAAGAACAACCCTGATATCCAAGCCAGAAATAAGGTAGGAAGCAAAACTTCTTTTGATGGGTGGTCTGGAGGAGAAGACTCCAAGTCCAACCTTCCTTTCAACTATAATGCCAACAATACCAGAGATGCATCCTCAAACCTGTAATGATACCTGAGGTTGTAGGGGCAGGGCTCAGGAGGGGAATTCCACTAAAATCAATCACCAACTCTAAAGATACAGTACCCTTGGACATCTTAACTTTTCGAGTTCCTGGGGAAAGAAAGTCCGGAAACCTAGAATCTACTCAACACACAGCCTACAGGTAAAGGAATTACTTAATGATTGGGACAATTATTGGTTTTTAAAACAGATACCATCTACTTTAATCTTCCTGTAAGTTCATTAGAGTGGCAAATTTAGTCAAAGGATACAATTTAGGATGAAGAAAAGATGTGAGCTACTGATTCGAAGTTTCTACCAAGCTGTAATTAATATTCCAAAGTAAATCACAAAAAGAAAAGTTGCAGAATGGTATCATAAAAACTAGATGAGGACCTCAGATAACCTAACTTTCTCTGTTTATAAATGATGAAACTGACACCCTCATTTTTATTTAAAGAAATTATGCCTAATGACAAACATTGCTTAACATAAGAGGTAGGGAGGAAAAAACAGTCTTTAAATTTCCTGTTGAAAAAAAGTGTATCATTCTGTTTCTCCCTTTTTCCTCATTACCATTTCATCCCTTCCAAGGCTTTTCCAAGGTCATTAAGCATGATCATCTCTCTTTTAATTCTAACCCCATACATTAACCTAATTTCTTATTTCACATTCACATTTGTACTTCTTCATGCTCTGATTGCTTTACTGAAGAATTAAATAGGTGAATAATACTCTAACGTCACAAGTGGGGATGTCTAGAGCAAGAGCAACAGGTATCCCATAAATAATTGCACACTCAATCTGAAATGCCTAGCTTACCTACACTTGAGAACAAAAGTCTAAGACAGAAATTAATCCTGTACCATTCAGGTGGGTATACAATGTTCTTTTTTTTGTAAGTCCCACTCATTCTCATATCGCTCTACATACAGTATCTCTTTTTTCCACAAAGGACCGCTTCTGACCTTACACAGAGGAAGTTTATATGCAGCAATGGGCCCACATATGATTTAAGCTTCGTCCACCTTAGAGACAACATAAAATGGCAAAGTCTCAAGTCTCATATAACTCTGTATCATACCAAATTCCATGCCAAAGCAGACTGCATTGTCATGGCTCTAATTAGCCTAAAACAAAGCCAAATTATTATGAGATGGCATACTTTAGCTGCTGAAATACTAAAGTAGACATCAAGAAACCTGTTTGTTATTCAAGGTTCCAAGTATCAATTTCATAACTAAAAACAAGGCACTGAATGCTTTTCAACTACATTTCCTCATTAGTAAAAGGATAATTATCCCTTTTTCTCCTTTAAACAATCCAAGTTCGTAATTGTTTCAAACTGTTGTTTGAAAGATGAAGGCACAAAGGATAATCTCTTTGGGGTTAAAAGTCAGAAAGGCAGGGGTGCCTGGGTGGCTCAGGGGGTTAAAGCCTCTGCCTTCAGCTCAGGTCATGATCCCAGGGTCCTGGGATCAAGCCTCACATCAGGCTCTCTGCTCAGCAGGGAGCCTGCTTCCTCCTCTCTCTCTCTCTGCCTGCCTCTCTGCCTACTTGTGATCTCTGTCAAATAAATAAATAAAATCTTTTTTTAAAAAAAAGTCAGAAAGGCAGAACATTTTCCCTTTTTAGGTAACATACCAATGGTGTCAGTAAGATATACCTACATAATTTAGCTCCTTGAAGTTAGTTACTTCTCTTTGATATGTAAATATTACAAATATTTCCACTTTTCCAGGATTTTTCCTCACTACCTCCACCTTGAGCAATATTTTAACAATAAGATGATCTTACAACTTAGCAGGAAAGATGCTCTTTCAATTGTAAATTTTCCTATAAGCTACTTTCTTTTGTAAGAAAATTAGAGCCAGGCTTAAGAGAACACAGGTCTCACCAGGATGTCGGTCATCAAATGGGTCTGGATCTCCCTTACGATATTCTTCAGTTTCTTTTTCAATCAATTCAGACATCCTAGCACAAAGGGAAGACAGGGTCAACTCTAAACAAGCATACAAAAAAATGTACCGCCACCTACAAAAGTCAATTCAACAATCAAGGTGTAAAATAAAAACAAAAAGTTAGAAAAGATATTTTCCCAATGAACACAGAGATCTAAACAACCATCTCATTAATGAGTGTC
Organism: Lontra canadensis; assembly: GCF_010015895.1. NCBI lineage: Eukaryota > Metazoa > Chordata > Mammalia > Carnivora > Mustelidae > Lontra > Lontra canadensis. The sequence goes on from NW_022631029.1 coordinate 9,679,699, forward strand.
CACTCCTAAACACATTCTTCTCTCCACTTTCCTGTCCCAAAAGATAGCACTACCATCCCCTCAGGTACCTAGGAGTCATCATTAAAAACTATTCTCCTCACCCCCCACAACAATAATTCCTGTTAGCTCTACCTACAAAGTATTTCCTGACTTCAATCATTTCTTTCAATCTTGACCATTCTTATCCTAGCCCAGAACACCATCAACTGCCTGAACTTAGAGTAGCCTTTTCTCCAACTTCTTGCTTCAATGTTTGACACAAAATTCATTATCCAACTTCCAAAGATTTATCACACTAACTTCAATTATACCCAAGTACTACCATGGCTTACACTAACTCAGCTTCTGTCTACATCTCTGACTTCTCTCCATTCTCCCTTCATAAAGCTTCAGGCATATGGCCTTCTCTGCTCTTCGAACAGTCCAAGTTCATAACTGTTTCAGGGCCTAAGTACTATTATTTCAACCTACAATAGTCTTCCCCCCCACCTAAGTTCCTACCCCTACCCCAAGCAACCAATTATCTGCTTTCTCTCACCAAAGATTAGTTTTGCCTGTTCTAAAATGTCACACAAATGGAATCATATATGCTCTTTTCATAACTGGCTTCTTTAGTTCAGCATATTTTGAGTGACCCATGTTGTTTGTTGCGTGTACCAACTCTTTTTTTATTCACGTTTTTGAAACAAGAAAAATCACATTTTGAATACCCTAAGCAAGAATGACAACTTAACCTATTATATGACAATCAAATGCAAGGCTATTATACTCTCCAACATCTACCATGCTCTGTCCTGACTCAAACTCTCCTATATGCTTTATGTCCACAAAACCATACTTCCTATGGTGGCTCAGTGGGTTAAGCAACTGCCTTCAGCTCAGATCATGATCTCAGGGTCCTGGGATTGAGCCCCACACTGGGCTCTCTGCTCTGCAGGGAGTCTTCTTCTCCCTCTCATACTCCCTCTGTGCTCTCCCTCTCTCAAATAAATAAATAAAATCTTTAAAAAACAAAAAACAAAATGATACGTCCTAGTCTTAAAAGCTAAGCTCCCTGAAAAAACTCTTGCCCACTCAGGCATATTTTTCCCCCTTAAGGCTCAAAAATATTTCTGCTTGGAGCACCTGGGTGGCTCAGTGGGCCAAGCCTCTGCTTTCAGCTTAGGTCATGATCCCAGAATCCTGGGATCGAGCCCCACATCGGGCTCTCTGCTCAGTGGGGAGCCTGCTTCCCCCTCTCTCTGCCTACTGCTCTGCCTGCTGATTTCTCTGTCAAATAAATAAATAATTTATTATTTATTTTATTTTATTAATAAATAAAAAAAATTTATTTTAAAAAAATATTTCTACTTTTCTATCCTTCCCTTTAAACTCTGAAAATTCACTTTGCCACAAAGAGCTACCACATATGTTTAAAATTACATATTATAAAAAAAAATTATACATTATAAGATCTACTAATATCTTCTGTTGAAACTAAGTAATGTTCCACAGTGGAAGTTAATGGATTCCGGAGCCAGCTGGCCAGGGTTCAAATCATACTTCTTCCACTATGTGTAACTCTGGTCAAGTTACTTAACCTTTCTATGCCTCATCTGTAAAATAAGGGTAATAGTCCCTATCTTATAGAGCTCCCTTGAGGTTTAAGGTAATACATGTTCTCTGCTTAAAACAAAACCTGACATGTAAGAGCTAGATAAGTATTGCTACAATGAAAACTGAGAATCAAAAACAAATAGAAAAACAATTTAAGGTAGATTTGACTGGGACAGAATAGGAAGGAGCCTTCTGGAGGCAGAACTCAAAAGTTCTTTAACTTGATGTAGTTGATAGTTTTCCAAGTAAAGAATCCAACAAGCAGAGTATTGTACAATATACATCTCAATAATATAAAAAAACAAACCGCAGAACCTGGGTAATGCTCAAATAGCTTGGCCCAATGCCAGTTCCTTTTCACAGAATCAAGTCAAAGTCTTGATTATAATAAATAAATAACAATATGAATAATAAATAAAAAGTCAAAATTATAAGAAGACACACATATTTTTCTTAGGAAAACTGCCAAAAAATCATGAAAGTTGCAGCCAATAAAGGAAGAGGCAAGCCTGAAATTCAAGGCTTTTCACGGGATATACCAAAACACTTATACCTGCAGCCAGTGCGGGAGTGGGTAAGGGAGAGACTACAGACATGTGAGAGAATTTTAGGAAATACTCAGTGAACTAACACACCCACAATCTGGATGATAGGAATTGCCCCTTTCTAAAATAAACTATACTTTTAATTCATTTTACTGTCTCTTAACACTTCCTGTCTAACCTTGAAGATCTTTTAAAGATCTTGCTCCATGTAAGTTTATTTTCCATTCCTACCTTATATTCACCCTCCACTCTGGTGAGGTCCATTTCTTCACTGCCACAAAAACATGTCCCAGTTCCTTCTCCAGTCATTGCTTTTTTTCGGTCACATTTTTCACTTTTCCTAGAAAACCCTGACTCTCTGCTTTTCACCAAAGCTACATTCTACCATCTTTCAAGTCCCTATTCCAAAAACCTTTACCACATCCTGTATTCTAAGCTTAGCTTTCCACTATCTCGCTATGTTGTTTTTTGCAAATAGCTCCAAGGATAGTTATCATTTAACAATGTAGCTCTCAGTGATACTTTTACTGACAAATGAGGAAATTAGTTTCACGGAAGTACATAACAGTTCCCACATACAAAAGGTCCTCATATATTTGCTGAGTGAATAAAAGAAACTGACTCATTCAAGTTCTTTTCATTCTCATAACTCATGCAATATTTTGGAATCATACTGCCCAATTTAGCACCTCATTATATACTAATTTATACTATTCTGCATTGTTTCATATCTGTTAGTTGCCTCCCAGATGGTTAACTCCTTGAAGACAGAACCCCTCTAGTTTAGGCTTTACATTACTAAATACCAAAGCACAGGGACAAAGCTGAGGGTCAAATATGATTATGGATGTGAAATAATCTTGAAAATAAAACACTCTCTTTGGTATATGTACTCAATAAATATTTTTTCCAATTAAGTGAATCTATCATTAATGTTATCATCCCCATTTATGACTCTCTCCTCTCAGAGTTATACCAATAATCCACATTTTAACTGCACAATACTTAGATTCTTTAAATTCATTGTGGCTGCATTCAAGTATCTTGTGATTACTAGTTCTTAATCTCTAATGACTCTACAAATTAAAATCCACTTTCCACCAGTCAGCAATAATACTGTTCCTTAAAAAAACTGTGCTTTTCACATGCTCCCAATATACTGAGAGCAACAAACCATTTATCCCCACTTAAACTTTCATAAGATTATAGTTCTCTTTATTTCTACAGAATACATCATTGCACAAACAAAAGGCTTTTTTCTTTGCTATATCAAAGATTAAATGTTAAAGATCCTCATGTTCCAGTGACCTCCTCCTTAGAAAAACTATAGGCATCCCTCTTCAGCCTTTATTTTTCACTCTCCTATTTCACACATCATTCAGTAAAATTACGTTCCGTACAGTTACTATGTACCAGGCATGCACAAGTCACCGTCTGAGGAAACAACAATAAAAAGGTGTAGTACATGTCTTTAAAAAACTTTTTAATTTAAAAAACAAAACAAAGAAAAAAAAAAGCCTTACAATTTAGTGAAGTAACATATGCAAAAAAAAAAAAAATTATAGCACAATGTGGTTAAGAGTTAAAATGGGGGGAATTAAAATTATATCACATTTGATATATACATGTGCATGTATACACACACACACACACACACACACACACACACACGAGAATGACTGGAGTATTAAAAAAGAAATAAAATTAGTGCCCAAACCTACCTGCGGATGTCAAAGTCAGAGAGTTTTATAGACATGATTCTCAAACTGCTCTTTGAAAGGATGTGAGTTTGCCAGGCAGACAGACATACCAAGGAAAGGCATTTCAGGCCAAAGGAACAGCCAAGTGTAAAGACACACAGACATTAGAAAATATGGTACTATTCCTTACTGAAGGAGACTAATACTATGAGGCAGAAAAAGGAGGTAGAGGCCAAATCATAAATGGCTTCATAAGTCACTCTAAAAAGTTTACATTTTATTCTGTAGGGAAAATAGAGCCAGAGAAGAAGTATGATTAAAGGTATAACAATCAGATTTGTGTGTCAGGAAGAAGACTCTTTCAGCAAAGAGGCGGATGTATTAGAGGAGGGTAAACTGGAGATGGAGAGAAAATTTACACTGCCTAAGAGGCTAGTCAAAACATGATCAATATCTAATGAAGGAAGTGGGAAGAGGGAATGGGGAAAAAAGAGAAAGCAGAAATCCTCAGGGCATGGGGACTAAACTGTCAGAAGACACTGTACACCAAAGTGGAGAGCACAAAAGCACAAACTGTGAATGAGAAAGGAGGCAGGATGAAGATGGTAAGCTCTGCTGTAGATAGGGTATGTATAGGTGTCTGCAAACAGCCAGGTAAAGATGTATACATCAAGCAGCTGAGAAAAGGGTCTGAAATTTTTTAAAAGAGAGATCTGAAGTAGAAATAGTGATCTGAAAGTTAACCTAAGAATAATGTTTTAAATCATGGATAGAAATGAAACTATCTAGGTGGACTATCTAGGGTGAAGAGAAAAAAGAACCACCAACAAAACCCTAAGGGTGAAACACAGACAAGAGAAGAACCTACAAAGGAGAATAAGGACCAACAGCCTGAGAAGAAACGTAGAGTTTCAAGAAGTAGTGAGATAAAGACTAGTTCTGAAAAAAAAAATGGATTCAGAATTCGCAGTTAAGATGAAAATGTTCCCATACTTGCCTCCAATTTGTCCCTTTTTTTCAAACGAATTTATAAAAAAACATAATTGTTCCTACCTGGTAAGAATAGGTACCATGTCCTGCCCACTGCCATGCTCCTTTTCCCACTGCTCCAGCAGGGTAGTGAGCTCAGCTTTGGAGTCCACATGCACCGCTACTGTAGTCATGGCTTGGCCTAAGGAATCAAAAATATACAGAAATAGCACATGAACACAGGCAAATAAACCTGACATACTTCCTACAAAAAGTGAAAAGGGGAGAGAAAAGGGATAAGCAAGCAACAAAAACTTAACTCCCAGACCCTTCATTCAGATAATTTTATTTGTGGTACAATGGGAAACCTAGCATTGGGAGCCAGGATACTCTTCAAGTCCTTTCACCCCCTCCCAACCTCGGTTTGCTCAACTGTCAAATGAGACAAGCAACTGGATCAAAATTGTGATTCTCACCACTTCTAGGACCAGGAACCCCTCTAAGAAACAGACAAAAAAGCTAGGGTCCCTTTATCTCCTCAAAAATGCATACGACTGGGGCATCTGGGTGGCTCAGTGCATTAAGCATCTGACTCTTGGTTTCAGCTCAGGTCATGGTCTCAGGGTCATGGGATCAAGCCCCACATTGGGCTCATTGAGGAGTTGGCTTCAGAGTCTCTCTCCCTCTCCCTTTCCTTCCCCCTCTGGCCCTCCCCCTCCCTCTAAAAATAAATAAATCTTTTTTAAAGAAATGCATACACCTACATATCACACACACACAAATCCCTACTCTAGCTCTCTGAGGTCTAAAACTTTGAAGCTATGTTTTTTAACAGGAAAGGTGGTAAAAATCACTCCCAAAATATTTTTCTCTTCTAAGTCTTCAGGGGAAAATTCTATGAAAGATAAATAATGTGTCCCTGACAATTCTCTTTTTATTTTATTTTTTTAATTTATTTGACAGAGATCACAAGTAGGCAGAGAGGCAGGCAGAGAGAGGGGAGGAAGCAGGCTCCCCACTGAGCAGAGAGCCCAATGTGGGGCTCGATCCCAGGACCCTGAGATCATGACCTGAGCAGAAAGCAGAGGCTTTAACCCACTGAGCCACCCAGGCAGCACCCTCTTTTTTTTTTTTTTTTTTCAAGAATTTATTTATTTATTTGAGGAGTACCTGGGTGGCTTAGTCATTAAGTGTCTGCTTTCGGCTCAGTGTTCGCTCTCTCACTGTGTCTCTCTCTGTCAAATAAGTAAATAAAAAATGTTTTAATTAATTTATTTATTTAAAAGAGAGAGAGCAAGCACAAGAGAGCATAAGCAGGGGGAGCGGTAGAGGGAGAGGGAGAAGCAGGATCCCCACTGAGCAGAGAGTCTAATGCAGGGCTCCATCCCAGGATCCTGGGATCATGACCTGAGCTAAAAGCAGACATTTAACCGACTGAGCCACCCAGGTGCTCCTGTCCCTGTCAATTGTTAACAAAAACCCAAGAACTAAAGCGGATATCATTACCAACATGAAAGTTTGGAAGGAGCATTATAATAAGCCCATCTGTCCCTCAGACTCCCTAACATCTCTCATCGCTGACTTCCTAGGAGCATGAGAGGCTGGAGACAGACAGAGAAGTTGCTGGGTTGAGTGGTCAGCCCAGGGATACAGAACAGGGAGCTGAGACAAGCTTTGCAGCAGCTACATGAGAACTCTGTATGAAGAAGAGAGGCCTATTTATAAGGGGCTCCAAAAGGGATAAACGAGACCCCAATGTTTAGATGGTTTACAGATCAACTTCTTTGCCAAAGTAGTCTTAGGATCAAAATGTCAGACATTCCATCCAAAATCTGTATTTTCACAGAAATAGCAACAATTCTATAAAAACAGTCTAACACTAAAAAGAGATTACTGACTGATCTAGGATTATTATTGACTCTTCTAAAGATACCTACCATAAGACCAAAGGAAATACTTGTGAAAGATACCATCAACTCTCTAAAATGTAAACATCTGTGTTTTAATAAAGTAGAGGCAATACTAATAGTGAATAGTGATTCATGTCACCAAAGGAGAACAAATTTTTCAAAAAAAATGTTTTTAATTTAAAGCCTTTTGTTTTCCTAAAGATTTTTTATTTATTTGACAGACAGAGATCACAAGTAAGCAAAGAGGCAGGCAGAGAGCGAGAGGGGGAAGCAGGCTCCCTGCGGAATGGAGAGCCCAATGTGGGGCTCGGTCCCAGGACCCTGGGATCATGACCTAAGCCAAAGTCAGAGGCTTTAACCCACTGAGCCACCCAGGTGCCCCTAAAGCCTACTTTTCTACAGAGAAGAATCCACATTTTCAGTCTTTCTAGCCAGAGTCATAAAAAGGAAATGCTGCAGGTGTGACTAATATGGACCTCTGACTTTAACTTAAAAACCGAGGCTGTATTTTTTACTGCAACTGACTATGCATTTTTTTAAAAATAACCTTATTTGGAATAATTTTAGATTTACAAAAAAAGTTGCAAAGATATTGGAAAGAATTCACATATACCCCTCACCCAGTTCAGTTTCCCCTAATGCCAGCATATTATTTTAAAATGGAATAATGTCAAAATTAAGAAACCCAACATTGATATATTAATTAACTAAACTCAACTTGATTTAGATTTCACCAGTTTTTCCATTCACGTCCTTTTTCTGTTCCAAGATCTCATCCAGGATACCACACTGCATTTAGGTGTCATGTCTCCCTCACGTACTCTGGTCTGAGTTTTTGAGTTGTTCCTTGTTTTTCATGACCTTCACAATCTTGAGGAATAATGGGCGGGGGGAGTGGGGGCATTTTATGATAAAGATCTAGAAACCATGCAAAGCAGTTAACAGCAAAATTAAGCTCTGAAGACGCATCCTAAAAGTGTAAGAGAGATGGCTTTACTGGTGAACTCTAATGTTTAAAGAAAATTAACATCAATCTCAAATTCTTCCACAAAATAGAAGAAGGTCACTTCCTAATCTATTCCACGAAGCCAGCACTGCCCTGATGCCTAAGCCAAATAAAGCCGTCACAAGAAAACTACAAATATTCTTTATCAATACAGATGCAAAAATCTCAACAAAATGCTAGTAAGCTGAATACAGCAGCACATTAACAGAAATATGTATCATGACCAAGTGGGATTTACCCTAAAAATGCAAAGGTAGTTTGACATACAAAAATCAACTAATGAGGGTGCCTGGGTGGCTCAGTGGGTTAAGTGTCTGCCTTCGGCTCAGGTCATGATCTCAGGGTCCTGGGATCGGGCAGCATCAGGCTCTCTGCTCAGGCGGGAGCCTGCTTCCCCCCTCTCTCTGCCTGCTGCTCTGCCTACCTGTGATCTCTTTCTCTCTCTCTGTCAAATAAAAAATTAAATAAAATGTTTTTTTAAAAGTCAACTAATGTAATGTAATAGGATGAAGGAAAAAAATACATGTTCATCTGACTGATATAGAAAAAGCATCTGATAAAATCCATTACCCCTTTAGGGGGAGGGGGGTAACACTCAAACTGGGAATAGAAGAGAACTTCCTCAATGTGGTAGAGGGCATTAAAAAAAAAAACCCACAGCTAACATTATACTCAATGGTGAGACTGAAAGCTTTCTCCCCCAAAATCACAAAAAAGACAAGGATACCTGCTTTCACACTTGTATTAAACATTGTACTAGAGTTCTAGCCGTAGGAATCAGGCAAGAAAAAGGAAGAAAAAGCATCCAAGTTGGAAAAAAAGAAGTAAAATTAACCTTATTTACACGTGACATGATTCTATACAGAGAGAAATTGCAAAAAAAAAAAAATGCTAATTAAGAAATTTTAGCAAAATTACAGACTACAGATCAATACACAGAAATCAGGTATATTGCTATATACCAGCAACGAACACTCCAAATGTGAAATTAAGGAAACAATTTCATTGGGGCAGCTAGCTGACTCAGAAGAGCATGCAACTCTTGATCTCAGGGTTGTGAATTTGAACCCCACACTGAATGCAGAGATTACTAAGAAATAATAATAATAATAAAATAAATTTTAAAAAGAAAACAATATCATTTATAATAGCAGCAAAAATAACAAAATATTAAGGAATAAATTTAACCCCAAAAAGCACAAGACTTACATACACTGAAAACTACAATACACTGCTGGGAAAAAATAGAGTAACACTAAATAAATATATGGAAAGACAACCTATGTTCATGGATTAGAAGACTTAATATTGTTAAAATGGCAATACTCTCTAAAGTTGTCAATAGTCAATGCAATCCCTATCAAAATCTTAATGACATTTTTTTGCAAAAATGAAAACAGTGAAAACCAAAACTATCTTCTTTAAAAAGAACAAAGTTGAAGAATTCACACTTCTGATTTCAAAACTTAGTACAAGTCTACAGTGATTAAAACACTATGGTATGGGTGTTAGAAGAGAAGACACATACACCACGGCAAATGTGACACCAAAAGAATAAGCAACATAACAACAGATAAATTGGACTTCAACCTTTAAAAACTTTTGTGCATCAAATGACATTATCAAGAAAATGAAAAGACAAACCATGAAATGGGAGAAAGTATTTGCAAATCATATATCTGATAAGGATTCTGGACAGGATATATAAAGAACTCCTACAATTCCATAACAACGACAACAACAACAAACCTCATTTTAAAATAGGAAGACGGGCGCCTGGGTAGCTCAGTGGGTTAAGCCTCTGCCTTTGGCTCAGGTCATGATCCCAGGGATCGAGTCCCGGATCAGGTTCCCTACTCAGAGAAGAGTCAGCTTCTCCCTCTGCCCCTCCCCGTAGCTAGTGCTCACTCATTTGTGTGCACTCTCTCTTGCAATAATTAATTAATCAGTCAATCAATCAATTAAAATGGGCAGAAATCCTGAATGGGCACTTCTCCAAAGATACCCAAATGGCTAACGAGTACATGAAAATATGCTCAACATCATAAGCCACCAGAGAAATGAAAATCAAAACCACAATGAGATACCACTGACACCTACTAGAATGACTAGAACCAAAAAACCAGAAAATAGCAAGCACTGGCAGGATGTGGAGAAACTGGAATGCACACTACTGGTGGGAACATAAAATGGCACAACTATGGAAACAGTCTGGCCCCTTCTCAAAAAGTTTTAAGAAAAAGTTAAATACAGAATTACCATATAACCCAGCAATTCCACACCAAGATATATAAATCCAAAAGAATTGAAAACAGACATTCAAAGAAATATTTACACACAAATGTTCAAAGTAGCATATTTGCAATAGCCAAAAGATGGAAACAACGACCAAAAGATGTTCATCAAAGGATGAATGCATAAACAAAACAGTTACATTCATACAATGCCCTATTATTCAGCCACAGTAAGAAATGAAGTACTGATACATGTTAACACAAATGAAAACTTAAAATATGCTAAGTGAAAGCAGGCAGGCACAAAAGGTTATATGTTGTAGGATTCTACTTATGTGAAACATCCAGAATAAGTAAATCCATCAGAAAGCTGGCTCCTGGTTGCCCAGGGCTTGGGAAAGGGGAAGATATGGAATGATGGAAATGGGGTGATGAAAATGTCTTGAAACTAAAAGAGGTAATGGTTGCACAACATCATTAGTCTACTAAATGCCACTGAAATGAACATTTTAAAATGGTTAGTGGTCAATTTATGGTATGCGAATTTTACCACAAATTTTTTTAAAGATTTTATTTATTTATTTGACATAGAGTGAGAGACAGTGAGAGAGGGAACACAACCAGGAGGAGTAGGAGAGGGAGAAGCAGGCTGCCCGCCAATCAGGGAACCCAATGTGGGGCTCAATCCCAGGACCCTGGGATCATGACCTGAGCTGAAGGCAGACGCCCAACCACTGAGCCACCCAGGCGCCCCACCACAATTTTTTTTTTTTAATGGAGAAAAATAAGGGTGCCGAGGTGGCTCAGTCAGCTAAGCATCCAACTCTTGATCTCAGCTCAGGTCTTGATCTCAGAGTTGTGAGTTCAAGCCCCACACTGGGGCAGCACAGAGCCTACTTTAGTGCATCAAATGACATTGCAGCACAGAGCCTACTTTAAAAAGCTAAAAATAAAAATAAAAAAATAAAGGGGTGCCTGGGTGGCCCAGTCGTGTATCTGCCTTCTGCTCAGGTCACGATCCCAGGGTCCTGGGATCGAGCCCCACATCAGGCTCCCTTCTCGGTGAGGAGTCTACTTCTCCCTCTGCTGTTCCCCCTGCTTGTGCTTGCTCTCTTTCTCTAATAAAAAAATAAAATCTTTTAAAAAATAAAAATATAAAGTGTAAAAAAGAGGAGGGTGGGACGCCTGGGTGGCTCAGTCGGTTAAGCCGCTGCCTTATGCTCAGGTCAGGATCCCAGGGCCCGGGGATCGAGTCCACATCAGGCTCCTTGCTCATCAGGGAGCCTGCTTCTCTCTCTGCCTCTGCCAGCTTGAGCGTGCATGCACTCGCTTTCTCTCTCTCATAAATAAATAAATAATCTTAAAAAAAAAAAAAAAAAAAAGAAGACCAGGAGGAAATGCCTCTTGGACAACTTAAGTGATCAACATAATAGGGCACATAACACCGAAGTTAAAGGAAAATATTAGGTTTAATAAAGGTCAACTCAAGAGCATTTAAATAATAGAATTTTAGAATTCAATTTAGAAACATATTCTTTTGGCATCATTTTCAAAACCTGCAACGAGGGTGCCTGGGTGGCTCAGTTGGTTAAGAAACTGCCTTCAGCTCAGGTCATGATCCTGGAGTCCTGGGATCGAGTCCTGCATCAGGCTCCCAGCTCCACAGGGAGTCTGCTTCTCCCTCTGACCTTCTCCCCTCTCATGCCCTCTCTCTCTCTCTCAAATAAATAAATAAAATCTTAAAAATAAATAGATAAATAAAGAAAATCTTAAAATAAATTAAAACAAAAAAACAAAACCTGCAATGAATTACACTTAAGAATAATTATAACTTTGGGAATGATCACTCGCCCAGGGAAAATATAAACTCAGACTAAAATAATATCGATGATAATTCATTTCATTATCAATGAAAGACAATTTATATAAAATGTTAAAGGTTCAGTCATCCCTGCGCATTGAACAGTGAAAGTACACTACTCAATTCACCATGTTTTAAAGTGAGCTCTTTAAGTGGCACACAGAATTTATGGCCTATCCAATAATGACACAATAGTTACCAATTATTGAATATTAATATGTGACAGATTTTGGCTAATTTCTTATGTTACTCTGAATTTTCACAACCACCCTGACCTTTTTTGCAGATGACAGAACAGGCTGAGAGAAGTCCCAAAGACCGATCAACTGGTACTTGGTAGAAAAGGGTTTCAAGCATTCATATGCCAACTCTGCAAATGGTAATACCTGTGAGATCAGGGTCAAGTTATTTAACTTCTCCAAATCTCAACTGCCTTATCTGTAAAATGGAAATGGCTATTGTGAGGGTTGCGAGGGTTAAATGCAATGAAATAATATAAAGCCCTACAAAAAATATGGGGAACGTCTTTATCCTTAAGGTTGCCTGCCAATATGTAAGGGTGAAGTGTATGCAACTGAGTTCCAATGATTCCACAAAATAAGAAATACACACCACACCTATAGAGAAAATATAACAAAATATCAATAATCATCAAATCTGGACAGATGAACAAGTGTTCATTTCACTATTCTTTGAACCGTTTGAAAATTTCCATAATTAAGAAGTTGAAAAAATTAAGACACATTTCCTTGCTAATTTGAACCAGCTCTTAAATATATGTCAAATGAGAAAAGCCAAACGTGTGTGTTGGCACATGCATGCACCTGTCCCTGGAATAAAATAACTCTGGAAGAACACACAAGAAACATAATACCTACTACTTTTGCACAGGTAACAGCTTTCTGAGGGGTAACGGTAGGATAAAGATTTTCCAGGACAGGTTATTAACCCAGCGCTATCATTTTTCTGCTATTTTTTGTTGTTACTTTAAACTTTTTTTTTTTTAAAGATTTTATTTATTTGACAGAAATCACAAGTAGGCAGAGAGGCAGGCAGAGAGAGAGGGGAAAGCAGGCTCCCTGTCGAGCAAAGAACCCAATGCGGGTCTCAATTGCAGGACCCTGGGACCATGACCTGAGCCGAAGGCAGAGGCTTTAACCCACTGAGCCACACAGGCACCCCTTGTTGTTACTTTAAATCATAAAGTCTGTACTCCCCAAATACATAATACTTAATGGCCTATTCAGCATAAACTACACCAAAGCCTAAAATCAAGTCCACGTTAAGGACAGACCTCATAAGGTTAAAATCATGAAACAAATGTCTGAAAGCATTCTTCTTTATTAAAAAAAAAAAAAAAAAGCGGGGGAGGGTGTGAGAAATCCAAGTTTGGAACTTCAAGTAAAACTTACCCAATAATTAATATGACATTTAAATCACATATAACAATTTTCTATTAGTGTCTGTGACAATAACAAAATAATAATAATAATAAAACTGATATAAACCCAATTTCATTCACTTCAAACCATGTTGTGGTTCATTCTACCAGATTCCTCCCCTATTAAGTTTAATAACTGTACAACAGGTAGAACAGTAAAACACTGTGCTCAACTACTCAAGAGATTTTGAGGACTTCCTTTATAGTCTCCACTTTCTGTATCTATTAACATCCAAAATATATTACGACTCGAAAATAGATAATACTGTTAGATACTAAAATCTTGACAGCATCAAGCAAAAAAATACCAAATCAATTCCTAAAGCGTCTACATATACAAGCTTATATAAACCTTAAAGGTAAACTCCAGTACACAGGAAAAAGAAAATTACAGGACGACACTGCCAATGAACCCCTCACTCTGTACATTAACAAAGCGTGTAGAACAGGAAGATGATGCTAATAATTAAATGTGTATAGTAATTAAAAGGCTTCGCAGAAAAGGCAAAGAAAAACTGAAGACAATGTGACGTATGCAAAGACGATTCATTTTGGACTCAAAAACAACCATTACACACTCCAAAATTATTCATCAACAAATGCGAAACCCAAACGCTAACACTTGTGTAAGAGGAAGTGAGACGGAAACCGTCTAGGAAGAGAAGAGTTAAGCAAATGCCTGTCACCCCAGATGAAAACGACTATAATCCCCGGAAATAGGCTCCCGGGAAGCTTGGCGGGCACTCTGAGGTTTGGTTCCACGCTGCAAGCCCCACACACCTCTCTCTCCACCCCTCCCCTCCACCGGGGGGGGGGGGGGGGGAGGAGTACCCGGAAAGCTCCGCCCCCCTCGCCCGGCCAGAAAGCCGGACGGGTGCAAAAGGAGGTGGCACGAGGCCGAGGGAGGGGAGAGCCCGCCCAGGTGACTGGAGCTGGAGGCGGAGACACAGCCCGGGAAGGGGGCCGCCGTACGGCAGGGAAGATGGAACCCCCCATCCCGTACGGAACGGAAAATGGAAAGAGTGAAAGGAGAAAGGTTAACGAGGGGAATGGGAAGCATCCCTCCTCCAGGCAGGGGCAAGCACACCCGTGCCCCCCAATCCGGGCGGAAGAGTTACTCTCGGGAAGCTTCTTTTGCGGACTGGAAGACCGTGGAGGCCCCGCCCCCGAACCAAGAATCTGGAGAAGGAAAAGTCCTGTCAGGCCCCGTACCCAGCCTCCCCGCCGGCCCGGCCCGCCCCCTCCCCGCCGGCGGCCCAGGCAGGTGCCGCCCCTCCCCCAGTCCGGCGCCCACTCTCTCTCCCGCCCGGCCACACGCCCTGTCCTCTCTTGGCCTTCCCAGAGAGCCGTCTGTCTCCTTCCCCCACTCACCTTCCCGGGCGGCTCCGCCGCTCCCCCCTGACCCCGCCAGCGGCCACAGTTCACACACCGCCTCAGGTCCCGCACTCACTCTCCCTCTCACACACAGCGCGACCACAGATGCAGAGCGGCCCACATATTATGCGTCACTCGCGTGCTACGTGCCCCGCGCGCGAGCGCGCGCGCACCCCTACTTGGCGCGAGGCTCGGGGCAGTGGGCGGAAGGAGAAATCGAAGAGCCCCGGGGCCTCCTGGGAAATGAAGTTCGGCTTGTAGGGGCGGGGCCTACCAGTCTAGATTGGTGCTTGTGTACTAGCTCCCCGCGCATTGACTTCTGGGCTTTATAGTTTTTCCGTATAGACTCGAACTGCTCTGTACTCATTGGCACCTTCGGCAGGCGGAAGCGAATAGGGGCGGACCCGATCCATCCAAATCAGCGCTACAGCCACTTGACGCGTTCTCAGTACCTTATTCAGCCCTCTGTGACAAGGATGAGCCTCTGTTCTATTCTATCATTTGCCCCATTATACCTAGGGTATACCAGTATTTCGGAAAATATCTCCCACAAGCATATTAGAAATCACAACATTCACTAAAGAGAAGACACTGCTTTTCCTTTGTCTTTATGTTCAAGGGATAACCTGAAGGATCAATAAATATTTATCCTAGGTCTCATGTGGGGCAGAGAAAAGGGAAAAAACTAGAAGACCATAGATTAAGGCAGGGCTTAGAGGTCAGCTAACTTAAATCCTTTATTTTGCAGCTGGGAAAAAGAAGACCAATGACTTGCCTAACATCCCAAAACCAAGTAGCAGTGGAATCAGAACGACTCCTGACTCTGACTCAGGGATCCCTTTTTACAGACATGAAAAATAAATGTGATTCTACAGCTGACAGAATCTCTACCTGACAAGATCCTACCTAGCTTTTCTTTCTCTGGGAGTACTGAGCAAGTTTCTATGCATTGCTATGGAGTCCTTACAAACAACATTTTCACAGGGGTGGGAACACAGAACACAGCAAGCCTGCTGCTGTGCTCAGGTTCCGCGCAACTAGTAAGAAGCTATTAGAGCCTGGATGTGGGTCTCTTGATTCCATTCCTCTCTTTCCAGAAAAGAGACCTCCCTCCTCATTTGAGTGTGTAACTTGGAGTAGCTGCTCAGGCACAAAATTCTAGAATGGGAGCTGAAAGTGCCACAGACCTGTCACGTCTCTGCAACCCCTTCACCTGCCATGACACACAGCTCACTTCTCTGTGCTTCTGGAACTTTGCCTGTATTAGTAATGGGTACTACCATTTCCTTTGAATTTGCAGCAGGCTCAGCTCTAAGCCAAGTGTTTAACCCAAACTTTTTCATACAACCTTCACAACCACCACAGGGTAGATATGGGTAGCCACCTCTACACATGAGAAATCTGAGCTCAGAGAGGGGGCCCAAGGAACAGGGCCCAGGTTTGTGGACTCAGAGACTGCACTCACAACTGTCCTACACCTATCCTCCAGCACTCTTTCAGCTGACTTTCCTGCTATGCCTGCCTGAGCCATGAACCCAAAATGCATGAAGTTGGAACATTTAAGCCTCAGATACCCTCCCTCCTTCCATGGTCTAGCTAGCACAGCAGTAACTTCCCTACTAACTGGGATCCTGAAAGAGCTCTTGTGCGAACCCAGGGTCCTGCTCACCAGCTCCTGGTGCAGCCTCAGTCTGCCACCAGATGGC
This sequence comes from Lontra canadensis, assembly GCF_010015895.1. NCBI lineage: Eukaryota > Metazoa > Chordata > Mammalia > Carnivora > Mustelidae > Lontra > Lontra canadensis. The sequence goes on from NW_022631029.1 coordinate 9,696,041, forward strand.
ACTGCTCCCCTTCAGAAACGCAGGCTGGGTCTCTGGGTTAGTGATGGGATTGAAGAGCAACGCAGAGGAGCTTTGGAGAAGCTGGGACCCAGGAGGCTGGGCTATACAGAGCCTCTAGAGCTGTTCTCTCCAGAATCTTTGCTCCATAATGCCTGCAGCCTCCTTACCCCTGCCAACACACACACACACACACACACACAGCCACACAACTGTTGGCACACCCAGTCTACCACTCTGAGAAATGTAAGGGACAGCACCCTGGTTTCCAGGCTCCATACACATTCCGAGCAGGCGCACTGACACATTCCACAGGACAGGAACGTGTGCCCAATGCACAGACATGCACACCTATGCATTGGCACCAGTCTTCACAGACAACACTTTCACATCTTAGTACCTACAAGCACAAACCCACACACCTGGCTCGCTCTGACACATGGCTCCTGAATCACTGGAAAGAGATTCCTTGGCCTCTTTGGGATATCTCTGGACTGTCTTCCCCTGCTCTGCCTGTGTCCAGCCCCTCCCTGTGGTGTGCCTCAGAAAGCAGCAGCCACCATCCTAAAGGGCACTAAGTCACATTTACAGGGCTGCCTTGTGGCAGAGAAAGAGAGAGAGCTGCCCATCCCTGGCCCCAACACTAAGGGCTACAGACTTGCATATGCTCCACCTGCCCTCACCCCTAAGCATTCCCATGCACTGGAGCACGAAAAACAATAACATCAAGTGTTCTGGGCCTCAGGATGCTCCACCCTGGTCTACCACCCCTTCTCTGCAGTCACCTACTTCCAGGCCCACTGAACCCAGGTGTTCTCACCAGCCCACCCCCACCCTGGTGACACACAGTTGCTGTGCCTCCTCCTACAACTTCTTGGAGCCAGAAAACAAAGCCAGCAATCCCACATCCACCCCTGCTCCACTGTTGGCTGTGTCCAAGGGTCCCAGGAGCCAGCGTGGAGAGGCTTAAGGCTACGAGGCTCTGAGGACCCTCCCCCCAGCTGGACAAAGAGGGAATTCCAAGTCATTCACTTGGTGCCCTCCCCTTGCCTGGGAACCCTGGCAGCCACCTAGAAAAGTGGAACACACTGCCCCCACTGCCCATGCGGTGTGCACAAAAGCCACTGTGTGACAGCATCCACATCCACCACCCTCATCTTGCAGAGGGAGAAACTGAGGCTCTACAAAGACAAGTTCAAACCCACCTTGTCTGGTGGCCACAGCAGCAGCCGTCTCTAGAACCCAGTCCCTGCCTCCTGTTCCCACAAGTACAACTTCATAGAGGGCCCTGAGGCTCAGATGCAAAATGAAGCAGGAATCCTCCCCAGAGACCCACCCCAGCTCCTCCCCACCAGCGTTCCAGCAAGACTGCGGAACCTCCAGAAAAACCCCGTGCAATCTTTAGAACATACTTGAATTTTTTTTAATAGTTTATCTGAAATTTATCTGAAAGATAACTGATCATCTTATATTTTATCTGGCAACCCCCCTGCAGAATCACTGCTCAGCCACGGACCCCAAGGACTCCCCACCAGTGGCCCCTAGAGCCTCTCTTAAATCAACTGCAAAATAGTTAGAAGGACATCAGAACAGCTGTCTCCCAGTGGGTCTCATTAAAGATTAGACAGTCCAAGCAGTCAAGGCTCCTTTAGCCACAAGCTGATGGTATGGGTGATATCAGGCTCAAATTCTTCCCTTCCACCCTTCTCTCTTTAACCCTATCACCTATGGTCAGGAATGAGAACATAGTTTTCTTCTTTACTGGAAAGAGTTTGCAGAAGGAGATGGGTCAGCAGTTGGGTCCAGCTTTGGAAGAAAACAGACCTGAATCTTAATACTGGTGCTCCCCTTTACCAACTGTGGGACCCTGGCCCAAACCTTCACCTCTTTGGTGTCAGCTTCCTTGGCTGGAAGGTGGGAATAAGATCTTCTTTCTAACATTGAGGAGTAAATGTGAGAATGCATGTAAAATGCTTAGCTTGAGGCCTGGCACACAGTAAATGTTAGGGAAGGGATGACTACTTCTATCTTGATTATTCTTGGTCTAATGCTGTCCCCATTGGCAATTCTTTAGCTGGTTTCTCTCTGCCCCCTAGGACTGCCTGCTGGAAGAGCTTAGGTTTTTCTCATGTAAATGAGAAATGAGCTCCCCACCAGAAAAATTCTAAGGAATATTTTCGGAAGCTCTGGAAAGTAGAGGAGCAACCAACCTGGGAGATTGCCTGTCCAATCTCTGTCCCAGCCCAGAACGGAAAATTGCATGGATCAGAGGGTGGCTTAAGAAGATCTCCTCCTAGGGGCACCTGGGTGGCTCAGTGGGTTAAGCCTCTGCCTTTGGCTCAGGTCATGATCTCAGGGTCCTGGGCTGGAGCCCCACATCGGGCTCTCCGCTCAGCGGGAGGCCTGCTTCCCCCTCTGCCTGCCTCTCTTGAGATCTGCTTACTGCCTGCCTACTTGAGATCTCTCTCTGTCAAATAAATAAATAAAATCTTAAAAAAAAAACAACAAAAAAAAAAAAAGAAGAAGAAGAAGAAAAAGATCTCCTCCTAGGCCTCTTTATGCCTCCAAGGGCTACCACTGATAAAGGGTGAAGATAGTGGACCAAGAAGCCCCTTGGATGTGAAACCAGACATGTCACCTTCCCCAAACCAGCCTGTCCGCACTGCCTCCCTGTTGGGACAAAGCCTGAATCTGGAACCCTTGGCCAGAACACTCTTGCTTCTTTACCCTGCATCCTCTTGCAGGATGGTGATGTCACAATCAAGGTAGAGGGCAGAGGGGGTGGTCAGAGATGATAAACCCCGGGCTACCTTCACAAGGAACCCACCTAGCACAAACAAGGGCTATAGCATGAAGAGGGTCAACTTCTGCCCACCAGTTTCCCCCCAGGACTTGTTGGATGCCCCAGCCCAGTTGCCAGTCAACATCCCTGCTGACTCCTGGGGCCTGCCCTTTCCAGAAGCTATGCTCCAGCATAGAGGTTGGGGAACAGGTGCAAAGAAGGTAAAGAGAAAACACCCCAACCTCTTTTGCCTCAGGCTCCTGGAAACAAATTCTTCCAGGAGAAAGAATGGTGGAGTCAGCACTGGAGAGAAAAGACCTTGGATTTTTGGCAATACCTGCTTGTGGCTACGAGACCTTTCTGTGGAATTCAGGGATCTCAGTCCTGACTCATTTGAAGGTACACTGGAGACTGCTGGGGCAGACCCTGATGAAGACTACAGGTCACATAAAGCTTCCATCAGTTCTTTCACTTTGAGAAGCCTGGAGAAGAATGGCTTTGTCTAATGAGAGGAGGCTGGTCTGACTTCCAATTCAGAGGCCAGAGGCCCACCACTACCATCTGAAGTAGCCACCAGCTTCTGGCCCTCCCTAAAACTTGCTGCAGTGGGCCTGGACCTCTGAAAAATATTGCCAGTGCAGCCGGGAACATCCAGTTAGGCCTGGGAGCTGAAGTCATCAAGGGAAGGAGTCTCTAAAGGTAGAAGATGTCTTGGGCTCTCACCATGAGCCAGTTCCTCTTCATTCCCTCAGAGGTGGGGATGTCTCTCCATGAAAAGTCACATGATGTTTCTGGGGGGAGCCCCTCAGCCCAGCTCCTGCTTCGTCTGGTCCAAACTTGTCACAGGATAGCTTTTTGTGAAGTCACAAAACTGTCTGCCTCCCCACAGGATCAGGGACCAGGACAAGCAGGGATTAGCAGGCATGACCTGGGGTACAGAGGGCTTCAGAAGTGACCTTTGGACTCCGGAGGGAGGTGTGGGGTCTGGAGCAGTTCAGCCTGTAAAGCACGAGGGGGTCAGGCAGAGACCTGAGAATGAGGACCGTTTCTCAGATCTTAGTCATGGCCAAGAGGTGAGAACAATATGAGCCTAGGTATGTGGTCTTTGGCCATCATCCTGTCCGTTGAGACCCTGGAGAAGAGGGGGAACAGAGGGTCCCACACAAACTCAGTATGTATAAAAGTTCTGATCACTGATGTTCTGGATGTTCCTTGGCAAAGAAAGATTAAGACCTCCGAGCTGGGCACCTGATCTTCCCCTCAGTGCAATACAGTCATGGTCATTGACTTGCGGTTGAACCTGTTTCCTGGGCAAGCATATGCTCTCAAATTCTGCTGCATCGATAAGCAGCCCTGATAGCCTTAGGATGCCCTCACCCATTGGACTGCTCTGAGGAAGAAGAAGGTTAGGAGAAGAAATGGGAGTCCTTAGAGCCTACTGTCTCCAGAGTCTAGAGACTCACCACCAGAGAAGCCAACCCAGGAAAGAAGACAGGAGGGAGAAGAAAGTTTCACTACATCTAGGGTGAAAAGTCACCACTGTTGTGAAAGGGCTGCAGTTTGTATGTGGGGGATGGGGAGAGCCAGATCATTGAAGCTTTGTTTGAAGAACAAATCAACAAAAAGATATTTTCAGTGAAGTTCAGGATTCCTGAGTTCTGGCTCTAGGCCTAGCCTCATATCCTGTGCCTCTTGGGCTGAGGAGGATGCAGCACAAGGTAGAGATGACATGTCCCTGGCCTCAAAGGCCCACAGTCTAGGAATTGAACTGTCTCCCTTAAAGAGAATGCTCACGTCCCAGGAGTTGATAGAGCAGCCAGGAACCACAGAGCCCTGCCTCTGAGGCCAGGTCCCTACATTTCCTTCAGGGTAAGAACAGACTAGAATCTTGAGGGCTTTTGACATTAGAGCCAAAGCAGCTTCACCCTCCTCTCAGGAACTGCAGGTCTAGTTCTTGGGTTGCTCATTCTGTTGAGAGTGGCCCTCCCTCATGTGGCTCCTCTCTCGGCCATTTTTGTCATAGCATGGAAGCCATGCCTCCACAGAGGGCCATCTGCTGTCTACCCTGTGGAGCCCGTGAGTGAGCTGTGGGGACAGGCCTGGCCTAAGTAAAAGACTAGAGGGTGACCCAGGGCAAGTTTCCCCTCAGAAGCTTACTGGATCTGTGGTTTTCAAATTTTGTTAGTATTAGTTTACTGTAGAATCATTTTGTTTTGTTTTGTTTTGTTTTCCCTGTGAAATCTTGTACAGTGGTTCATTAATTAGATAAAAGGAGCCATGTTGGGAGTTGCAGGACACAGTGTGGCAGAGCTCCTAACAGTTCTGAGGAATTCCCTAGGGTTCTCAGGAACTCACTTTGAAAACTATCCTTCATGTGGTTTCCAGACCCTTCCAGGCTTGACCTGCCGTGAATCCGTGACTTCAAAGCCCAGGCTTTACGAAGAAAGAGAACAAGCTGAGGGATACCACTTGTAGGGACCACCTCAGAGACCTGCCCTGAGTATCTTCCCCCACCACTACTTCTAGTTCCTAGTTCTGGTTCAGCTTTGAACTAGTTCTTCTTTTCAGCTTTTTTTCGCCGATACATCCCCAACTCACATCTCCCCTGGCCATCTGCCTCCAACTTTGACTCTCTCTTACGGATTTTGAAATCAGCATCACAGAGCCCACCTAGGAGTCCTAGGTCAGGAGTACCTCAGGCCCCTTTCTGTACCTGAGTTCAGTAGGCAGGAGGTAAGAGACTCTCAATCCCTGGGTAGCATCCAAATTTGCCTGACTCTCTTCTGAGATCCTCATAACCTCCAGAATTGTCCTCATACTTTTTTGACAGCAGGACCTATTTGATTCCGTAGGGGCTGCAAGCCTTAGCTGGGAGCCTGAAGATACCCAGAACAGCCCAGATGGAGAGCAAACCCTGCCCTTCCCATTTCTTTCCCCCAGAGATGCAAAGCAGAGGGGACTCGAGTAGGGTGAGCTTCTCGCCCCCAGACCAGGCTAAGACTGGATTCCAGGGGCCTTTGTTTGTAAGAATCCATAAAAAAACCATCATGGCCTTGGCTATTCTACAGAAGACAGCAAAGTCGCGGGATGGTACTGTGGACCTTGTTACAGGGAAATTTAGTTGTATTACCTGAGAGCAAAGGCTGCTGTGCCCTTCTGGCTAGGGAGGCAGGGCAAAGAAGAGCAGACATTCCCTAGGGCCAGGCATGCTAAAGCAGCAAACAAGGCTCTTCAGGGAGCAGGCAGGCTAGTCCAAGGCTGTCAAGCTTGGCTGCACATTGGAATCATCTGTGAAGTTTTTATGACCTCCCAGTGCCAGGACCCAATTCCATATAAATTAAATCAGTATCTCTAAAGATGGGCCATAGGCATCATTGTTTCCCAAAGTTCCGCAAGTGATTCATCTACAGCCCAGGCTTCGAACTACTCCTGGTCTGGGAGGAGAGGCCGGCATCACACAGGATGTCGATGTGATATTCTTCACCCTGGGCTGGGGCCCAGAGACCTGAAATCCTGGGGTGGAGTAAGCGGGCCCCCGCTGCTATTGGAAGCCATGGGAACCTGTCTTCCACCTACCTACACACCCACTCACCTGCCACACACACACACCAGAGCACCTATTCCAGTGAAAGCCAGACAGAAGGGTCAGTGATCCAGTCCCGGGGAAGAAGAATGTGCACCATGGTTTAGAATCCTGCCCCCACGCCTCTCTAGCCATGTGGCCCTGACAACCCTTTTGGGTGTCAATTCCTCATCTGTGAAATGGGGCAATAGCGCCTGCTTTGAGGGTGGTTACAAGGAAGTCCCCAAGTCACAGGAAAAGGACCAGAGACTGGGCTGATAAGCAGCCAAAGCCCAGACTCCCTCTGTCAGCAGAGGTGAGGTCCCACTGATCGGCCATCCAGTCTTCTGGTTTTTCACTTGAAGACCTCAAAGTCCAGAGGGGAGAAATTTTCCCAGGATACACAACCAGCCAGAAACCAGTCTTCCTCCAGCCCAGCAGCTTCACATCAAAGCAGCCTTCCTTTGCTGGACTTTAGCTCTCCTCATCCAGCAGAAGTCCAAACATGCTTTCTATGGCTTCTAAAGAAGTCAGCTGGGGGTGCCTGGATGGCTTAGTCGGTTAAGTGTCTGCCTTCGGCTCAGGTCAGGATCCCAGGAATTGAGTCCCACATCAGGCTCCCTGCTCAGTGGGGAACGTGCTTCTCCCTCTGCCTGCTGCTCTCTCTCTCTCTCTCACTGACAGATAAAATCTTACAAAAAAAATAGAAGAAGAAGAAGAAGAAGAAGAAGAAGAAGAAGAAGAAGAAGAAGAAGAAGAAGAAGAAGAAGAAGAAGAAGAAGAAGAAGAAGAAGAAGGAGAAAAAGTCAGCTGGGATTTTAGAGTCTTATTGGAGACCCCTGGCTGACCTTGGGGTGGAGGGTGTTTTCAGCCAATCTGGCTATTTGGTCCCATTTTGGCCTGGGCCCAGGTTAGAAAGGAGAGTGGGCAGGACAGGATTGGTTTTTCATAGAAGCCTTTTTTATACTCTTAGCTTTGAAACCACTAAGCATGCACTGCTTGAGTAAAAATAAATTGTATTAAAAACTAAAACTATACTTGTCACCATACATTTTCCAAACCCATAGGATGTACAAACACGAAGAGTGAACCCTAATATAAACTATACAGACTTTGGGAGGTGATGATACTTCCCTACAGTTCACTGACTGTGACAAATATACCACTTAGGAGGAGGATGTTGATAGTTGGGGAGGCTGCGGGGGGGCAGAGGGTTTTGGGGATCTGTATACTTTCTGCTCAGGTTTGCTGTGAACCTAAAACTGCTCTAAAAATGGACAGAAATAAAACTGATAGATGTAGAGAATAGTACCCTTCCTACGGTGTTTGCGAGGATTATATGAGCTAATGGACATAAAGGACTTAGCCTGACCCAGGTAATTGCTCAATATGAGTTGGCTTTTGTGTTTTTTTCTAAAGCTGTCTCTGTCCCGTGGTTTCCTCTCAGCTGCCACTCATGGGAGGGAGATGGCAGGAACAGATCTGTCCCACCCTTTATCTCAGGATGCTGAGGCACCAGAGGCTTTGTCACTAGCTCAGTCACAGGGTTCAACTGGTGATGCTACAGCCAGGCCTCTGGTGGTAGTTACTGACCTCTGTGCAGCTTGAGTTCTGTGCTAAGTCCAGGCAGGCACTGAGCACCTCCTTTGAGCAAGGTTCTAGGCTCAGACCCTCAAAGTGTTCTTTCAACAGTCCTATAAGGTAGGGGCACCTGGGTAGCTCAGTGGATTAAAGCATCTGCCTTCGGCTCAGGTCATGATCCCAGGGTCCTGGGATGGAGACCAGAAGCAGGCTCTCTGCTCAGTGGGGAGTCTGCTTCTTCCAGTCCCTCTGGTTACTGCTCTGCCTACTTATGCTCTCTCTGTGTCAAATAAAATCTTGGGGGGAAAAAAACAAAAAACTGTCCTACAAGGTAGGCAACATTGCTTCATTTTTTAAAAAGATTTTATTTATTTGATAGAGATCACAAGTAGGCCGAGAGGCAGGCAGAGAGAGAGAGGGGAAGCAGGCTCCCCGCTGAGCAGAGAGCCCGATGCCCTGGGACCCTGGGATCATGACCTGAGCCAAAGGCAGAGGCTTTAACCCACTGAGCTACCCAGGTGCCCCAACATTGCTTCATTTTAACAGATGAGTAAGCTGTGGCTCAGAGAAGTTAACTAACTTGTCCAAGCCTGTTCAGCTATAAGGATGAAGTCTAGAGCTCCTGCTCTCTCCTCTATCAGGAAAGGAGGAGCAGGAGGTGAGCATTCAGCCAGCCCCCAAGACTGCTTGGCCTGTGGTACATACCCCCTCATCCAGCAGCCTATTGAAGATGCCACCCTGGAGGACATCATCTTCTTCCCTGAGGGGCTTGGGTAGCCCCCTGGTCTCTACCAGGTTTATTGGGACTCCTGCCCTGGGGAAGGATGAGCAAACATCTCAGCACCTTTCCTTTGGGGTCTGGAGCAGGGAGCCTGGTTCCCCATCCTCCCTCCCCAGGCCTACCTTACTGCCTAAAAAGGCAGTTCATGGCTCCTTGTGTAGACCCCCTTGCCTACCTCCTCTCCAGGTATGGGGAGATGGTAAAGATGAGCTATCCTTCAACATGGTAGCTGGGCATAGTCTGGGAAGGCTTCCTGCAAGTGGCAAGTGGCAGGGGCAGGCTGTAAAGAATGGAAAGAAACAAATGGAGAGAACCATGGGAAGAGTCCAAACTGCAATTTCCCTCATCCTGCGTAGAACTGTAGGAACATCTCCCTCCTGATGGTCATTCATTTGCTCATTCTTTCATTCATTCTTGGAGTACCATGTGGTGGGCAGGAAACAGGGTCCTGCCTCACATTCACAGCTCCTAGTGTTGAGAGCCACACAAACAGCCATAGGATGTGACAAAGGTGGTAATGAGCATGTTTTGGGATCCCCAAAGGCTGCTTAAGAGAGAGCATTCAGGACAGTTGATATGCAGCTCTTTAAGGATGGAATCAGAGTCTCCTCAACCTCTGATATGCTTATGTAGGAAATGCTTTTTGTAGAAGCAAAAAGTTGACCTTGCTCTTAAACAATATTGAGTGTTCCATTGTGTTTGTAACCCCACATCCAACTGTGGACACATTACTCTGGATCTCAACAGTTCTCAACTCTTCTTCTTTGGTTTTTAAAATTATTCCTATTGAACTAAAGTACATATAACATTAAGTTTATCTTCTTAACCTTTTTTTAAAGATTTTATTTATTTGACAGAGAGAGAGATTGCAAGTAGGCAGAGAGGCAGGGAGAGAGAGGGCGGCAGTAGGCTCCCAGCTGAGCAGAGAGCCCGACGTGGGGCTTGATCCCAGGACCCGGAGATCTTGACCTGAGCTGAAGACAGAGGCTTAACCCACTGAGCCACCCAGGCACCCCGCTTCTTAATCTTTTTTAGTGTACAGTTCAGTGGCATTAAATGTATTGATAATGTGCAACCATGAGCACCATCCACAGTCTCCAGAACTCTTTTTATTTTTTTTTAAACTGAAACTCTACACCCATTAACATTCACTTCCCATTCTCTGTTCTCCCCAGCCCCTGGCAACTACCATCCTACTTTCTGTTCTATGAATTTGACTGCTTTAGATACTTCATAAAACTGGAATCATAAAATATTAGTCTTCCAAATGACTGACCTCAAGTTACCTCCCTGTTGTAGCATGTGACAGGATTTCCTTCCTTTTAGAGGCTGAATAATATTCCATTATGTATATATATCACATTTCATTTATCCATTTATCCATCACTGGACAGGTGGGTTCCTTCCACATTTTAGCTGTTGCAAATAATGCTGCTAGGAATATGGGTATACAAATATATCTTTGAGGGGCTCCTGGGTAGCGCAGTCCATTAAGTATCTGACTCTTGGTTTCTGCTCAGGTCATGATCTCAAGATTGTGAGGTCAAGCCCTACAACAGATTCTGTGCTCAGTGTGGGGTCTGCTTGAGATTCTCTCTCCCTCTCCCTTTCCCCCTCCAGCTCATGCTCTTTCTCTCTCTCCAGTAAATAAATCTTTAAAAATAAATTTGGGGCACCTGGGTGGCTCAGTCGGTTAAGTGGCTGCCTTCAGCTCAGGTTATAATCCTAGAGTCCTGGGATAGAGCCCCACATCAGGCTCCCTGCTCCATGGGGACCCTGCTTCTCCCTCTCCCTCAGCCTGCTGCTCTGTCTACTTGTGCTCTCTCTGTATCTCTCTGTCAAATAAATAAAAATATTTAATTAATAAATAAATAAATCTCTTTGTGAGACTCTGCTTTCAATTTTTTGGGGTCCATACTTAGGAGTGGAATTGCTAGATTATATAGTAATTCTATTTTTAATCTTTTGAAGAACCACCGTACAGTTTCCACAGTGGTTGTAACATTTTACATTCCCACCAACAGTGCAGAAACTGCAGAAAGGTTCCGATTTCTCCATGTCCTTGCCAACACTTGTTATTTCTGTTTATTTCATTTCTGATGTATAGAAATCAACTGATTTTGTATACCTTGTATCCTTCTACTTTGCTGAATTCATTTATTCTAACAGTTTTTGTGTGTGGAATTTTTAGAGGTTTCTGCATGTAAAATCCTATTATCTTCCAACAGGAATTATTTTACTTCTTCCTTTCTGATAAGGATGCTTCTAATTTCTTTTTCTTGCCTAATTGCTCCATCTAGAAATTCCAGTACTCTGTTGAATAGAAGTGGCAAAAGGGGGCATTGTTACCTTGTTCCTGATGTTAGAGGAAAAGTTTTTGGATTTTCATCGTGATTTCTGCTGCAGGTTTTTTTGTTTGCTTATTTGTTTGCTTTTTGCTGTGGGATTTTTATATATGTCTTTTATCATATTGAAGTAGTTTCCTTCTGTTACTAGTTTTTTTTAGTGATTTTAACATGAAAAGGTGTTGAATTTTGTCAATTTTTTTCCTGTATCAGATGAGATTATGTGTATTTCCCTCCCTTCAGTTTGTTAATGTAGTATATTACTGTATTACCTTGATTGATTGCAGTATGATGAACTATTCTTGCATTCCAGGAATAAATCACAATTGGATGTAGTGTATATTCCTTTAATATGCTGCTGAATTGGGTTTGCTAATATTTTGTTGAGGATTTTTGCATCAGTGTTCATAAGGAATATTGGTCCAAAATTTCCTAGTATTGTCTTTATCTGGCTTTGGTATCAGGGTAATGTTCACCTCATAAGATAAGTTAGCAAGGGTTCCTTCCTTTCCATTTATTTGGAAAAGTTTGAGAAGGATTGGTATTTGTACTTCAAATGTTGGGTAGAATTCACCAGTGATGCTATTAAGTTCAGGGCTTTTATTTGTTGGGAGATTTTAGATTACTGATTCAATCTCTTTACCAGCTATGGGTCTACTCAAAATTTCTGTTTCTTCATGACTTAGTCCCTGTAGGTTTTGTGTTTCTAGGAATTTGCCCATTTCATGTAGCTGATTGAATTTGTTGGCATACAATTGTTCACAGTAATCTCTCACAATCTTTTTCTTTTCTGAGGATCATTAGTAATGTCCCCACTTCCATTTTTTTATTTTAGCAATTTGAATCAGATTTTGTAATCTTTTATTCTTGGCCAGTCTAGCTAAAGGTTTGTTGACTTCATTGATCTTTTCAAAGGAACAACTTTTGGTTTCATGAATTTACTCCAGTTTTTTGTTCTTTATTTTACTTGTCTTATAGGTCCTTACCTTGCTATGGATCCTCTACCCCAGAAAACTGCCATATACCTCAAAATCTACATACATAGTTAGGGTCTTCACAGATCCCTGAAATCCAGGGATCACCACTTACTAAATTCTGATGCCAAAGAGTTTGAAATTCTCAGTGATTCCTGACAGATTAAACTGGGTAGAGAGCAAGCCAAGGGCAAAGGACTGGGGCTGACACTGATGACTCTCCAGTGCTGAATCAGTGAGAGCCTTGAACTTTATTATGGTGGTTTGGGTTGGGTCCTTAGCAACTGCATTTCTAACAAGCTCTCAAGGAAGGCCAGAGCTGTTTGTTCTGGTTCCTGCTTTGAGCAACGAGACTCAAAACAACCATACCTTTTCTAGCTCTGCTTCTCTGCCTCTCAGGTGAGCTCCCCTCTCCACAAAAGACATCTCTGGGTAAGCAGGTGTCACCCTGACTCCTCCTTTTCCATGACCCCCACTTTCAGTTAGCAAGACCTAGCCATGTTGTTTCCTAAACAGCTCTGACTCCATTTGTCCATTTGTGTTCTCCCCTCCCCTCCAGTTTAGGCCAGAGACATCTCCTGCTCAGGCCATCAAAGAGTTCTCACTCCCCCTAGTATGATCCCCTAACCTCCACTCTTAGTGCAATTTAAATGGCAAGCTGTCTTAGACTTTCAGTTGTGGCTTACAAGGGCTTTTGTGACCCTAGGCTTGTTCACAACTCCTGTCTTGTTTCTATCTTAACTCACGCTGTTCCCACCTCTTAGTCTTTGCCTCTTCTGTTTCCCCTGCTGGGAATTCTTCCCTGTCTTTCACTCAACTCTCACTCCTTCTCCTGCCCTGGCCTGCCCTGTGTCTCCTCCCCTTCTTTTACCATCTAGGTTGGGAGTCTGCCTGGTCATTCTCACCTCAGTTGGGGCCATTGTGATGATGTCTAAAAATGCTGAAACTCCTTCAAGCCAAAAAAGGTACTGATTGTAAGAAGAGAAGGGGGTACTTTTTGGACTCCTCAGGCAGGAGGAGCTCAGTGCTTCCTTTCCTCCCCCTCTTCTGAGACCCTCAGCCCAGTTCCCTCTGACTGGCTGCTTCATAGCTGTTTGTATCATTGAAACTTGACTCCAGACTCTGAGTATAGAGCTCCATTGGCCCATCTGTAATTAGGTTTTCTCCCTGGGCCAATCAGCTACTCCTGGAGAACTGAGACACATAACATAAACATAATCTTTAGACCTCACTCCTGAGGGGGTAGGGAGTTTTGGAAAGGGTAGTACTGGCTAAGTAGTCCCCAAACGTGTCTCCTGGAACTCCAATGGTATTTAACATGTGCTTCCCTCTTGGAGTGGTTTAACTGCCTTCTACTGGTCTGCCTTCCCCAGTGGACAGAAGCTCTTAGGACAGAGTCCAAGTTGTAGAACTGTCCTCAGGGTTGAAACAGAATGTGACCAATAAATATTTGTGGGTGACAAGAAAGCCCAGAGAAAGGACTGAGATGAGATGACATTTGGATCAGGCATTCAAGCAGAGTAAGTTTACTAACTGGGAGTAGAGGTTTCGCAAGAGGCATGGTGGCCCTGTGGCCTGAATTGGTCCAGCCACACACTACTGAGCACTGAATGATTAACAGCACTTTGGGTGACTGCTACGGGAGCAGGGTAAGGCCTGGAAAGGGGCAAGGAATAGCCAAAGGGGAGATTAGATTCCTAGAGTTTCTGTACCAAGTACTTCCTCCTCTGAACCCCTACTGAAAGTTTGCTGTCACAGGAATTGGCTGTATTACAATTATGTTTGTGTGCCTGTTTCCCCCAGGAGCCTCAGGAACTGTGTGTTTTTCATCTTTGTATAACAAATCTCCAGGGTTTTTTCAATGTAACTGAATCCCCTTATGGCAAATGGAGACCCCTAATATTCTGTCCAATACATGTTTATGGAACCCGATACTGTACTAGGCTTTGGGACTACTGGGATGGACCAACCTGGTCCCATCTGGAGGTGTCAGATATAATTTCCAATTAGAATGAAATACGTGCCCAGGATAATTGTAAAAGTACAGCTGAGTCTGGGAATCCCAGCCAATCTCTTGTTGAGGTAAGTGAGAGCCTCTAATTCTAGAAGAAGATAGTGGGATTGACTTTATAGTGAAGATGTTAGCCTAATTTTTTTCTTTGAAGTAAATAAAACTGCACATTCATTTAGCACTTTGAAAGAATGTTTATAGCCATTTTCTTGTTTCTTTCTCACCATTGCAAGCATGTTTTTTCCATTTTACAGATGAAGAACTCATTTCAGAGAGGTTAAGTGATTTGCCCAAGTTCACACGCCTGTGGGAGGAATTGGTTCCTCCCTGCCCCCATCCTTGAGGAAGAGCCCCACCCTCCACCCCCAGCAGCTTGGAGGGAGTTACAGTTTCTTCCAGAGAATGTCAAGTTCTCTCCAGACCTTGAAGCTTCCTCCCCCTCTCAGAAAAAGAGCTATTGAATACCCATGGTACTGAAGGCATCATGCCTTCTCCCTTAAAAGTAATGAATCTACTCTCAGAAAAAGACCAGTGCTAAGTCACTTACCCCCTACCCCGAAGCAAATAAATTCTCCTACTTTCTCATTTTTTAAATATTTGTTTATTTATATTTGAGTTCTTGGAACTGGGCTCAAATTCTGGCTCCACCAGTTGCTGGCTGTGAGATCTCACACAATTCAAACTCTCTGAGCTTCAGTTTCTTTCTTTTTTAAAAGTGGAGGTAAAATTCACCTAACATAAAATTAAACACTTTAAGTGAACAGTTCGATATCATTTAGAACATTCACAGCGTTATACAATCACCGCTTCTATTTACTTTCGAAATATTTTCATCACCCCAAAATAAAACCCTGTACCCATTAAGCAGTTACTCTCCATTCTACTCACTGCCCCCTACTCCAACCCCCCCCCCCCCCAAGCCATAGCAACTATCAATGTGTTTTCTGTCTCTACAGATTTACCTATTCTGGATATTTCATATAAATGAAATGTACAATATGTGAACTTTGGTGTCTAGATTAGTTTACTTAGCATATTTTCAATATGGTATTATATGTTGTAGCATGTAGCAGAACCTTTTTCCTCTTGTGGCTAAATTACATTCCATTGTATGGATATACTACTTTTGTTTACCCATTCATCTGCAGATAAACAGTTGGGTTGTTTCTACCTTTTGGATACTGAGAATAATATTGCAATGAACAGTGGCATACAAGTATATGTTTAAGTCCCTGTTCTCAGTTCTTTGGGATATGTACCAAGTGATGAAATTGTTGGGTTATATCATAATTCCATGTTTAGCTTTTTAAGGAACTGCCAAAGAGTTTTCCACAGTGATTACACCATTTGACATTGCTATCAGCAACACACAAGCATTCCAATTTCTCTACATCCTCACTAACACTTGTTATTTTCTGTTTTCTTTTTACATTATTTTATAATATGGGTATGAAGTGGTATCTCTTTGTGGTTTTTATTTGCATTTCCCTAATGATTAGTGATTTTAAGCATCTTTTCATATCCTTACTAGCAATTTTTTATCTTTTTTAGAGGAATGTCTGTTCAAATCCTTTGCCATTTTTGAATCTGGTTACTTGTCTTTTGTTGTTGTTGAATTGTAGGAGTTCTTTTTATATTCTGGATATCAATCCTTTATCAGATATATGATTTGAAATATTTCTTCCACACCATGGTTTGTGTTTTTCACTCTGTTGATGGTGTCTTTTGATACATACTGGTATTTGACTTTCAAGAAGCCAAATTTGTCTGTTTTTCTTTTGTTGCTTGTGCCTTTGTTGTCATATCCAAGAAATAGTTGCCAAATTTAATGTCATAAAGCTATTGTCCTATGTTTTATAATAATTTTATAGCTTTTTTAAGAGTTTTTATAGGGGCACCTGGATGGCTCAGTCGTTAAGCGTCTGCCTTTGGCTCAGGTCATGATCCCAGGGTCCTGGGATTGAGCCCATGTCGGACGCCCTGCTTGGTGGGAAGCCTGCTCGCCTGCTCTCTGCAGCAGCATATTGTCCTCATCTGTGAAATGGAAAAAGAACAGATGACTTCTCAAGGTTATGTTCCTGCTCTCACTGTTTCTCTCTCTCTCTCTGTCACATAAATAAATAAAATCTTTAAAAAAAAAGAGTTTTTATAGCTTTAGGTTTTACATTTAGGTATTTGATCCATTTTGAGTTAACTTTTTTGTATGGTGTAAGGTAAGGGTCCAATTTCCCTCTTGCATGTAGATATCCAGTTTTCCCCGCACCATTTGTTGAAAAGACTCTCCTTTCCCCCACTAAATGGTCTTGGCATCCTTTTAGAAAACCATTTGACCATATAATGTAAGGGTTTATTTCTGGGTTCTATGCTATTCCGTTGGTCTACGTGCCTGTCTCTATGCCAGTTCCATACTGTTGTGTTTTTTTTAAAGATTTTATTTATTTATTTGACAGAGAGAGATCACAAGTAGGCAGAGAGGCAGGCAAAGAGAGAGGAAGGGAAGCAGGCTCCCTGCTGAGCAGAGAGCCCGATGCGAGGCTCGATCCCAGGACCCTGAGATCATGACCTGAGCCGAAGGCAGCGGCTTAACCCACTGAGCCACCCAGGCGCCCCAGTACCATACTGTTTTGATTCCTGTAGCTTTGTAGTAAGTCTTCAGGATAATCTTCAGCTTTGCTCTTTTTCAAGATTGTTTTGGCCCTTTGGGGTCCTGTGGGACTCCACATGAATTTTAGGATGGATTTTTCTATTTCTGCGAAAAACAAAAACAGAAACAAAACCATTGCAATTTGATAGGGATTGCATGAACTGTGTAGATTGCTTTAGGTGGCATTGACATTTTAACATTATTAGGTCTTCAGTTCACGAACACGGAATGTCTCTCCATTTCTTTGTATATTCTTTAATTTCTTTTTTTTTTTAAGATTTTATTTATTTATTTAATTGAGAGAGAGAGCGTGAGAGACAGCATGAGAGGGAAGAAGTTCAGAGGGAGAAGCAGACTCCCCACGGAGTAGGGACCCCGATGTGGGACTCCATCCCGGGACTCGAGGATCATGACCCGAGCCTAAGGCAGTCACTTAACCAACTGAGCCACCCAGGCGCCCCTTTTCTTTAATTTCTTATACCAATGTTTTATAGTTTTCAGAGTACAAATGTTTTGTCTTCAGTTTATTACTGAGTATTTTATTCTTTTTTTTTCTTTTTCTTTAATCATTTTTTTAAATTTATTTTCAGCATAACACTATTCATTGTTTTTGTATTTGTATTTTATTCTTTTTGATGCTAATGTAAATGGAATTGTGTTCTTAGTTTCCTTTCCAGGTTGTTCAGTGTTCATGTACAGAAATGTAACTGATTTTCATATGCTGGTTTTGTATCCTGCAACTTTGCTGAATATTTATTAGTCCTTTTTGGGGGGTGCAGAATCTTTAGCATTTTCTACGTATAAGGTCCTGTCATGTGTGAACAGAGAATTTTACTTCTTTTCTAATTTGGATGCCTTTTATTTGTGTTTCTTGCCTACTTGTTCTGGTTAGGGCTGCCAGTACTGTGTTGAATAGAAGTGGTGAGAGTGCACAGCCTTGTCTTGTTCCTGATCGTAGAGGGAAAGGTTTTAGTTTTTCACCATTGACTATATGATGTGGGCTTTTCAAATAAAGCCTTTACTATGTTGAGTTTTTGGTTTTTTGGTGTGCGTGTGTTTTTTTTTTAAATCATGAAAGGACCAATTTGGATGCTTTTCATCTTTTTCTCTCCTAATTGCTCTGGTTAGAACTTCCCGTACAATAGCAGCGGTGAAACAGACATCCTGATCTTGTTCCTGGTCTGGAGGAGAAAGCGTTCAGTTTTCAGTACTTCACCTTTGAGTATGATATTAGCTGTAGGTTTGCGGCTGTTGTTGTTGTTTTAAAGATTTTACTTATTTATTTGACAGACAGAGACACAGCTAGAGAAGGAACACAAGCAGGGGGAGTGGGAGCGGGAGAAGCAGGCTTCCCGATGAATGGGGGTGGGGGTGGGGGCTTGGGGCTCCATCCCAGGAGCCTGCCAAGGAGACCGGAGCAGAAGGCAGATGCTTAATGAATGCACCACTCAGGTGCCCCTAGCTGTGGTTTTGTTGTAAGTGCCCTTTATCATGTTAAGGAAGTTCCTTTCTTTCTTGGTTTTCTGAGTGTTTTTATTGTGAAAAGGAACCCTGCCTCTGGGAGTATCCAGAGATAGTGAAGTTACTGAAGTCCAGAGTCCCTCACATTTCCCACTCAGTCCTAACCCAGGACAAGTTAAATGGAACCTCAGCCACCAAGGCTTTGGCTCTAAAGTGATATGGGAGTGGCCACTGACAGAACTATTGGGAGTTATACTGAGAAGCCAGGAACGACCCATTCCAACCATAGAACAAACTCTGAAGTCCAGCTGGAATGATCTCTTTTATTTTTATTTTTGTTATGCCCCAATAATGGGTCCATGATTAAAGGAGCGAGACTGATACAAAGCGAAGGTCAAGCAAAGCTTTATTTCGTGCCAAGCATCAAGAATCTCACCGAACGGGGCGCCTGGGTGGCTCAGTGGGTTAAGCCGCTGCCTTCGGCTCAGGTCATGATCTCGGGGTCCTGGGATCGAGTCCCGCATCGGGCTCTCTGCTCAGCAGGGAGCCTGCTTCCCTCTCTCTCTCTCTGCCTGCCTCTCTGTCTACTTGTGATCTCTGTCTGTCAAATAAATAAATAAAATCTTTAAAAAAAAAAAAAAAAAAAAGAATCTCACCGAACGTTCGGGGACGCACCTCTTACAAGAGAGGGCGACCCTTCTCTGTTTCACAGACTAGCTTTTAAGGGCGAAGGCCATGTGGTTGGGCCTGGCCACGCACAGGTGGCCAATGAGATTGTAACACACACAGGAAACTCCACAGTGATGCTAGGTGACCAACTGAGTTACAATTGACCCTAGTAGACATTTGAACCAGCCTATTACACCTTGATTGGGATTGGCGCCCAAAGGGCGGGGCCCATACTCCTTGGTAACCAGGGAGACAGTATGCATTCCCCCACTGATCGGATGTCTCCACCTGGCCTGACCCACCGTTGTATCTGGGCTTTGTTACCTGAAGCTGGTTTCCGGGACTGGGGGAAGGGGAGCAGGGACAGTTTCTAAATAGGTCCCTACAATTTTCTTAAAATCATTATTTATTTATTTTAGAGAGAGAGGGAGAGCGCAAGGGGGAGGGGCAGAGGGAGAGCGAGAGAGAAAACCTCAAGCAGATTCTCTGCTGATCGTTTAGCCTGATGCAGGGTTCAATCCCATGGCCCCAAGATCATGACCTGAGCCCAAATCAAGAGTTTGATACTCAACTGATTGACCCACACAGGTGCCCTTCTTAGTTTTACTTTTTAAAGTTTCTATTTTTTTTTAAAGATCTTATTTATTTATTTGACAGAAAGAGATCACAAGTAGGCAGAGAGGCAGGCAGAGAGAGAGAGGAGGAAGCAGGCTCCCCGCTGAGCAGAGAGCCCGATGTGGGGCTTGATCCCAGAACCCTGAGATCATGACCTGGGCCAAAGGCAGAGGCTTAACCTACTGAGCCACCTAGGCACCCCTAAAGTTTCTATTTTAATCACCTGGTGCTCATCAGGATGAGTCCACTCCTTAATCTCTACCACTGCTTTCACCCATCCACCCACCGACCTCCCCTCTGGTACCCATCAGTTGGTTCTCTATAGTTATGAGGTAGGATGACTTCTTTCTTATCTTTCTATAGCTCTGATTTTCCCTACGCTATTCTGCTATCCAAGGCCTTATCCTTAAAGTTCTTCTTCGGCAAGTCTTCCATTGCATTACACTCCCACCTGGTGCAAGGGAGCTCTTTCCTTCCCCTTTATTTTCCCATGGCCCATAATATGGAGAAATGACCTTATTCTGTAGAGTATCATAATTCAGGTAAGCTCTACCCAGAAGGTCCAAGGGACCCTCCATCCCTCCCCTTTCATCTCCAGGGCCTCACAGACCTGCTTCAAGGATGGGCCCAACACATATTCATATTTGGTAGGCATATTTATTGAGCTTTCCTGTACCTGTTCTAGGTCTTGGGGATCTTGGTAAGATTGACAAAGTTTCTAATTTCATGGACCTCACAGTCTAATTAGGGGAAAGAGATGATAAACCAATGAAGAAAAATATCAGCACTAAATTCTCTGCAGGCTGAGAAAATAGGGTGGTGTAATGGTGATAGGGCAACTACTTAGACTGGGTATGTAGTCGTGGAGGGTTTCTCTGAGGAAGCTGATGAAGACGATGGAACTGAATGGGATTCTTCTTTTTTTTTAATTATTTTTTTAAAAGATTTTATTTATTTAATTGACAGACAGAGATCACAAGTAGGCAGAGAGGCAGGCAGAGAGAGGAGGAAGCAGGCTCCCCGCTGAGCAGAGAGCCCAATGCGGGGATTGATCCCAGGACCCTGGGATCATGACCCGAGCCGAAGGCAGAGGCCTCAACCCACTGAGCCACCCAGGTGCTCCAGGATTATTCTTTTTTTTTTTTTTTTTAAAGATTTATTTATTTATTTATTTGACAGAGAGATCACAAGTAGGCAGAGAGGAAGGCAGAGAGAGAGGGGGAAGCAGGCTCTCCGCTGAACAGAGAGCCCCATGTGGGGCTCGATACCAGGATCCTCGGATCATGACCCGAGCCGAAGGCAGAGGCCTCAACCCACTGAGCCACCCAGGTGCCCCAGGATTATTCTTTTTTAAAAGCAACTGTTCATGACAGCAAATGTACATGGTCATTTATCAGGTACAGTAATCTGGGCAGCTTCCCTAGGACAGTTGAGCAACAGCATCCTTCACGCCCTTTCCAGGGCCAGCCCTTAAAGTGATCCCTCAACACCATGCAGTCTGGGAGCAGAGTTACAGGCCACTCTTCTACTCTCCAAGATAGTCATCTGGAGTTCTCACTACACACCATGCTGCCCCTGAGTTCTGGTCCTTCTGCCTAGAATTCTCCTTCCCTGAGCCTTCACGTGCTTCTCTCTGGCATTGTTGGCATTCAGGTGTCAGCTTACCTCATTAGGTTCTTATCCAATTCCTCCCCTTTACTGACTGCCTTTTCGATACAGGTGTCTCTTTATGTTCTTTTCAGCACTCGTTAGAATTTGAAATTGTCTTGTACTGCTTGTCTCTCCTGTTTAGAAGGTAAGCTACTTCAGGGTAGAGACATGTTTTCTCTTGTTCAGTACTGTCCTCCCCAGGGCCTAGGTCAGCCTCTGAAATACAGTTTGGGGACAATAAATGTCTGCTGAATGAACATCCACATGGAACAGGATTTTATTAGTTAACATTCGACTAATGAGAACCCTCTAAGTTCAATTTTAAGCATAGTTCTTCATTCATTTTAGTGTGTGGTTCTAAGAGGGGACTCTGGACCTGGATGTTCTGTACTCAAAGCCCAGCCTTCTTCTTACTTCTCAGATTCAGTTTTTCCAACTTTGAAGGGATGCTAATTGTATATATCTCACAATGTCAATATAAGGATTAAATGAGTTAATACCTGTAAAATGCTTACAGTTATGCTTGGCATATCTTTTTTTTTTTTTTAAAGAAATCTTTTTTTTTTTTTTTTAGATTGTATTTATTTATTTGTCAGACAGAGATTACAAGTAGGCAGAGAGAGAGGAGGAAGCCAGCTTCCCACTGACGAGAGAGCCCGATGCGGGGCTCGATCCCAGGACCCTGGGATCATGACCTGAGCTGAAGGCAGAGGCTTTAACCTACTGAGCCACCCAGGCGCCCCATGCTTGGCATATCTTATTACTATTCCTTAGCACCCAGCACAGTGCCTTGTACTCAAAGAACTGCCAAACATGGAATTTTATAGTATAGCAATTTTGCCTGGCTTTCAGTAGCCACTGGGGTGGATTTCTTTAGAGGGGGCACCTGGGTGGCTCAGTCAGTTAAGTGTCTGCCTCCAGCTCAGGTCATGATCCTGGGGGCCTAGGACTGAGCCCCTGCTTCTTCCTCTCCCTCTGCTCCTCTGCTCCTGCTCTCTTGCTTGTTATCTATCTCAAATAAATAAAATCTTTTACAAAATAGAAAAAATTATAATCTAGTATGAAGGAAGAGATTATAATCTAGTATGAAGGAAGTGGTGTGTGAGTAGAAAGTTTAAAAAAAATCCCAAGAATAAGATGGCTACTAAAGAAAGAAATGCAATTATCTGCCACTTTGGAACCTGGTTAAGAGTGATCATGGCTTCTGGGGTCTTTGGCATCCAGAAGTGAGGATGGGATGGAAGTTTGGTTGGTGGAGGAAGGATTAAGTTGGCTTCTATGGAATGTGGAGGTGGTGAAACAGTGGAAAGTAAGAGGGTGTTTTTCCCAGGTGTGAGTCCAAGTGATGGAGAAGGCTTAGTTCTATCTTCTTTTTTTTTTTTTTTAATTTAATAAATTTTATTTTTTTAAACATATAATATATTTTATCCCCAGGGGTACAGGTCTGTGAATCGCCAGGTTTACACATTTCACAGCACTCACCATAGCACATACCCTCCCCAATGTCCATAACCCCACCCCCCCTCTCCCAACCCCCCTCCCCGCATCAACCCTCAGTTTGTTTTGTGAGATTAAGAGTCACTTATGGTTTGTCTCCCTCCCAATCCCATCTTGTTTCATTTACTCTTCTCCTACCCCCTTAACCCCCCATGTTGCATCTCCTCTCCCTCATATCAGGGAGATCATATGATAATTGTCTTTCTCCGATTGACTTACTTCGCTCTATTTCCATTAGTTTTATCTTCTGATTAATTAGCAAGTTGCTGGTGAATTTTGTCTAATTCTAGTAGGAAGATTCCAGATTTTTTTTTAAGATTTTATTTATTTATTTGACACAGAGAGAGGGATCATAAGTAGGTAGAGAGGCAGGCAGAGAGAGAGGAGGAAGCAGGCTCCTTGCTGATCAGAGAGCTCGATGTGGGGCTTGATCCCAGGACCCTGAGATCATGACCTGAGCCGAAGGCAGAGGCTTTAACCCACTGAGCCACTCAGGTATCCCAAGATTCCAGATTTTTAAACCTCACTTGAATGTAGGGCCATCAATAGGCAGGTATGCATGTAACTCACTCTAGGGACTCCATCTAACAGAACCCATTTTCCTACAGGTGAATTGAGGATAATTCTACAAAGGTGGTAGTGAGGGTATAACATCATCCAAGTAGTCAGGGAAGCTCCTGGAAGGCAAGGAAACAGTGATGTCACAGAAGGGCAATGGCATCTTGGGAGGAGGGAATAGAAGGGGCTTCCATCACCAAGGGAGCAAGCCCTGGCCCTTGTTGCTCCAATATCATTAACAAAGGAGGAAGGTAAGCATGGGTGTCTTTTTTTTTTTTTTTTAACTGAAAAAATTTTTTTTTTTTTTTAAGATTTTATTTATTTATTTGATAGACAAATCACAAGTAGGCAAGGAGGCAGGCAAAGAGAGAGAGGAGGAAGCAGGCTCCCTGCTGAGCAGAAAGCCGATGTAGGGCTTGATCCCAGGACCCTGGGATCATGACCTGAACCAAAGGCAGAGGCTTTAACCCACTGAGCCACCCAGGCGCCCCAGCATGGGTGTCTTTGATGGTTGTGTTTTTGGTCCTTTAAGGGGAGATAAACAATGAAATTTCTTTTTCAAGCCTCTGCCCAACTTCACTGGTCTCTTTCTTCTCCCTCTGGTCATCTTTAGGGTTCTTATCTAAACCTGCTTCCATCCTTGAGACCAAATTTTTTTTTTTAAGATTTTATTTATTTACTTGAGAGAGAGGTAGCTAGAGAGACAGAGCATGAGCAGAGAAAGAGGCAGCTATAGAGGGAGAGACAGACTCCCTGTTGAGCAGGGAGCTGGATATGGGGCTTGATCCCAGGACACTGGTATCATGACCTGAGCCCAAGGCAGATGCTTAACCAATTGAGCCACCTAGTATGCCCCACCTTGAGGCCAAATATGCTTTTTATGTCACAGAGGGAGTCCAAACTAAGAGGCCAATTGGGAAAACTTAAGACCTGGAGCAAGGAGACATCAGAGTGTTGATTTGACCTCAGGATGCTGAGAGAAGTGAATGAAATTTTGAGGGATCCTTTGTCCTATAGGAATATAGGATGAAGTCCTCTCACTTGAGGGAGCAGAGGCTTTGAGTGAGCTGCTTTCTCACCCACGAGCCCGCTGTTTCCAGATGGTTATCAGAATGCCTTTTAGACAGGCAGAGTCCTTTTCCTTATTCCCAGAGGATAATCTAAAAGGAAATATATATGTATATGTGTGTGACACAATGACAAAATTTCACTCAGGTGCAAGAGACTGATATCAGAGCCATCCTGAAAAGTCCCTTCAGACAAGAGAGAGGGGCATCGAGGCAAAATTTCTTCAGTTTTAGTAGCCACAGGACCGAGAATGGGGCATTTGAGAACATATGAAAGCTATAATACTTTTTGGAGCACCTCTGCAGATCTAAATTGCCATCAATAGTTTGGAACACACACACTTGTATTTTTATAACCTAATTTGTTCCGAAAATAACTGTGTCTGATATCTAGAGGTGTGAAGGCCCAGAAGAAAAGGGAAGGGGGAAGAGAAAAAGATTTTTTTATCCTCTTGATTTTATGAAGAAAAGAAAACAAACCTTCCAAAAAAAAAATCCGTTTTTAGAATTTTTTTCATCATCTTGCCAATGTTCACTTCCTTGGAGGAGGAAGAGGAGGAGGAGGAGAACCTGTGGCTGGGGAGGAGGAGGAGGAGGAGGAGGAGGAGGAGGAGGAGGAGGAGG